>NC_090649.1:224429935-224744102 GCF_040937935.1 Hyperolius riggenbachi
GGGGGTGACAGGAGGTGATTGATGGGTGTCTCAGGGGGTGGTTAGAGGGGAAAATAGATGCAATCAATGCACTGGGGAGGTGATCGGAAGGAGGTCTGAGGGGGATCTGAGGGTTTGGCCGAGTGATCAGGAGCCCATACGGGGCAAATTAGGGCCTGATCTGATGGGTAGGTGTGCTAGGGGGTGACAGGAGGTGATTGATGGGTGTCTCAAGGTGTGATTAGAGGGGGGAATAGATGCAAGCAATGCACTGGCGAGGTGATCAGGGCTGGGGTCTGAGGGCATTCTGAGGGTGTGGGCAGGTGATTGAGTGCCCTAGGGGCAGATAGGGGTCTAATCTGATAGGTAGCAGTGACAGGGGGTGATTGATGGGTAATTAGTGGGTGTTTAGGGTAGAGAACAGATGTAAACACTGCACTTGGGAGGTGATCGGACGTCGGATCTGCGGGCGATCTATTGGTGTGGGTGGGTGATCAGATTGCCCGCAAGGGGCAGGTTAGGGGCTGATTGATGGGTGGCAGTGACAGGGGGTGATTGATGGGTGGCAGTGACAGGGGGTGATTGATGGGTGATTGACAGGTGATCAGTGGATTGTTACAGGGAAGGACAGATGTAAATAATGCCCTGGCGAATTGATAAGGGGGGGTCTGAGGGCAATCTGAGCGTGTAGGCGGGTGATTGGGTGCCCGCAAGGGGCAGATTAGGGTCTGATCTGATGGGTAACAGTGACAGGTGGTGATAGGGGGTGATTGATGGGCGATTGATGGGTAATTAGTGGGTGTTTAGAGGAGAGAATAGATGTAAACACTGCGCTTGGGTGGTGATCTGATGTCGGATCTGCGGGCGATCTATTGGTGTGGGTGGGTGATCAGTTTGCCCGCAAGGGGCAGGTTAGGGGCTGATTGATGGGTGGCAGTGACAGGGGGTGATTGACGGGTGATTGACAGGTGATTGACAGGTGATTGACAGGTGATCAGGGGGGATAGATGCATACAGTACATGGGGGGGGGGTCTGGGGGGGGGGGGTCTGGGGAGAATCTGAGGGGTGGGGGGTGATCAGGAGGGGGCAGGGGGGGGGTTAAAAAAATAGCGTTGACAGATAGTGACAGGGAGTGATTGCTGGTGATTAGGGGGGTGATTGGGTGCAAACAGGGGTCTGGGGGGTGGGCAGGGGGGTTCTGATGGGTGCTGTGGGCGATCTGGGGCAGGGGGGGGGGAAATCAGCGTGCTTGGTGCAGACTAGGGTGGCTGCAGCCTGCCCTGGTGGTCCCTCGGACACTGGGACCACCAGGGCAGGAGGCAGCCTGTATAATACACTTTGTAAACATTACAAAGTGTATTATACACTTTGTATGCGGAGATCGTCGGGTTAACATCCTGCCGGCGCTTCCGTATGGCCGGCGGGATGTTGCGGCGGGTGAGCGGCGCCAGGCGGAGGATCGCGTCACGGATGACGCAATCGCTCCGCCCATGCCCCTACAAGGACCGCCGCCATTTGTCAATACGGCGGTCCTTGCGGGGTCCACTTCCCGGCCGCCATTTGTCAATACGGCGGTCGGGAAGTGGTTAATAGTTGAACGATGTTTGCCAATACGTTCTTTAACAGGACGAGTAGTCTCGCCCACGTAAAATTTGCCACATGGGCATTTTAAACCATATACAACAAAACTTGAGTCACACGTCGCGTAATGGCGGAACTTGATAGGCGTCCCCCTCATAGGGTGATTAAATTCTTTGTACTTGTCCAGATGCGATTCTACTGTGTAATTCAATTGTGCAGGTATAGGCTATGTTCTTATTTATTAATTTTTTGGCTCTTATCTCATCTTCTCCTTATCTTTCTTAGTGCACGTCAATAATGTGATGTCCAACTTTATTCACTCCTTATTCACTCACGTCATTAGGTGTTTCTTTATTCACTTTATATATTTTACTGCATATCCCTAGGGGCTATTCTACCTTATTTACACTTCTTTGGTGTTTCTCTTGATTTAAAGGGGAATTACCTTTTTTTGATTATATTACAGTTTTTAATTGTATTGTTTTTATACTTTGTAGATGCTCATTGTGTATATAAAGGCCTGAAGAAGGGTCATCAACCCGAGAAAAATCGATGTTGTTGCCTTTGTCAACCAGTTATATGCACTTTTTTTTTTACGTGATTAAAGTTTTTGTATTCAAAATTCTGCACTATTTTGAAAATTAAAAAGAAAAAGAATTTTTGCAAATGTTTGGTTTCCTGTGTCTTCAGTATATCCCTGATTATTATCTAGGAGTGCTGGGGGGTGACAGGTGGTGACAGGAGGTGATTGATGGGTGATTAGAGGGAAGAATAGATGCAATCAATGCACTGGGGAGGTGATCGGAAGGGGGTCTGAGGGGGATCTGAGGGTTTGGCCGAGTGATTAGGAGCCCACACAGGGCAAATTAGGGCCTGATCTGATGGGTAGGTGTGCTAGGGGGTGACAGGTGGTAACAGGAGGTAATTAATGGGTGTCTCAGGGTGTGATTAGAGGGGGGAATAGATGCAATCAATTCACTGGGGAGATGATTAGGGGGGGGGGGTCTGAGGGCAATCTGATGGTGTGGGCAGGTGATTGGGTGCCCGCAAGGGGCAGATGAGGGTCTGATCTGATGGGTATGATGGGTAGCAGTGACAGGGGGTGATTGATGGGTGATCAGTGGGTGATTAGAGGGGAGAACAGATGTAAATAATGCACTGGGGAGGTGATCGGGGGGGTGGGGTGTCTGAGGGCAATCTGAGGGTGTGGGCGGGTGTTTGGGTGCCCGCAGGGGGCAGATTAGGGTCTGATCTGATAGGTAGCAGTGATAGGTGGTGACGGGGTGATTGATGGGTGATTAGTGGGTGATTAGAGGGGAGAACAGATGTAGACAATGCACTTGGGAGGTGATCTGAGGGCGGGTCTGCGGGCGATCTGAGGGTGTGCGCGGGTGATCAGGTGCCTGCAAGGGGCAGGTCAGGGTCTGATCTGATGGGTGGCAGTGACAGGTGGTGACAGGGGGTGATTGACAGGTGATCAGTGGGTGATTACAGGGGAAAATAGATGTATACAGTACACGGGGGGGGGGGGGGGGTCTGGGGAGGATCTGAGGGTGTGGGGGGGGGGGTCATCAGGAGCCCTCAGGGGGCAGTTTAGGACCTAATCTAAAATATAGCGTTGACAGATAGTGACAGGGGGTGATTGATGGGTGATTAGGGGGGGGGGGTGATTGGGTGCAAACAGTGGTCTGAGGGGGTGATCAGGGGTGGTCTGAGGGGTGCTGTGGGCGATCAGGGGGCAGGGGGGGGCAGGATCAGTGTGCTGGTGTGTATATTAGGGGGGGCTGCCTCCTGGACCACCAGGGCAGGAGGCAGCCTGTATAATACGCTTTGTATACATTACAAAGCGTATTATACACTTACTATGGGGATAACAACCCGCCAGCGCTGCTAATTGGCCGGCGAGTCGACGGCGCGGGTGGGCGGAGACTAATACTGGCGGATGCGCATGCATCACTGCGCGCAATCCCCGGCAATTCAGTCCCCCAGGTGTCGCCGCCAATTGGCGTTACGCAGTCCTGGGGATGAAACTTTGCCGCCGCCAATTGGTAATGGGCAAGTGGTTAAAGGAAAACATGTAAATGTTCAAACATTTACATTTTCAAAGATGCAAAGATTTTTTTGTCAAAGTTTTGGGGCTTAGATTCTATGAAGTTATGGGTTGGGTAACTTGCCCTGGCCCCTGATCAATGCAGTCTTCTGTCAAAAAAATGCACAGTCATAAATATGCAGATTTGTTAAACTGTAGTGGCCCAACATGGCAACATGGGAATAAGGGTGTTGGTTTCATTTGATGTTGTTAGGAGAGTGACTCTGGCATGATCTTAATTGTGAAATTCGGCAGAAAGCTTGGCCTCTGTGACAACTTTATTAGGTGGATTCAGCTTTCTGTGCCTACTATACTCACAGCAAGAGATAGGAAGACCTGATAGTGTGTAGACTGATTTACACTATATCAGGGCACTTATAAGGGATGCCCACTATCCTCATTACTGTATGCTTTGCCTATTGATAGAGATGGCCCGAACCTCCGATTTATGGTTCGTGAACCGGGTTCGCAAACTTCCACGAAAGGTTCGGTTCGCGCGAACTTTCGCGAACCGCAATAGACTTCAATGGGGAGGCGAACTTTGAAAACTAGAAACATTTATGCTGGCCACAAAAGTGATGGAAAACATGTTTCAAGGAGTGAAACACCTGGAGGGGGGCATGGCGGAGTGTAATAGACGCCAAAAGTCCCGAGGAAAAATCTGGATTTGACGCACAGCAGCGTTTTAAGGGCAGAAATCACATTGAATGCTAAATTGCAGGCCTAAAGTGCTTTAAAACATCTTGCATGTGTATACATCAATCAGGGAGTGTAACTAGAGTACTGCTTCACACTGACACACCAAACTCACTGTGTAACGCACCGCAAACAGCTGTTTGCGTAGTGACGGCCGTGCTGGACTGGTGCGCACCATGGCCAGAGTGCTGGCCATGCCGGTTTTCAAGCCCATATGGTCGCCGGGCTGTGGTAGCTCAATGATAGAACAACAGTGACTGTCCAGCTGATCAAATTTGGTCTGTCCACAATGAAGCAACGACCTTATTATCTTTGGTGTGCCACCCCCGAGACACTCACATAGCCGGGGGTCATTGCTTCATTGTGATACGCAAGCCCCTTCACCGCGGCAATTTAATGATCATGAAGGGAATGGGCACATGTACATGCCTTTTGTTTTGTTGTTGCAGCCGCAGTGCAGCCAGAAAAATTAGGCAGGCATGTACACGCTCCAGAAAAATTATTATAGCGGCCGCTGCTAACTGCGGCCTTAAAAATTCAGAAATCCGACTGCAGTCCTGGACCCTGTTGGTGGTGGTGAAGAAGGCAATCAAGCGGCCTGCAGGCAGAGATGCTGTGTGTGGGGACTGTCTTAGTCTTCGGGCGGGCAGTAGCCCTCCGGGATCCATGCCTCATTCATTTTGATAAAGGCGAGGTACTGAAAACTTTTGTGACTTAGGCGACTTCTCTTCTCAGTGACAATGCCTCCAGCTGCACTGAAGGTCCTTTCTGACAGGACGCATGAGGCAGGGCAAGACAGAAGTTGGATGGCAAATTGGGACAGCTTTGGCCACAGGTCAAGCTGACACACCCAGTAGTCCAAGGGTTCATCGCTGCTCACAGTGTCTACATCCACACTTAAGGCCAGGTAGTCGGCTATCTGCCGGTCCAGGCATTGGTGGAGGGTGGATCCGGAAGGGCTAAGGCGAGGCGTTTGACTAAAGAATGTCAGCATGTCCAACATCACCATGAGATCGCTGGAGCGCCTTGTCCTTGCCTGCATGGACATGGGAGAAGGATTACTGGCAGTGGTACCTTTATTGCGTTGTGCTGTGACATCACCCTTATACGCATTGTAAAGCATACTTGCCAGCTTGTTCTGCATGTTCTGCATCCTTTCTGCCTTCAGGTGACTTGGTAACATGTCCGCCACTTTGTGCCTATACCGAGGGTCTAGTAGTGTGGCCACCCAGTACAGCTCATTCCCCTTAAGTTTTTTTATACAGGGGTCCCTCAACAGGCTGGACAGCATGAAATGCGCCATCTGCACAAAGTTGGATCCAAACGTACTCTCCATCTCCTCTTGCTCTTCCTCAGTGACGTCAAGTAAGTCCTCCTCCTCCCCCCAGCCACGAACAATACGGGAACGTTGAGCAGCACAAGTCCCCTGCAACACCTGCTGCGGTTGTTCTTCTGCCGCTGCCTCCTCCTCCTCTACAGAAACACATTCCTCATCATCTGAGTTTGACTCCTCTTCCCCACACGACTCTTCCTCCTCCTCCCCCCTCTGTGCTTCCGCAGGTGTTGAGGAAACATCTGGTTCTGATGTAAATTGCTACCACAACTATTGCTCCCATAACTGTTCCTCTTCAAGCTCCTCCACAGCTTGATCCACCACTCTACGCACGGCATGCTCCAGGAAGTAAGGGCAGGGGATCAAGTCACTAATGGTACCTTCACTGTGACTCACCAGGTTGGTCACCTCCTCAAAGGGCCGCATGAGCCTGCATGCATTTCGCCTCAGTGTCCAGTTGTTGGGCCACAACATCCCCATCTCCCCAGATTGTGTCCTTCTACTGAAATTGTAGAGGTACTGGGTGATGGCTTTCTCCTGTTCTGGCAGGCGAGAGAACATGAGCAGGGTCGAATTCCAGCGAGTCGGGCTATCAAATATCAAGCGTCTCACTGGCAAGTTGTTTCTCTGCTGAATGTCCGCAAAGTGTGCCATGGCCGTGTAAGACCGCCTGAAATGCCCACACAACTTCCTGGCCTGCTTCAGGATGTCCTCTAAGCCTGGGTACTTTGACACAAATCTTTGAATGACTAGATTCAGCACATGTGCCATGCAGGGTACATGTGTCAGCTTTCCCAAATTAAAAGCGGAAAGGAGATTGCTGCCGTTGTCACACACCACGTTGCCGATCTCCAGCTGGTGCGGGGTCAGCCACTGATCCACCTGTTTGTTAAGAGCAACCAGGAGAGCTGTTCCAGTGTGACTCTCCGCTTTGAGGCAAGACATGTCTAAGATGGCGTGACACCGTCGTACCTGGCATGAAGCATAGGCCCTGGGGAGCTGGGGCTGTGTAGCTGGAGAGGAGATCGCAGCACCAGCCAAGGAGGAGGAGGATAACGACAGCAAAGAGGATGTAGCAGGAGGAAAGGAGGTGGAAGGAGGCCTGCCTGCAAGCCGTGAAGGTGTAACAAGTTGGTCCGCTGCACAGCCACGTACTCCCTGCTTGTTATCGGTCACCAGGATGACCCAATGGGCTGTGTAAGTAATGTAGCGGCCCTGACCGTGCTTGGCAGACCAGGCATCTGTGGTCATGTGGACCCTTGACCAAACACTGTGTGCCAGAGATGACACCACTTGCCTCTCCACTTCACGGTGCAGTTTGGGTATCGCCTTTTTAGAGAAACAATTGAGCCCTGGCATCTTCCACTGCGGTGTACCAATGGCCACAAATTTACGGAAGGCCTCAGAGTCCACCAGCCTGTATGGTAACAGCTGGCGAGTCAGAGAGAACAGATGGCATTGCACGATCTGAGGCAGACACATTAAAAAATTCCAAACCGCTGAGCCCCCTTGGGGTGATGGCACTATGGTGGCCTCAGCAGCTGACGTTGAAGGGCATGTTGGCTGGCTGTCCATAGGTGGCGATACATGGCGCCGGACACTGCCACCAGCTGTTTCTGAGGATGAGTTCCCCCTGCTTCTTTCAGGAACTCATCTTCTCTTACTCCCCCTCTGAAATGTCCCCTTGGTCATCTTGTCTCTTAGGATTCCATGTGGGATCTGTATCATCATAATCATCCTGCCCAGCTTCGCTTGCCTCAGACACCTCCAAAACTGCACCAACAGCAGGTACTTTATCCTCCTCCTCCTCACACATTACGTCCATAGTGTCGCCTAACTCACACATATGAGGTAGTGTAACTTGCTTAGCACCTTCATCTTGTTGTTGCAGTAGTGGCTGGGAATCAGCAATTTCACCACCAAATAACTCCTGCGAAGTGTCAAATGCAGCTGATGTGGTGCTTGTAGTAGCGCTGGTGGCTGCGGGAGATGAGGTGTTCTGTGTTAAATAGTCAACCACGTCCTGACAATCTTGGGAGTTGATGGCAAGTGCCTTCTTCTGAGCACTGTACTTTGGGCCAGGGCCGCACAAAACCACATCAACATGACCTCGCACAGACCTGCTGGGTGGCCCTCCTCTGGGTCTGCCTCTACCTCTTCCTCTACCTGGTTTGTCCGTTTTGTCCATATCGGGGGGGATGAAGTGAAAGGTATGCACTGACTTGACTATTACAATGTGCAGTCACACAGGTCCAGTTAACAGGTATGCATGGAGTGGTATATCACACTGCGTGCACTTACGTAGGTAGGTGTATATCCAGGGCCGGGCCGACACATAGGCTCACGAGTCTGGAGCCTCTGGGCGGAGCTAACTGCAGTCTGGGTGGGCGCAAGGAGCAGGTCTGTATTGTGCCTGGCTTGCCGCCCACCACCCCTGCTGTGTTTATCATGCTGCACTCACCAATTTGCCTGCAGTGCTGGCTGGCTAATGGGGAAGACGAGCGGAGCAGATGAGCTGTTTATCTGTAATCAGCTTTCTGCTGCCCGCTGTCCCCAGTCTCCTGGCTGCATGTATAGAGGAGAGGAGCAGGGGCATAGCAATAGGGGTTGCAGAGGTTGCGACTGCATCGGGGCCCTTGGGCCAGAGGGGCCCGGAAGGGCCCTCCCTCAACTACAGTATTAGCTCTCTATTGGTCCTGTGCTCATAATAATCACTTCTATAGATACTTTGAATAATGGTAATCATTACCAAACTGTTTCCCATCCCCTTCTTGCACCTCGGACACTGTAGTTGCCATTGGCAGGTTTTGGTGCGCGGTATCAATTGTTATGTATAGAGTGCATGTGGGGCCCCATTGTAAAACTTGCATCGGGGCCCACAGCTCCTTAGCTACGCCACTGGAGAGCACCCCTCCCTTCCTCTCTTCTCCATGTGACACTGAGGGGCGGGGCTGAGCACTGCCCAAGCAATTCGATCACAAGAATGAAAGTGTCGGACTGTGGAAGAGATAGCTGTACGGGGGAAGGGGGGAGAGACACTGCAGGGAGAGGCATGTTCACAAGAGGGAGAAGTATGCTCAGAGCAGAACATGCAGACATGATTCTGCTCTCTTACATCTCACACACACTGCCTGTTCCTGATGCTTGGATGATGGATCAGTTTCCTAATGCTGCCTTGTGTGTACAGGATAAACTCACAGCTGGGAGCTCTCTCTCTCCTTCTTCCCTGTCCCTGAAGCTGCTACATGATCATGTGGGGGTTGTCATAAGATTACAGGAATAACTGCAGCAATTTACCCCAGAGCTGGGCTTCCTGGATGAAAGGAGAGCACAGGGGGGAAGCGACTGTGAGCTGTGTCAGGTCTGTGATAATGCTGGCTTCTATGTCACCAACTCCCCTGCCCCTCTCCCATTCCCTATCACTCTCCATTACTCCCGCATCAGACTATATCTACCCTTAACCCCCCTCCACCCCCCAGGACAAAAGGAAAACAGATAAATGCACCCTGTATGTATTTAGAGAGCTTAGCCAGTCTAATTCCCCCTCATCTGTGACTAATCACAAGCTGTAGTTTGATCTCTCCCCTGTGCCACCTGATTGCCATGGCAGAGAAGACATAAGCTCATTTGAAAGCACAGGGTATTAGCAATGTCTGCTTCCATGAAAGCAGGAAGTAAAAACTGCAGATTTATTGCAGGATTTGTATCAGCTGTAACAAAGAAATGTTTTTCTTTAAAGGTTATTATACTGTTGCCTATCTTTTAGAGCAGAGAGGAAATTCAGGTTTAAAGTGGCCATTACCAATACAACTTTCCAGACAATCAGTCGTCCTAGACCACTAATGAAAGCTTGCCGGTATATCTAATTCGATCAAATTGATGGAATTGATCCAAAAAGTATCAATTTTATTAATCTGAGCTAATTGGATAGCAGCTTTTCTTCCATTAGTGGGCCCAGAAGATTGTTTCTGATCAATGTTATCAAATCAGACGATCAATCATCTGGAGAATTGCATAATTAATGGCCACTTTAAGTATTTATATAGTGATGATGCCCTCCATAGCACTTTGCAGAGTACATAGCAATATTGCTGACTATCCTCAGAGCTTAAACTGTAATCCTACCATAGTCATAGTGTAATAAGTGTCTACCATATTAATATGTATTTATATAGCACTGACATGTTCTGCAGCACTTTACAGAGTACATAGTCATGTCACTGACTGTCCTCAGAGAAGCTCAAAATCTAATCCTGCCATAATCATAGTCTAATGTCCTACCATATAAATATTATGTATTTATGTAGCATTGACATGTTCTTCAGCATTATACAGAGTACATATTCATGTCACTGACTGTCCTCAGAGGAGCTCAAAGTCTAATCCTACCATAGTGTAATGTGGCTCCACCTAGTGGTTGCTGAGCCGGCTGGACGCAACTAGAGTAGATGCGCAAGACCAGCAACCACGGTGGTTCCCCCTGAGCTTCCGGAGGACGTCATCACGTCATATACCGGAAGTTGGGGACGGGCAATGGCCTGCTGCACGCCGGATAATAAGGGATTTCCCTATTTAAACTCACAGCGCAAGATGCCCGGCGTGCGCAGAGCCTCAGAAGACGCTCATACGAGCGAAACGTGCGTCAGGCAAGCCACCGCTCCCACCTCACCCCACCGGACATTAGACTGGGTAGGAATCTTTTTAACTACATTTGGATATGTCCTGTTTTTCTGTGATGTACAGCCGGACACAATAAAGCTGTGTTTTAATAAGGAGTTCTGCATGTGCCAATCCTCACTCTCTTCTGGAACATTATATATGCCTTGTTGCTTTTGTGGATTAGAGCACGCAACCCTTCAATCCAGTAGTTCCAGTCAATGTCATAGCAGTCCGATTTATGCAGCTTTGTAACTTTGAACTCCTGTTATTGCAGTGCCTGTTGCTTTCTCCTCTTTTGTGTCTACATTGAATGCTAAACTGTTTTCGCAACAAGAGCACGCAAGATGCAGAGTACTATGGAAGATTTTGATGATCTATTGGAAGACGCTGAAAATTCTTCTAGTACTGACAGTAATAATGAGTTGGATGAAGCCATAGAAGCGGGACGGGTTGATACGGACAATTTATTTGACAACCCAGCCACCTCAACTGTCAGGAATAAAGCGGTGGGGGCAAGAGTGGTGGAGCTGAAGCTCAGGAGGCTCTGCGAAAAGGAAATTAAGATATTCTGGACAGTGACAACCCTCAAAAAATACAAAAGTAAAAGCATTACAGCAAGGGGTTTTAGACGTTATCAAGAACCCGCTGAATACCGTGATGATGTTAAGTTCATGGAGAAATGGAGAAATGCTCATTTGGCACAAGCAGCTATCTTTCAATATATAGTTTTGGAAAGAACTGAAGAAGAGCTAGCCACATTAACCAAAGAGATTAAGAAATTAAAGGAGCAATATAAGATTCTGGTGACAGATGAAATCTACTGCAGCAATATACGCAAAATCGAGAAAAAATTAGTACCAATTCAGGAAGAAATTAAACAAAGGAAATTGCAAAAGTATCTGAGGGATACGGAAGATTTCAAGACTGGCCAGTTCTTTAATTGGAATATACAAAGACCAAGACCTTTCAGACCCAAAGGAGGTCCAAGAAATCCCAAACAGGCTAAAGACTACTGGACGACAGAAACGGAGTCCAGTGGAGAGGAGAGTAGTGGGCGGAATTTAGGGGATGGGGAACATGAAGATGGACGACAGCAGCAGAGGGGAGGGCAGGGGAAAACACACAAGAAGGCCCCTTTAGGAGGAGGACACGCAGGGGAAGGGGCAAAACCAAAGGCAAAACAGGAGAAGCAAGTAAGCTGGAAGGGTCAGAAAACGGATGTAGAACAGAGACCAAAGAAAAGGAAATACCAGAAAGGATCCAGCAGATAGAAATAGTAAACCTAAGTGGGGTTCCCCTCCCCCCAGAATGCGAAAATCTCTTAAAGAAGGGGCTAAATTTCTCATGTACCCAGGATTTTGACTTCTGTGATTTCAAAGTGGACTTGTATAAGGGTATACGGCGGATGAACATTCAGCAGATGTTTGGAAAGAGAGACCAACACCAAAAGCAATTGGAAGAAGCAGCAAAAATTGGGAATTTAGGTTTCATTCAAGGAAAGGAATGGAGAACTCAGGATCTACAGAATCTAAGGACCTTGGAGGAGTTGTGGCTGGAAAGTAACCCAGCGATGGATGACCAGATAACAGGAGAACCCCAAGATGATGCCGGATTCAGACCATGCAAGTCTCAAAAACCTTTCCCAGTAACACAAGGCTCTGCTATCGATATATTCCAAATGCAAGTGGAGGATGATCTAAAGGCACTTAGATACAGGAAGGCAGAACCCAACTTAGATAGAGAGGAATGGAGGGCCATGCAGTGGCTTAGAGAAAGACCTAATTTGATACTCAAAAGGGCCGATAAAGGCGGGGCATTGGTGATAATGACATCAGAGCAATATAATGAAGAATCACTGCGACAGTTAGGTGATAGAGAAACATATAAACCTCTGAATGAAAACCCTATGCCTAAACATAAAAGAGCACTACAAACCCTCTTGAGGAAAGGAGTGGAAAAGGGATACCTGAAACAAAAAATGGCAGAGGATCTCCTGCCGGAGTTTCCCATAAAACCAATCTGGTACCACCTACCTAAGATTCATAAGTCCCGGGATAGACCACCGGGACGCCCGATAGTCTCCGGTATGGGATCCCTTACCAAGAGGCTATCTAAGTTTCTGGACCATCTCCTGAGGCCTTTGCTCGAACAGGTTCCATCTTACCTCCAAGACACGCTCGACGTGTTAAAAAGCATTGAAGGCGCGTCGTGGCACGAGGGTGATGCTCTTGTCACCATAGACGTAGTCAGTTTGTATAATAGAATACCGCACCAAGACGGGGTTACAGCGGTTAGATTTTTTCTAGAGAAGACTAACAAGGAACCAGGTTATATTGACTTTATCTGTGAATGCCTCCTTTTTGTGCTTTCCCATAATGCGTTTTTGTACGACGGCAAATGGTATTGGCAGCTGTCGGGCACCGCCATGGGGACATCGGTGTCGTGCACGTATGCTAATTTGTTTTTGGCATGGTGGGAGCACCAATACGTGTATGGCCCTGGTGTTCCCCATGGCGCTTGCCTCAGGAGATGGTCCAGATATGTGGATGACATCCTGGTGGTCTGGTCCGGGACCAAGGGGGACTTTGAAGAGTTCCTCAATTACCTTAATGATGGGAAAAACAATATGGAGTTTACATATGAATACAGCCACAGCCAGGTCACCTACCTGGACCTTATCCTGAAAATTGAGGAGGGACAGCTGATTTCAAAAGGGTATAAAAAACCAGTATCAGGGAATTCCCTTTTACATCGACATAGCTACCATCCAGACCACGTGTTCAAATCTCTGCCATATAGCCAATACTTAAGACTTAGAAGAAATAACTCGAAATACGAGGATTATGTCAGCCAAGCGGAAGAGCTGACAGTAGATCTGTTAGGAAGAGGCTACGACAGAGGGGACCTAGAGGCAGCTAAAGAGAGAGCCGGGGGAAGGAATAGAGAGGATCTAGTAAAAAGGAAAATTAAAAAGAAAGGAGCCAATAACCAGAGTAAGGAAAGACTAACCTTTGTGTTCCAATACACCCCAATGGCCAAGGAGATTAGAAAAAGCATCCTGCGAAACTGGAAAACAATAAAAAGGGACCCGATCTTAGGGAAAATCTACAAGAAGCCACCTTTAGTGACGTTTAAAAGGGCACCGACAATAGGCAGCAAGGTTACCAGTAGTGAGTATAAAACCATAAAACAAAGTAACTGGCTGGAGAGGCATCAACCAAAAGGAAACCGGAAATGTGGACGGTGCTCAGTCTGTCCATTAATGATGCAAGGTGATAGCCTTAAGGTAGGCCCGGTGGAGAACAAGCTCAAAATACTTATCACATGCCAAACAAAGTACATTGTCTATATTATCTGGTGCCCCTGCCTTAGATTCTACATTGGCATGACAACACGTAAACTTAAGGAGAGAATTCAGGACCATGTGCGATCAATTGCATCGGGAAAAGGAAGTCCCCGCCTAATAGAACATGTGAGGGCAGAGCATCAATGGGACCCGAATTGTCTAAGGTTCGCAGGCCTAGAGCATGTCCCTCTGCAGTCCAGGGGGGGAGACAAAGAGAGGCACCTCCTCAGGAGGGAAACTAGATGGATAATAGGAACCGATGCTATGGGACCTCTAGGTCTTAATGACTATATAGACATGGCCTGTTTTTTGGATCCTTAATAAGTCAAGCTAAGGAGGAGCCCTATACAGAAGTCTTTCCTTGAATGAACAGTATTGATATAATAATCACAGGAAGAAGGTCTAATAGAGCTGATTTCTCTGGGGTTCTGCTCCCCTCATGTTCTCTCTCTTTGTGTTTTCTTCCCTTCTTCTTCTTGTTCTTGTCTTTCTCCTGTCTACCCCGTCTTCCTTCCCACTTCTCTTTCCCCCTCCCCCCCCTTTTTTCCTCCCCCCCTTTTTTCCTTACTATTTCTTTTGTTTCTCCCTCTGAACTTGATATAGGGGTAAATAATGCCATATTAATTGTCCATAGTTCTCTTAATTTATTGGTTTTTTACTAAGGGTTTTTAAATTCACGTAGGTGGGATGGGGGGAGATATGGGTGGAGGAAGTGGAGTTGTAGGTGGGAGCTTTTTTGAATAACTTAAAGATTTTTTACAAAGGGTACTCGATGGGGATCTATTCAGCAAAGCATGGTCTTACTGTAATGAAATAGAAGCAATTGATATATTTCTTACATCCCCGTGTTCCTTTGTATTAAAGGCATTAAAATTGCCTAAAGTAATAGAAATATACTTGAGAAACTTTTCCAGGGGATTCCCCCTTTTCTCTTTCCCCCCCCCCCCCCCCCACCGCTTGCCCTCCCCCATTTTTTCTTCCCCCGTTCCTGCCCTACTTGAGTATTTTTTAATCCATAAGTAAAGAAAAAATGTTTCCTTCCTTTGTCCTGCAGCCGCAAACTATACCGCTATATAGGTGGGCACTATGTCTGCCTATATAAATCCATGCTGTGTTGTTTGTCGCCTCTTGATTATCTTTTGGCTCCACCTAGTGGTTGCTGAGCCGGCTGGACGCAACTAGAGTAGATGCGCAAGACCAGCAACCACGGTGGTTCCCCCTGAGCTTCCGGAGGACGTCATCACGTCATATACCGGAAGTTGGGGACTGGCAATGGCCTGCTGCACGCCGGATAATAAGGGATTTCCCTATTTAAACTCACAGCGCAAGATGCCCGGCGTGCGCAGAGCCTCAGAAGACGCTCATACGAGCGAAACGTGCGTCAGGCAAGCCACCGCTCCCACCTCACCCCACCGGACATTAGACTGGGTAGGAATCTTTTTAACTACATTTGGATATGTCCTGTTTTTCTGTGATGTACAGCCGGACACAATAAAGCTGTGTTTTAATAAGGAGTTCTGCATGTGCCAATCCTCACTCTCTTCTGGAACATAGTGTAATGTGTCCTACCACATTATTATGTATTTATATAGCACTGACGTCTACTGCAGCACTTTACAGAGTACATAGTCATGTCACTGACTGTCCTCAGAGGAGTTCACCATCTAATCCTACCATAGTCATAGTCTAATGTCCTACCATATTATTACTATGTATTTATATAGCTCTGCCTCTGACATCTTCTGCAGCACATTACAGAGTACATAGTCATGTCACTGACTGTCCTCAGAGCAGCTCACACAGACAGTGACGTGACCTCAGAGTCACTCTGATGAGACAATTCATTCTGCGTACCATAAAATATCTACTGGAAGTGGAGATTCAGAATATAATGCTGCTGTATTATGTGAGAACTTTACTTCATTCAAGACACTGTCAGGCTGATTAAAACACGATGTATTATTTAGCCATCTTCTGAACATTTAAAGAGACCCTGAACTGAACAAAAAAGGCTTTTTAACATACCTGGGGACATTTTAACATACCTCTAGTCCCCTGTAGTGTCCGAGGTCCCTCGGCGTCCTCTGGGTCCCCCTCAGTCCACCGGCTGGAGCTCCCGAAATCCTGTGACTTTGCATGAAGTTGCAGCAAAGTGCGCAGGTGACCTTGGCGCAGGATACAGCCGATATATGGCTTATCCTGCTGCTGCACAAATTCCCATCAATATTAAATGCTATTCCCCCTCCAGGCCACCATGGATGGTGGGGAATGAAATAATTCGGCTTCCAGCAATTGCTGGAAGACGAATTATTGTGTTTTAAAAGTAACTTCAGCTTCATCTTCTGACGGCGCCGAAGTTACTCCCTGTGCTCTGCTATAGCCGTAATTCCTATTACGGCCTATGGTGGCGCCGGCTGCGCCCAAGTCTCCTGTGCTGGATTCAATGTGTTCGATCTTTGTAAGCTTACTGCTCATGCACAGTTCAGTCATCAGAGAGCCGCACATGCGCAGTAAACTTACGGAGAAGGCCGGGGGGCGCACTTGGGCAGCTCAGCCTCTGTTGAATGTGGACCTTGTCCCGGCCCTGTGTATATCACACTGCGTGTACTCACGTAGGTGGGTGTATATCACACTGCGTGCACTCACGTAGGTAGGTGGGTGCACTGAACACAACAGGTAGGTAGGTATATGCAGTGATGAGGTGGGTTCACTAAACACAACAAGTAGGTATATGCAATGATGAGGTGGGTTCACTCAACACAACAGGTAGGTACAGTATATGCAGTGATGACTCTGAGGTGGGATCACTGAACACAACAGGTAGGTGTATGCAGTGATGAGGTGGGTGCACTCAACACAACAGGTAGGTATATGCAGTGATGGGTATTACAATGTGCACCTGCTATCACACACACAGGTAGTCACTGAATGTGCTGGGCCTGGCAGTGGCGCACACACACAGTATGAATTAGCAAGGCTGTCTATGCAACACAAGTGTCAGCAATACACACAGGAAAAAAAATGATCACAAGAACAAGATTAACTCTCAAAAGAGTTGTTGTGGGGTGCTATTTTAGCAATAAGAATCAGCCAGGAGCAAGCTAACAAGCCTATAACAGCCTAATTAATCTATCCCTATGAGAGTCTGCCAGCAACTGTCCCTTCTCTCACTATTGCAGGCACACGAGTGAGTGTAATGGCCGGCGCTGCCTGCCTTATATAAGAGGGGAGTGGCTCCAGGAGAGAGTGTAGCCTGATTGGCTACAATGTGCCTGCTGACTGTGATGTAGAGGGTCAAAGTTGACCCTAATGGTGCACTATGGGGCAAACCAAACTTTTGCCTTAAATGGCGAATGCGAACCACCGGAAGTTCGCCTGGAACCGTTCACGCCATCTCTACCTATTGAGCCGCTCTACCTATTGAGACTGTAAGTAACCTGTCCATTGTCCGGCCTTTTTTTCAGAAGGGAGGTGAGTCCACCCACTTCCCCCTTTTTAACAATTTTAACTAATTTTATTCTACTTGGCGCCTCTGTTATCGTATTTCAATAAATACTTATTATGTTTTAATAAGGATATGGAATAAAACACCATAACCACTGGGGTGGGAAAAGTGTTTGAGGATAACATGGTACTCTGTAGTTGTTTATTCTCCTTTTTTTTATCTGGGGTGTGTGGTTGATAGTGGAGGGACTTTCCATTCCCTATCAGGTCATTTAGGTGCCTAAAGGTGGCCATACACTGGTCGATTTGGCATCAGATTCGGTCAACAGATAGATCCCTCTCTGATCGAATCTGATCAGAGAGGGATCGTATGGCCACCTTTACTGCAAACAGGTTGTGAACCGATTTCAGCCTGAAACCGTTCACAATCTGTGGTGGTGGTGGTGGTGCTGCCGCCGCTCCCCCACATACATTACCTGCTCCACCGGTGCGACTCCCCTGGTCTCTGCTGTCTTCTCCACTCTGGTCTGGTCTGGTCTCCGGCATGCTTCACTTCTTCCTGTCCGGGAGGAAGTTTAAACAGTAGAGCGCCCTCTACTGATTAAACTTCCTGCCGGGCAGGAAGAAGTGAAGCATGCCGGAGACCAGACCAGATCGGAGAAGACAGCAGTGATAGCAGGGACTCGCGCCGGCCGGAACAGGTAATGTATACCCGCTGTACTGCGTCAGTCGTCGGGCATTCGAACGCCGCTATCGACGCACTCCCAACCCGCCGGCGATCGAGAAAAATCTTCCGCACGGACGGATCATCGGGGATCGACAGGAACGATCGATTTCGGACGGAAATCGATCGTTCTGTCAGCGGTGTGCACGGCGATTTCACAGCCGATTCGATCACTGTGATCGAATCGGCCGTATATCGGCGGGAAAATCGTTAGGTGTATGGGCCCCTTAAGGAGATCTGATAATCCAGCACCAAAGTTGAGGGTGATTGATGGTTAGCTGATCACTTTGAAGCCTGGAAACAGCTACAAATCGCAAATTGCTATTGCAATCACTAGCGTTTTTAACGAGCATTTTGTAAGCGATTTCATGAGGGTTTTCTAGCGATTTTGGTAGCGATTTTAAACAGTGTTGTCAGTGATTGTGTAGCGATTTGCGATTAGCAAATGTAATTCTGATTGGTCATTTCAAATAATTTTCATTTTTCTACGGTGTGCAGTAATTTAAAAATGCTAGCAAATGTAGGTTTTGACGAGTGATTACGCCAGTGTTTATATACCTTACATTGCAGAAATGCTTACGCAAAACGTTAACGCTCAAAAATGCTGCATGTCCTGCGTTTGAGATTTTGGTAATCACAATTGCTCCAGTGGAATTTGGCCCATCCATTAACATTAGCTGAGCGTTTAGGGAAATCACAAACACTGGTTCGCACGACAGCCGGGGGCCCCAGCCTCTCTCACTTGCTGGGGCCCCCAAACCACCATGCGATACCCAGAGGGAAATGTGGGCGAGCCCTGTCTCTCTCACCTCCAGGGACTTCACCCCCATCACCTCCAAACAGAATGCAAACTGCAACACACACAATTGCTCACTACCATTTCAGGCATTTTCCTACCTCTGTCTGGCCAGCAGGCGCCAGTCAGCCAATCAGGTGCACAGTCATACACCCTTTGCCTGCCATACCGATCTAGCAGGATCTGCACAAATTAGCATTCAGGTGGGAGGCTTGGTTGGACGTAATCGTTTAGGGAAATCACTAGCATTTCGAAAACCTCCCTAAACACTCAAAAAATCGCTCTAGTGGGTTCCAGCCCTAAACTGGGATATTTAAAGGGAACCAGAGCAAGAAGTTATACATACCTGGGGCTTCCTCCAGCCCCATATGGGCTGATCGTTCCTACGCCGCCATCCTCCCCTGCCCGCAGCTACGAGAACCGGCTCCACGCTGATCCGTCAGTCGGAGCCAGTCTAAGCGTAGCAGAGGTGCGCTCTTGGCGTATCTCAGCAAGAGTGTATGGAGAGATACGTAGAGGGCACACTTCTCCTGCGTAGTCCGGCTCCGATGACATCAGCGACGGGAGCCGGTTCTCGTTGATGCGGGCAGTGGTGGATGGCGGCGTGGGATTGATCAGCGCATATGGGGCTGGAGGAAGCCCCAGGTATGTATAACTTCTTTATTATTTTTTTAGCTAGGGTACATCTCTGGTACCCTTTAAAATGGATAAAAGGAGATTTATGCATTAGGATAAGCAGCTTAAAAATGTTTGAACTCCAAACAGTACTCAGTTTCTTCATTAATAACCAACATTAGTTAATGTGGAGAATTTGAGCTATTAATCTGTGGTTCTTTAGATGTAAAAGATAGCGCTCCACACAATTTCCTGTTCTTGTATAAGTGAATACACTCACCAGATCCTGTTGACCACTGTGAGACTGGTCAAAGAATGCACTCTGCGGTGTCCTACTCGATTACAGCAATC
Source organism: Hyperolius riggenbachi (assembly GCF_040937935.1). NCBI lineage: Eukaryota > Metazoa > Chordata > Amphibia > Anura > Hyperoliidae > Hyperolius > Hyperolius riggenbachi. The sequence goes on from NC_090649.1 coordinate 224,449,550, forward strand.
TTCCCCGATTGGTCAGTCTGCTCCACCTCTCCTTCTTCCTTGATACCACCGTTATTACGTGTGCAAATGTACCTCATGAGAAAAAAACCTCATATAGTACAGCTCCGCTTGTAAAAATGACGTTTAATACCTTTTAAAATACTCACAAACGTAGGGTCATGAGACTGCGCACAGAGCTACCTCGGACTGTCAGGACACTACGAGCGCACAGCGCGGAAGCGAGGGCAGTTTTGAACTACTGACTGGTGGCGGAACTGGAGCGGCACCAACGGGCCTGACCGGGAGGCACGGGGGAGAGCCCGTTCTTAAAACTCTGTGCGCAGTCTCATGACCCTACGTTTGTGAGTATTTTAAAAGGTATTAAACGTCATTTTTACAAGCGGAGCTGTACTATATGAGGTTTTTTTCTCATGAGGTACATTTGCACACGTAATAACGGTGGTATCAAGGAAGAAGGAGAGGTGGAGCAGACTGACCAATCGGGGAAGATTGCTGTAATCGAGTAGGACACCGCAGAGTGCATTCTTTGACCAGTCTCACAGTGGTCAACAGGATCTGGTGAGTGTATTCACTTATACAAGAACAGGAAATTGTGTGGAGCGCTATCTTTTATATCTAAAGAATTTTCGATTAAGGTGAAGCTGACACCAATAAGAAGCGCAGACCAATAGAAGGAGTGTGTCTGAATAGACTTTTTTCCTTAACTGACTTTTGCTTAACTGATTTATTTTTACAACTTATGCTTATGGAACATTTTGCCAAGTGAACCTCTTGTATACACTATACACCCCTTTACCTGTTTGTAGCAGGTGGAGTGTGTGAACTGGCTTTTACTGTTGAACATTATCTGTTGCGCTTATATTATATTTTTGCAATTAATCTGTGGTTGCTTTGTGGCTTCCTGCTATGGAAACTGATCATAAAGTAAAGAATGTTGGTGGTTTGATAATTTTGACTGGATTGGTGGACTACCCCTGATCATACATAGGGACTGAGCCACAGCACGTTAGAACTACCCATGAGTGGGTCTTTCTTCTAATAATATATTCAGTTCTCTTTTACATAGTTACATTCTTATCCTTGCAGATAAATGGGAGAGCTCTAACCAATTTTTCGTTTTTATTACATTCTTAGTTGGAATCACTGTGCCACATCCAAACACTCAGTCTTAAGCCACACTTTCTAAATAAAACTAGCATAGACACCTAGAGTAATGGAACCAGAACCACTTTAAAATTGTATACATGGATAAACATCTTCTAAAAGCAAATACAAATCTATCAAAGAAAGACTTGCTACATTTCCAACAAGACTGAATACATTTTCGTGCTTGTAGTAAACTATTTAAGGGCAAGGCTGAGATTCATTGCCTTAGGTTAGAAAAGATTAAAACCAGTTTCTCTGGCTATTTATATCAAACAACCTAAGGAACATAGATATCCAAGTTTTTGCTATCACCGCTATAAATTTCAAAGCTAATTAATTATTATTTATTAACTTATGTAGATTATAGCCATGCGACAGCAGGAAAACTAGTATGCTAATATGAGATGTGTTCATTATAAAACAAAATATAAAGATGTGACCTTAACTCAGATTAATACAGCGTTGCTAAAAAATAGTAAAAAAAAAAAATCAAGATGATCAAGTTTTTACTTGTTACTGGAATTCAGGCGACGGAAAGTTGTTTTGTAAAAGAAAATCCATTACTCCATATTATCATGTAGACATTGCATTAAAGTCATACAGTTTATGAGAGCATTTACTTCTGAAAATCAGCAAATCCATACTGACCACATGCAAGTTTGGGCTCATGCATGGGCAGTATGGAGATGTGAGTACTTTCAAAGACTGCCAAAGGAATACCAAAGACACGTAACTTCAACGGGGGACAATGGTGGAATGAGGGGACCTGCAAGGACTGTAAAGGCTCTATGGGATCCAGAGCCTTTCCTCTCCATAGGTAAGCAAATATATTGAAGTAAGTCTCCTTTCTTTAGGTTTGCTTTTCTTTGGAATGCATACTGGATACTAATTGTTTACTTGCTCCACCCTGATGTGAGTGAATGTGTTATGTAAGGTGGCAGTGTGGTTGCGATACCTGGAAGGTCTAAAGCCGCATCTACACGAGTAGATGCGGCCGCGATGCTCCTTATCAATCGAGCCGCTGATGCGGCTCGATTGATAAGATCCGACAGGACGGATCTCCGCACCGCCGATTCCCTGCTCGCTCCCCGTGAGGGGACAATGGCAGGGAATCGAGCGGAAGATAAGCGGCGGCGGCGGCGGGGACGAGCGGGCACGAGCGGGGAATCAAATGCGGCGAGCGGGGACGCGGCTGGCACGCGGAAGAGGCGATCCGGCGGCTAATCGAGCCGCCGGATCGCCGCAATCTCTCATAGTGTAGACGGGGCTTTATATTAAAGAGACCTCTGGATTCCACCAGAAGTCCCCTACAGAGCCTATCCCCCACCTCCTGCTAGACACTGAAGATAGTACAGGTGAGATCCTTTTCAATAACTTCAGAGAAGGATGTTTAACAAATGGGAAAAGGGGGGGGGGGGGTCATTTCTACTTTGTAAGGTACATTTAAGTCATTTGAGGTGGTATTGTCCTGAAGATGTAGTCCAACTGGGAGTTCAGCCATTCTAGTGATGCCGGTCTGCATGAGAAACAAAGGGCCATATGCAATTCACTTTTTCACCTGACTTTTCTCCCAGGAGATAATTTTTCATCTCTGATTTAAAATTACTTTTCAGCACTTTTCAACTAAAAAAGTACCAAAAAGATGGTGAAATAGTACTATCAAAATTATTTTAAGTATTTTCTTGCTTTCTGGTGGTTTAAAGGGCAATTTATTGACAAATTTAAAATATCACCTAGGAGAAAACTCAGGTGAAAAAGTGAATTGTATATGGCCCAAAGGGTTAAAAAGAATTGGGAGGACACTTTTTTTCCTGTATTTTTAATGTATTGGATATGGCAGCAGAGTTGCCAACCGTCCGTCTATGGACGGGCAGTCCGTACAAACCACTTAAAATGAATCATGTCCGTACTGTCCGTATTTACAAGTTTGCTGTCCGTCAAAATCAATCACTTTCAGTTTTTGGGTCATTTCTAGAGAGCCAGCACAGCTCCCACTGTAACGGCACAGTTCAGCAAGCCAGACCAGTTACAGCAGGGATAGAAGTCTGCTGCCGCCTCCTCCTCCCGCCCTCCAATCAGAAGCCTTCTTTTCCGGCTGTCGGCTCTCTCCAGCCAATAGAAGCGAGAGAGACAGCCAAGCGTGCCACGCCCCCACAACCCCGGAGTCCTGGTCTCTGCCACGCGGAGGTAACTGTTATCCCTGAAGTCCTTCTCCAGGTATCACTGTCTGCAATCCTCCTTATCTCTGCTGCTCACAGCCTGTCAGATTCAGCTCTCCTGCAAGCCAGGAGGAAGCTGATCAGTGTGACAGGCTGCGGGACTTCAGATGGAAGAATCCTCCTTGCTCTGCACTGTTATCTGCTGGGCAGCATTCCTCAAAAATTTGAATGGGGTCACAGGAGGGATGGGAGCAGTTCCCAAGACAGGGCATGGGGCTTATTTGCATTGACAAGGAGTGAAGCCAGGGTGATTCACAGCTGAAACCTGAGCCGAGCTTTGTACAGATAAAATCACTAGAATCCTGCTCTGAAAGGGAAATTCTGCATGGTGTCACTTTATAATGGCTTGTGAGCTGCTCTGATCAGGCCAGTGTACAGCTTTCCCCTCTATTTGCTATAGAAGCTGGGGTCTATAGATTGTGAGCTAGTCTGAGGACAGTAAAGTGCTGCAGAAGATGTCAGTGCTGTATAACTACATAATAATATGGTAGGACATTAGACTATGACTGGATTAGAGTTTAAGCTCCTCTGAGGACAGTCAGTGACATGACTATGTACTCTGTAATGTGCTGCAGAAGATGTTTACTGCTATATAAATGCATAATAATACCTTCAATTCCTTTTTTTTGTACAGCGCTTTTATCCTGTCGGACTCAAAGCGCTTGCGAGGCAGCCACTAGTGCGCACTCAGTAGGCAGTAGCAGTGTTAGGGAGTCTTGCCCAAAACTCCTTACTGAATAGGTGCTGGCTTACTGAATAGGAAGAGCCCTTAACCATCACATTATCCAGCCAATAATTATTTGGTAGGACATTAGACTATGGTAAGATTAGATTGTGAGCTCCTCTGAGGACAGTCAGTGACATGACTATGTACTCTGTAAAGTGCTGCAGAAGATGTCACTGCTATATAAATACATAACAATAATATGGTAGGGCATTGGACTCCGAGTATGGTAGGATTAGATTGTGAGCTCCTCTGAGGAAAGTCAGTGACATGACTATGTACTCTGTAATGTGCTGCAGGGGATGTCAGTGCTCTATAAATACTTAATAATGATACAGCAGGCATTGCATTTTGACTGTGGTACGGATTAGATTGCGAGTTCCCCTGAGGACAGTGACTGACCTGACTATATTAAATGCTGTGGAAGATCATGTCAATTTTAATAATGCCCAGAGCTTTGCGCCACCCACAACTCTACTTGAAGTAAACCTAAACTGAGAAGGATGTTGATTTTTCCTTTTAAAATAATACCAGTTGCCTGACTCTCCTGCTGTTCCCGTGTCTCTAATACTTTTAGCCACAGCCCCTGAACAAGCATGCAGATCAGGTGCTCTGACTGAAGTCAGACTGGATTAGCTGCATGCTTGTTTCAGGTGTGTGATTCAGCTGTTAATGCAGCTGAAGAGATCAGCAGGACTGCCAAGCAACTGGTATTGTTTGAAAGGAAACCTCCATATCCCTCTCAGTTCAGGTGCACTTTAAAAGTGCGCTTTTGACTCCGCCCCCAACTCCGCCCCCTGCCCGTCCAAAATTTTGGGTGTCCTGCTTTTTTAGGCCTTTTGTCCGTCAAAAATTAGAAATTAGGTTGGCAACCCTGTATGGCAGATAAATAAACACAGTGCTCATTTTGGATGTTAACATCTTACATTAATTATTGCATCAGAAAATAAAATTGTCTGTTTTGTAAAACTTCCAATATTATCAGCGATCAAAACATTTGGCTCACAGTGATCACAGGGTTAGGAGCCAACTAAACCGGCTCCTAACCAGTATATGGAGCTCAGACAGGGCCGGGACAAGGTCCACAATCAACAGAGGCTGAGCTGCCCAAGTGCGCCCCACCCCCCCCGCCTTCTCTGTAAGCTTACTGCGCATGTGCGGCTCTCTGATGACTGAACTGTGCATGAGCAGTAAGCTTTCAAAGATCGTACACATTGAATCCAGCGCAGGAGACTTGGGGCAGCCAGCGCTACCATAGGCCGTAATAGGAATTACGGCTATAGCAGCGCACAGGGAGTAACTTTGGTGTTGTCAGACGACTGAGCTGAAGTTACTTATAAAACACAATAATTCGGCTTCCAGCAATTGCTGGAAGCCGAATTATTTCATTCCCCACCATCCATGGTGGCCTGGAGGGGGAATAGCATTTAATATCGATGGGAATTTGTGCTGCAGCAGGATAAGCCATATATCGGCTGTATCCTGCGCCCAGTTCTCCTGCGCACTTTGCTGCAACTTCAAGCAAAGTCACAGGATTTCGGGAGCTCCAGCCGGAGGACTGAGGGGGACCCTGAGGACACCGAGGGACCTCGGACACTACAGGGGACGAGAGGTATGTTAAAATGTCCCCAGGTATGTTAAAAAGCCTTTTTTGTTCAGTTCAGGGTCTCTTTAAATGTTCAGAAGATGGCTAAATAATACATCGTGTTTTAATTGTTTGAACTCCTTACCTCAACAGATCAGGACAGCTCCATCCCTGGACGTGTTTAAATCCAGACTGAAAACCCACCTGTTCAGTTTGGCATTTGCAGAAATATAACTTTTGTTGTGTGAATATCTCATCCTACTAATTACTGAATCTGAGAGAGCCTAAGCGCTTTGAGTCCTATGGGAGAAAAGCGCTATAGAAATGTTATTGTATTGTATTGTATTGTATTAATCAGCCTAACAGTGTCTTGAATGAAGTAAAGTTCTCACATAATACAGCAGCATTATATTCTGAATCTCCAACAGTAGATATTTTATGGTACTCAGAATGAATTGTCTCATCAGAGTGACTCTGAGGTCACATCACTGTCTGTGTGAGCTCCTCTGAGGACAGCCAGTGACATGACCAGGCCCGCCATCAGGGGGGTACAACCGTGACTTCCGTCACGGGCCCGGGCCGGGCCCAGGGCCCGCAGCCTCGGGCCCCCCTGCCAGGCATCAACCTGCTGTCTCTTCCGGCCCCCCCTCCCCCAGCGGCCGTCGCTGTTAATACCTTAGCAGCGGCCGCTCTCCCCTCTCCGGCGCCTGTACTTTCCAGCAGCATCTCTCGGCTGCTGTGTGTGTGATGATGCGACAGGAAGCATGGCTCGGTTCCCATAGTAACGGCGATACACATCGCCGTTACAGGAAGCCGCTGCTCTGCTTCCTGCTGCATCATCACACACAGCAGCCGAGAGATGCTGCTGGAAAGTACAGGCGCCGGAGAGGGGAGAGCGGCCGCTGTGAAGGTAACAGCGGCGGGGGCAAGCGGGGGGCACCACCTACCCATACTGGGGAACTATACTGGGGCTCTATACTAGCTATACTGGGGCACTATACTGGCTATACTGGGGCACTATACTAGCTATACTGGGGCACTATACTAGCTATACTGGGGCACTATACTAACTATACTGGGCTCTATACTGGCTATACTGGGGCACTATACTAACTATACTGGGGCACTATACTGGGGCTCTATACTGGCTATACTGGGGCACTATACTAGCTATACTGGGCACTATACTAGCTATACTGGGACACTATACTGGGACACTATACTGGCTATACTGGGGCACTATACTGGCTATACTGGGGCACTGTACTGGCTATACTGGGGCACTGTACTGGCTATACTGGGGCACTGTACTGGGTGTGCACAGCAGTCTGTAGGGGGCCTCAGGCTTGATGTTGTGTGAGGGGCCCCAAAATTTCTGATGGCGGCCCTGGACATGACTATGTACTCTGTATAGTGCTGCAGAACATGTCAATGCTATATAAATACATAATGTTAATATGGTAGGACATTAGACTATGATTATGGAAGGATTAGATTGTGAGCTCCTCTGAGGACAGTCAGAGACATGACTATGTACTCTGTAAAGTGCTGCAGAACATGTCAGTGCTATATAAATACCTATTAATATGGTAGAGACTTATTACACTATGACTATGGTAGGATTACAGTAGGACCAGCTAACGCCCATAGGCGTCAGCAGGTCTTAAGTGGGTTACCATGGAAACTCCATGTCAGTTCACGGAGGGTGTCTCTGTGAACAGCCGGAGAGCCGCCGATCGATAAAATCCCCGCTGTTTACATCATACGGCGCTGCTGCGCAGCAGGGCTGTGACATAGATCGGCGATCCCCGGCCTCTGATTGGCCGGGGATCGCCGGCATATGATAGGCTGAAGCCTATCCTTCAATGCGCAGGACGGATATCCGTCCTGCGCAGCTCACAGGAAGAGGGAGAAGGAGGGAGAGGGACGGAACGCCGAAAACGCTGCAGAGGGGGGCTTTGAAGAGCCCCCCCGCAAAGCGCAGCAAGCCGGCGGCGATCAGACCCCCCCAGGAGGACATCCCCCTAGTGGGGAAAAAAGGGGGTAAGTCTGATCGCCCTGGCTATTTCCTGATCGGTGCTGCGGGCTGGAGAGCCCACACAGCACCGATCAGTAGAAAATCCCCTGGTCCTTAAAGGAATACTGTAGTGGGAACGGGGGAAAATGAGTTGAACTTACCCATGGCTTGTAATGGTCCCCCGCAGACATCCTGTGCCCGCGCAGCCGCTCACCGATGCTCCGGCCCCGCCTCTGGCTCACTTCTGGAATTTCCGACTTTAAAGTCCGAAAACCCCTGCGCCTGCGTTGCCGTGTCCTCATTCCCGCTGATGTCACCAGGAGTGTATAGCACAAGCCCAGTTTGGTCTGTGCCTGCGCAGTAAGCTCCTGGTGACATCAGGGGAAGCGAGGACACGGCAACGCAGGCGCAGGAGTTTTCTGACTTTAAAGTCAGAAATTACAGAAGTGAACCGGAGGCGGGGCCGGAGCATCGGTGAGCGGCTGCGCAGCACAGGATGCCTGCGGGGGGACCATTAGAAGCCCCGGGTAAGTTCAACTCATTTTGCCCCGACCCCCCTACAGTATCCCTTTAAGTGGTTTAAGCTCGGAGGATAATCAGCAATATTGCTATGTACTCTGCAAAGTGCTATGGAGGGCATCATCACTATATAAATACTTAAAGTGGCCATTAATTATGCAATTCTCCAGATGATTGATCGTCTGATTTGATAACATTGATCATCAGAAACAATCTTCCGGGCCCACTAATGTAAGAAAAGCTGCTATCCAATTAGCTCAGATTAATAAAATTGATACTTTTTGGATCGATTCCATCAATTTGATCGAATTAGATATACTGGCAAGCTTTCATTAGTGGTCTAGGACGACTGATTGTCTGGAAAGTTATATTGGTAATGGCCACTTTAAAGCAGACCTGAACTTCCACTCTGCTCTAAAGATAGGCAACAGTATAATAACCTTTAAAGAAAAACATTTCTTTGTTACAGCTGATACAAATCCTGCAATAAATCTGCAGTTTTTACTTCCTGCTTTCACAGAAGCAGACATTGCTAATACCCTGTGCTTTCAAATGAGCTTATGTCTTCTCTGCCATGGCAATCAGGTGGCACAGGGGAGAGATCAAACTACAGCTTGTGATTAGTCACAGATGAGGGGGAATTAGACTGGCTAAGCTCTCTAAATACATACAGGGTGCATTTATCTGTTTTCCTTTTGTCCTGGGGGGTGGAGGGGGGTTAAGGGTAGATATAGTCTGATGCGGGAGTAATGGAGAGTGATAGGGAATGGGAGAGGGGCAGGGGAGTTGGTGACATAGAAGCCAGCATTATCACAGACCTGACACAGCTCACAGTCGCTTCCCCCCTGTGCTCTCCTTTCATCTAGGAAGCCCAGCTCTGGGGTAAAATGCTACAGTTATTCCTGTAATCTTATGACAACCCCCACATGATCATGCAGCAGCTTCAGGGACAGGGAAGAAAGGAGAGAGCTCCCAGCTGTGAGTGTATCCTGTACACACAAGGCAGCATTAGGAAACTGATCCATCATCCAAGCATCAGGAACAGGCAGTGTGTGTGAGATGTAAGAGAGCAGAATCATGTCTGCATGTTCTGCTCTGAGCATACTTCTCCCTCTTGTGAACATGCCTCTCCCTGCAGTGTCTCTCCCCCCTTCCCCCATACAGCTATCTCTTCCACGGTCCGACACTTTCATTCTTGTGATCGAATTGCTTGGGCAGTGCTCAGCCCTGCCCCTCAGTGTCACATGGAGAAAAGAGGAGGGGAGGGGCGCTCTCCTCTCCTCTATACACGCAGCCAGGAGACTGGGGACAGAGGGCAGCAGAAAGATAAACAGCTCATCTGCTCCGCTCGTCTTCCCCACTAGCCAGCCAGCACTGCAGGCAAATTGGTGAGCGCAGCATGATAAACACAGCGGGGGTGGTGGGCGGCAAGCCAGGCACAATACAGACCTGCTCCTTGCGCCCACCCAGACTGCAGTTAGCTCCGCCCAGAGGCTCCAGACTCGTGAGCCTATGTGTCGGCCCGGCCCTGGATATACACCTACCTACGTAAGTGCACGCAGTGTGATATACCACTCCATGCATACCTGTTAACTGGACCTGTGTGACTGCACATTGTATTAGTCAAGTCAGTGCATACCTTTCACTTCATCCCCCCCGATATGGACAAAACGGACAAACCAGGTAGAGGAAGAGGTAGAGGCAGACCCAGAGGAGGGCCACCCAGCAGGTCTGTGCGAGGTCATGTTGATGTGGTTTTGTGCGGCCCTGGCCCAAAGTACAGTGCTCAGAAGAAGGCACTTGCCATCAACTCCCAAGATTGTCAGGACGTGGTTGACTATTTAACACAGAACACCTCATCTCCCGCAGCCACCAGCGCTACTACAAGCACCACATCAGCTTCATTTGACACTTCGCAGGAGTTATTTGGTGGTGAAATTGCTGATTCCCAGCCACTACTGCAACAACAAGATGAAGGTGCTAAGCAAGTTACACCACCTCATATGTGTGAGTTAGGCGACACTATGGACGTAACGTGTGAGGAGGAGGAGGATAAAGTACCTGCGCCCACCCAGACTGCAGTTAGCTCCGCCCAGAGGCTCCAGCCTTGAGAGCCTATGTGTTGGCCCGTCCCTGAGCTCAGATGTCATTAGGACAGCTGAGGAGGCAAAGTGCAGCAGCAACAGAGCAAAGGGGGCGACTAGAGCAGTGATAGCGTGGAGCTACGAGTGATGGAAATCTACATCATGGCAGGCATAACAGCTAGTAAATAGGGCATATATCTCAATTATCTATGATTGGAAGCCGTTAAACTGAACATTTTTGATAGAAATTCTTGTGCACAGTTATTCAGCAAAACTGATTTTGGGAACTCATCATTTCATCCCCACAAGTTACAAACAAGAGATTGTAACATGGAAAGTATGATCCATTTACTATCCTGTTTTTTCATTGTACTAACATGCATGCTTAATTAAGCAAAGCATGCATGTCTTTTCCTCTGGAAAGGTGAAGGCAGAAAGAAGCAAGGGTTCACCCACAGTGGCAGAATATAATAATTGCATAAAAATCTCACAGTGATTCATCATTTATCTCCTAAACAAGATCCCCTAAACAACATCAGTGCTGGATGGGCAAGGATTGTACAGACATCAGATCTAACCATCAAGAGCTGCTTCATGAAAGAATCATGAATTTTTTTACATGTTTTTTATTAACACTTTGCTTCCCAGTGAAAGGTGGCATTGAGGCAAAAAATGAAATACATTCCAAAAAACCTATGGCTTTTTGTAGAATGAGATGAGAATAGCTGTATTGTTGACAGCAGTGTAGGGTGACATTTATTTTCCATTTAACTGTACTTTTTCCATTAAAAACATTTATGCTTTATTTTCTCACCTGTACTTGAGAATGCCCCTTATCTTGGGGCATATGCATGTGTTCTTTATCTTTATCATACCGTTGCTCTGCTGGAAGCCAGGTAATGAAATGGAGGGTGTATATTTTTCTTTCTATATTTTGGGAGCACAATAATGAACTAGTAACTGATTTAAAAGACCAAAGTAAAGGTTCATGTTACTGGAACACTACAGTGGAACACACAAATGCACACACATTCCCCAGTTGCTTATTGTAAGCCTACATGTAAAAATGTCAGAAATCCAGTACATTTTCTAATTTAGTATGTAATCAAATGACAGCTGTCCAACACCTGTGTTCCTTTCACTGGGGTTTACTAGAAGAGCAGTGCCTTCTGGAAGTGGCGGCATAGTTAAGCCTCTGCTCATCAGCCCTTTCAATCAAACTGTGGGAGGAGGTATTGCCGATGTGTCACTCATTCCCCTTTTACTGCAATCAATGCAAGGGGTAGTTTAAACTGCAGCAGTGGTATGGTTCCACCTTGGGAATTTCCATAGGAGCTTCTGCACAAGCAGCATAGCAGTGGTGGTCATATGACCACATTAAACATCAAAATATTGAGGCCTTTTTTTAATAAATGTGTATGCTTATGGTAAACAACTTCTGGAGGGGAGGGACATTTGTAACAACCTAGAGACTTGGCAGGGGCTTTAATCCTCTAAATGATCAATATGTATTGGCATTAAGATTGATATTCCTAATACTGGGTTTCTAAATGCTAATGTTACCAGCTATTGGTTTATCAGTCTCATCCATTATCTGAGCACATTAGAGTTACTTTTTTTATTAACCACTTCACCACTGAGGGGTTTTACCCCCTGACCACCAGAGCAATTTTCACCTTTCAGCGCTCCGTCCATTCATTCGTCTATAACTTTATTATTACTTATCCCAATGAAATGAACTATATCTTGTTTTTTCCGCCACCAATTAGGCTTTCTTTAGGTGGGACATTATGCCAATAATTATTTTATTCTAAATGTGTTTTAATGGGGAAAATAGGAAAAAATGTGGGAAAAAATTATTATTTTCAGGTTTCGGCCATTATAGTTTTTAAATAATGCATGCTACTGTAATTAAAACCCATGACATTTATTTGCCCATTATTCCCGATTATAAAACCGTTTAAATTATGTCCCTATCACAATGTTTGGCCCCAATATTTTATTTGGAAATAAAGGTGCATTTTTTTCAGTTTTGCGTCCATCCCTAATTACAAGCCCGTAGTTTATAAAGTAACAGTGTTATACCCTCTTGACATAAATATTTAAAAAGTTCAGTCCCTAAGGTAACTATTTATGTTTTTTTTTTATTGTATATATTTTTTTTTTTAAATTACAAAAAAAAAAAATTGGGGAGTGTGGGAGGTAATGAGTTAATTTATTATGTAAAACAATTTATTTGTATGTGTAAAATGCATTAGGGTGTAGTTTACTATTTGGACACAAGATGGCCACAGTGAGTATGTTTACATGCGACCTGTAAGCGACCGGAAGGAGGCTTACAGGAAGCAGTAGGAGGCTGGGAGACTCACAATGATCGCGCTGTTTCTGAAAGAAGCAGCAGATCATTGCGGGGGCTTAGATCAACGAACGGGAATGGATTTTCCCGTTCATTGATCTCCGGGCAAGCGGGCGGCGTGCACGAGCGGCGGGTGCGCGCGCACGAGCGGCGGTAGCGCGGACAGCGGCGGGAGCGCGGAAGGTACGGATTTCTCCGTCCCTGTTTTTTTAGGAGGGAAAAAAGGGGCGGAGAAATTCGTACCGCCGGGGGTAAAGTGGTTAAGTATTTTGAAACCATAAATAAGGACCTTTACCCTCTGTTAAGGTTAACCTGAATAATATTTTTCCTTCACCTGGTATCCTCTTGGCCATGTTCAACAAATGTAAATATAGTTATTAATACTGTACTTTGCCATCTAACCTTTCTGGACACAGTTGAAGAAAGCGTTGTCTCTTTTCCATTGGGTTACCATTTTGCTTTTGCAAATTCTACAAACTACACTACAGTTGCACCTGACATACTTTTTTTAAATGTACTGTGAACAGCTAATCAGAATCAGAATCAATTTTATTTCGCCAAGTAAGTTTGCACCTACATGGAATTTGTCTTGGCAGTTGCTTAACAAACACAAACAAAAACAATACAAGGGCAGACAGTGTGTATATTACAAGTCAAGGACATTATAAGTATAGTGGCAGTAAGCAGTGTGAGAATTGTTCATTTACAGTTCTGTGCTGATTACTATCAAGTCCTAATTCTGTGCTGATTACTATCAAGTCCTAATGTATGCCTTCAAGCTTCTCTGAGGTAGATTACAGGGTCATTAGGTGGTGACAGGGTGGAAAGAAGAACATTCATAGGAATACCTACTGCTGCTGACTATAGTAAAATAACAAGCAGGACATGGAAATACCTGAGGAAAGGAACTTCATTGAGAAAAACGTGAAGGTGTGAAGGTAATCATGCTTCAGAAGCAGGCCCAGATTTACCTCACAGAAGCCTATAGGCACAGATGTCCTGGCACCCTGGATTTCCCCTTCCATGAACCTACAAACCCCCGCGGAGAAGCACTGCAAGTTTTCTGGCTGTCCCACCTGTCACTTCTCCCTTAGGGCCCATTTCCACCTGTGCGTTGTGGTTCCGTCATACGTGTCAACGAATCCGCATGCGGGTGCGGATTCGTTCGCGTTTCCATGCGGATTTTCACGCGGAATCGCTTGCGGCTTGCACTATGCGATTTTAACCCTGTCAATGCCGGTAAGCATTGACATGGGTTTTTAAGCGGAAACGCAGAGAAAACTGCAAGACTAAAATGCTTGCGGTTTTCCTATTTAGTTACATTACCAACGATTCGCGTGCGGGTGTGCGGCGTGCAAATTCTGATGGCTTTGCCATGCAGATTTTTTCTGCACAGCAGACCGCACAGAATTCCTGACAAGTGGAAACAGCCCCATCCACTTGTATTGGTTATGTGAATCTGCATGCAGAAAACGCATGCAGATTTGCTCTAGTGGAAACAGGCCCTTACTTCTCTTTCACATCATAGGAAGCTACAGGTGCCCCTTAGTATTAGCTATCCAGAAGTACCCTCAGTATTAAGTAGCTAGTGGTGCCTCTAACTGAAAGGAGATCTCATCAGTGGAATGCTGAGATCCGGGTGAGTAACCTCTCATATACACTCTTATCAGTACTCTGCCTGAGGAAGGAGGGAGGCACTCTGGGAGGGGAGTGAGCTGCCTTTCCAGCAGCAGGCACCTGTAGGCACATGCTAGCCAGAGATGCAGACAACTAATCAGAGGTTTACACATTTATAAAGTCCCACCATTGGGCTATAAATATGCATTTATTAATGAAATAGTGCCAACTAGAGCATGAATGGTAGATTGGAGATAGTCCAATTAGTGTATGCATATGCAACATAAAGACACCAGTCCTAAATGGCTATATTGCCAAACATTGCCACGCACAGGTACATTACAGAAGCAATGCATACATTATGTAGATAACATCAGTTGTGCTAAGTGAGCAAGGCATGCTACACTACTTATGTAAACATAAATACAATTGCCATCCATTACCTGCCCATGCCAATTGTATTTGTTTAATACTAATGTTCCTGATTATGAATAATTTGAAATAAAAAAAAAAAACATTTTAAAAAAGTGTTGATGCTACAGAAAGTGTTAATTTTCATGATCTTCTGGTTTGAATCAGAATTGTTTTATGTATTTATTTTTTACACAGATTTTTGAATTTGAGTTTTTCAGAAGCTTCTCCCTACTAATATAAATTTTAACTTTGTTCCTGAATATTAGCATTTATGCAATGATTTAATTCAAGCACACCAAAAGTTATCACATAATTTATATAAAATATTCCTCACACTCTGCCATTTACAGCTTCAAAAAATATTTTTGTATTCATTATTTCAAGACGGTGAACACTACCGGTAATCACCATGTACTGTATGTAGAACGGATGCAAGTGTCAAACATTTTCCCTGGTGAGCTATTTCTAGTATTGATCAGAATACCTCTGACATTTGGATGTGAGCAGGCTTGATATTTCACACAAAATAATTATACATTTATCTTCAAGTACTGGACATTTAATATATACATGTATTTGATGCCTTGTACCAACACTTAAGAAATAGATGTGACCTATCACATTCTCATATAAACCATCCAGTATTGATGTTTTATTTCAGTACCATTTTTTTTCATTCCCACAGCAGGTAGGACTCAACGTTCATTTTGTAACTTGTTGTACATCTGTTAAAGGGCCAGGAGTTAAATGGCAATATTGTTCGAGTATCCAATGTCATTGTTATAGTGATGTGTATTAAAAGAAGACCGCAAAGTAACACCCCTTTACCAACATTAGAGTTGGGCCGAACGGTTCGCCTGCGAACGGTTCCATGCGAACTTCAGTGGTTCGCGTCCCGCAGGCGAACCTTTGCGGAAGTTCGGTTCGCCTCATAATGCACATGGAGGGTCAACTTTGACCCTCTACATCACAGTCAGCAGGCCCAGTGTAGCCAATTAGGCTACACTAGCCCCTGGAGCCCCACCCCCCCTTATTTAAGGCAGGCAGCGGCGGCCATTATGGTCACTCGTGTGCTGCCTGCGTTAGTGAGAGTAGGGTGAGCTGCTGCAGACTGTCTCTCAGGGAAAGATTAGTTAGGCTTAACTTGTTCCTGTCTGGCTGCATACCTGTTCTGTGAACCCACCACTGCATACCTGTGCTGTGAACCCACCACTGCATACCTGTGCTGTGAACCCACCACTGCATACCTGTGCTGTGAACCCACCACTGCATACCTGTTCTGTGAACCCACCACTGCATACCTGTGCTGTGAACCCACCACTGCATACCTGTTCAGTGAACCCACCACTGCATACCTGTGCTGTGAACCCACCACTGCATACCTGTTCAGTGAACCTGCCACTGCATACCTGTTCTGTGAACCCACCACTGCATACCTGTTCAGTGAACCCACCACTGCATACCTGTTCAGTGAACCCATCACTGCATACCTGTTCAGTGAACCTGCCACTGCATACCTGTTCTGTGAACCCACCACTGCATACCTGTTCAGTGAACCCACCACTGCATACCTGTGCTGTGAACCCACCACTGCATACCTGTGCTGTGAACCCACCACTGCATACCTGTTCAGTGAACCCACCACTGCATACCTGTACTGTGAACCCACCACTGCATACCTGTTCTGTGAACCCACCACTGCATACCTGTTCTGTGAACCCGCCACTGCATACCTGTTGTGTTCAGTGAACCCGCCACTGCATACCTGTTCTGTTCAGTGGACCCGCCACTGTATACCTGTTTAGTGACCCCGCCACTGCATGCCTGTTGTGTTCAGTGAACCTGCCACTGCATACCTGTTCTGTGAACCCGCCACTGTATACCTGTTCTGTTCAGTGAACCCGCCACTGTATACCTGTTCAGTGAACCCACCACTGCATACCTGTGCTGTGAACCCACCACTGCATACCTGTTCTGTGAACCCACCACTGCATACCTGTTCAGTGAACCCACCACTGCATACCTGTTGTGTTCAGTGAACCCGCCACTGCATACCTGTTCTGTTCAGTGGACCCGCCACTGTATACCTGTTTAGTGACCCCGCCACTGCATACCTGTTCTGTTCAGTGAACCTGCCACTGTATACCTGTTCAGTGAACCCGCCACTGCATACCTGTTGTGTTCAGTGAACCCGCCACTGTATACCTGTACTGTTTAGTGAACCCGCCACTGCATACCTGTTGTGTTCAGTGAACCTGCCACTGCATACCTGTTCTGTGAACCCGCCACTGCATACCTGTTGTGTTCAGTGAACCCGCCACTGCATACCTGTTCTGTTCAGTGGACCCGCCACTGTATACCTGTTTAGTGAACCCGCCACTGCATACCTGTTGTGTTCAGTGAACCTGCCACTGCATACCTGTTCTGTGAACCCGCCACTGCATACCTGTTGTGTTCAGTGAACCCGCCACTGCATACCTGTTCTGTTCAATGGACCCGCCACTGTATACCTGTTTAGTGAACCCGCCACTGCATACCTGTTGTGTTCAGTGAACCCGCCACTGTATACCTGTTCAGTGAACCCGCCACTGCATACCTGTTGTGTTCAGTGAACCCGCCACTGCATACCTGTTCTGTTCAGTGGACCCGCCACTGTATACCTGTTTAGTGAACCCGCCACTGCATACCTGTTGTGTTCAGTGAACCCGCCACTGTATACCTGTTCAGTGAACCCACCACTGCATACCTGTTGTGTTCAGTGAACCCGCCACTGTATACCTGTACTGTTTAGTGAACCCGCCACTGCATACCTGTTGTGTTCAGTGAACCTGCCACTGCATACCTGTTCTGTGAACCCGCCACTGCATACCTGTTGTGTTCAGTGAACCCGCCACTGCATACCTGTTCTGTTCAGTGGACCCGCCACTGTATACCTGTTTAGTGAACCCGCCACTGCATACCTGTTGTGTTCAGTGAACCTGCCACTGCATACCTGTTCTGTGAACCCGCCACTGTATACCTGTTCTGTTCAGTGAACCCACCGCATCAGTGCGCATACCTGTGCAGTTAAGTGAACCCACCTACCTACGTGAGTGCACGCAGTGTGATATACCACTCCGTGCATACCCGATATGGACAAAACAGGTAGAGGAAGAGGTAGTGCCAGAGCCAGAGGAAGGCCACCCGGCAGGTCTGCGCGAGGTCGTGTAAATGTAATTTCGTGTGGACCTGGCCCACAGTACAGTGCTCGGAAGAAGGCACGTCCCAAGATTGTCAGGACGTGGTTGAGTATTTAGCGACACAGAACACCTCATCTTGCTCAGCCACCAGCGCTACTACTAGCACCACTTCCGCTGCATTTGACACTTCGCAAGAATTATTTAGTGGTGAAATCACTGATGCACAGCCATTGTTGTTACAGCCAGATAAATTTTCACCAGCTCATATGTCTGCGTTACGCGGCAACACTATGGATGTAACGTGTAAGGAGGATGAAGGACCTACTGATGGTGCATGTTTGGATTTTTCTGAGTCAAGCGAAGCTGGGCAGGATGACTACGATGATGACGATGATAGGGATCCTCTGTATGTTCCCAATAGAGGAGATGAAGAGGGGGACAGTTCAGAGGGGGAGTCAGAGAGTAATAGGAGGAGAGAAGTTGCTGAAAGAAGCTGGGGCAGCTCTTCGTCAGAAACAGCTGGTGGCAGAGTCCGGCACCATGTATCGCCACCTATGTACAGCCAGCCAACTTGCCCTTCAGCATCAGCTGCTGAGGTCCCCATAGTGCCCACATCCCAGGGTGGCTCAGCGGTGTGGAAATTTTTTAATGTGTGTGCCTCAGATCGGACCAAAGCCATCTGTTCGCTCTGCCAACAAAAATTGAGCCGTGGAAAGGCCGACACTCACGTAGGGACAAGTGCCTTACGAAGGCACCTGGAGAAAAGGCACAAACAGCAATGGGATGGCCACCTGAGCAAAAGCAGCAGCAGCACACAAAAGCAAAGCCACCCTCCTTCTCCTCTTCCTCCTCCATCAGGTGCATTATCTGCTTCTGCCGCTTTCTCCCTTCCACCTTCACAGGCACCCTCCTCCACTCCGCCTCTGCCCTTGAGCGCTTCCTGCTCCTCTGCCCACAGCAGCAGTCAGGTGTCCGTGAAGGAAATGTTTGAGCGGAAGAAGCCAATTTCGGCCAGTCACCCCCTTGCCCGGCGTCTGACAGCTGGCGTGGCGGAACTGTTAGCTCGGCAGCTGTTACCATACCGGCTGGTGGACTCTGAGGCCTTCCGTAAATTTGTGGCCATCGGAACACCGCAGTGGAAGATGCCAGGCCGCACTTATTTTTCGAGAAAGGCCATACCCCAACTGCACCGTGAAGTTGAGAGGCAAGTGGTGTCATCTCTTGCGAAGAGCGTTGGGTCAAGGGTACACCTGACCACGGATGCCTGGTCTGCCAAGCACGGGCAGGGCCGCTACATTACGTACACAGCCCATTGGGTGATCCTGGTGGTGAACGATGGCAAGCAGGGCGCAGCGGACCAAATTGTGACACCTCCACGGCTTGCAAGCAGGCCTCCTGCCACCTCCTCTCCTCCTGCTACATGCTCTTCGCTGTCCTCCTCCTCCTTGGCTGAGTGGCAGTTCTCCTCTCCAGCTACACAGCCCCAGCTCCGCAGGGCCTATGCTGCATGCCAGGTAAGACAGTGTCACGCCATCTTAGACATGTCTTGTCTCAAAGTGGAGAGTCACACTGGAGAAGCTCTCCTGGCTGCTCTTAAGAAACAGGTGGATGAGTGGCTGACCCCGCACCACCTGGAGATAGGCAACGTGGTGTGCGACAACAGCAGCAATCTGCTTGCCGCTTTGCATATGGGGAAGCTGACACACATACCCTGCATGGCACATGTCATGAATCTAGTGGTTCAAAGACTTGTGGCAAAGTACCCTGGCTTAGCGAATGTCCTGAAGCAGGCCAGGAAGTTCTGTGGGCATTTGAGGCGGTCTTACACAGCCATGGCACGCTTTGCGGAAATTCAGCGCAAAAACAACATGCCGGTGAGACGCCTCATTTGCGATAGCCCGACTCGCTGGAACTCGACCCTGCTCATGTTCTCCCGCCTGCTAGAACAGAAGAAAGCCGTGACCCACTACCTCTACAACTACAGTAGAATGAAACAGTCTGGGAAGATGGGGATGTTCTGGCCCGACAACTGGACACTGATGAAAAATGCATGCAGGCTCATGCGGCCGTTTGAGGAGGTGACCAACCTGGTGAGCCGCAGTGAGGGCACCATCAGCGACTTAATTCCCTACGCTTACTTCTTGGAGCGTGCTGTGCGTAGAGTGGCAGATGAAGCTGTGAATGAGCGTGACCAGGAACCGTTACGGCAGGAACAGGCATGGGACCAATTTTCATCAGACCCAGCTGTTTCCTCAACACCTGCGGCAGCACAGAGGGGGGAGGAGGAGGAAGAAGAGAAGTCGTGTGCAGAAGACGAGTCAGACTCAGAGGATGATGAGCAAGGTGTTTCTTTGGGGGAGGAGGAGGAGGAGGAGGGGACAGCGGCAGGAGAACAACCGCAGCAGGCGTCGCAAGGGGCTTGTGCTGCTCAACCTTCCCGTGGTATTGTTCGCGGCTGGGGGGAGGAGGTTGACTTACCTGACGTCACTGAGGAAGAGCAAGAGGAGATGGAGGGTACTGGATCCGACTTTGTGCAGATGTCGTCTTTTATGCTGTCCTGCCTGTTGAGGGACCCCCGTAAAAAAAACCTCAAGGGGAATGAGCTGTACTGGGTGGCCACACTACTAGACCCTCGGTACAGGCACAAAGTGGCGGACCTGTTACCAACTCACCGGAAGGTGAAAAGGATGCAGCACATGCAGAACAAGCTGTCAACTATGCTTTACAATGCCTTTAAGGGTGATGTGACAGCACAACGCCAGCAAGGCACCACTGCCACTAATCCTCCTCCCGTGTCCACGCAGACAAAGACAGGACGCTCCAGCGATCTCATGGTGATGTCGGACATGCGGACATTCTTTAGTCCAACGCCTCGCCGTAGCCCTTCCGGATCCACCCTCCACCAACGCCGTAAACGGCAGGTAGCCGACTACCTGGCCTTAAGTGTGGATGTAGACACTGCTGTGAACAGCGATGAGGAACCCTTGAACTACTGGGTGCGCAGGCTTGACCTGTGGCCAGAGCTGTCCCAATTTGCCATCCAACTTCTCTCCTGCCCTGCCGCAAGCGTCCTGTCAGAAAGGACCTTCAGCGCAGCTGGAGGCATTGTTACAGAGAAGAGAAGTCGCCTAAGTCACAAAAGTGTTAAGTACCTCACCTTTATCAAAATGAATGAGGCATGGATCCCGGAGGGCTGCTGCCCGCCCCAAGACTAAGTCAGTCCCCGCGCACACACAGCATCTCTGCCTGCACGCCATGTGACTGGCTGCCTGGCCTGCCCCAAGAAGACTAAGTCGCTCCCAGTCCCTCCACACAGCATGTCTGCCTGCAGGCCGCTTGACTACCTTCTCCGCCACCACCAACAGGGTCCGGGACTCCAGGCGGATTGCTGAATTTTTTAGGCCGCTGCTAGCAGCGGCCGCTGTAATAATTTTTCTGGTGCGTGTACATGACTGCCTAATTTTTCTGGCTGCACTGCGGGCAGCTGCAACAACAAAAGAAAAGGCATGTACATGCGCCCATTCCCCTTCGTGATCATTACCTTGCCGTGGTGAAGGGGCTTGCGTATCACAATGAAGCAATGACCGGCGCCTAGATGAGTGTCTCGGGGGGGCACACAAAAGATAATAAGGTCGTTGCTTCATTGTGGTCAGACCAAATTTGATCAGCTGGACAGTCACTGTTCTGTCATTCAGCTACATCAGCCAGGCGACCATATGGGCTGTAAAGCCACCAAAACCTGCACTCTCGCTATGGTGCGCACCAGTCCAGCACGGCCGTCACTACACAAACAGCTGTTTGCGGTGCGTTACACGGTGAGTTTGGTGTGTCAGTGTGAAGCAGTACCTTAATTACACTACCTGATTGATGTATACACATGCAAGATGTTTTAAAGCACTTTAGGCCTGTCATTTAGCATTCAATGTGATTTCTGCCCTTAAAACGCTGCTTTGCGTCAAATCCAGATTTTTCCCGGGGACTTTTGGCATGTATCCCACTCCGCCATGCCCCCCTCCAGGTGTTAGACCCCTTGAAACATCTTTTCCATCACTTTTGTGGCCAGCATAATTATTTTTTTTTTTCAAAGTTCGCATCCCCATTGAAGTCTATTGCGGTTCGCGAACTTTAACGCGAACCGAACCTTCCGCGGAAGTTCGCGAACCAGGTTCACGAACCTAAAATCGGAGGTTCGGCCCAACTCTAACCAACATATGACAGTTGCATAGCAGATTACCTTGAAACTCTAGTGACATATACAATGTCTTGCAAAAATATTCACCCCTTGGCATTTTTCATATTTTGTTGCCTCACAACCAGGAATTAAAATGGATTTATTGAGAGTTTGCACCATTCAATTGACAGAAGGTGTACTATTTGGTTTATTTTGAAGCAAACAAATAGGACAAACCAATTGAAATTGCATAACTATTCACTCCCCCAAAGTCAGCACTTTGTGGGGCCACCTTTTGTAGCAATTATAGCTTCAATAGGTTTCCATGAGCTTTCGTCACTGGGGTTTTTTACCCATTCCTCAAGACATAACTGTTCCAGCTCTTTCATGTTGGATGGCTTTTGCTTGTTAACAGTAATCTTCAAGTCTAACCATATATCATTTATTGGATTGAGGCCTGGACTTTGACTAGGGCATTCCAACACATTTAAATGTTTCCCCTAAACCATTCAAGTGTTTAGCAGTATGCTTCGGGTCCTGCTAGAAGGTGAACCTCTGTTTCAAATCTCAAAGTCTCAAATCACTGTCAGACTGACACAGGCTTGGCTGTATCCCTGTATTCAACAACACCCATCTTTCTCTTGATTCTGACCAGTTTCCCAGTCTTTGCTGCTGAAAAAAACTTTCACATTAGCAATGGTGTTCTTGGGGTGATGAGATTATGTTTTGGGTTTGGTCAGAAATAGCATTTTCCTTGATGGCGCAAAAGTTCAATTTTGGTTTCATCTAACTAGAGCATCTTCCTTCAAACATTAGGAGAGGTTGCCCACATGGCTTTTGGCAAACTCAAAATGTGCATTATTATTTTTAATGTTAAGAAATGGCTTTTGTTTTATTGCCACCCTTGCATAAAGACCATCTCTGTGAAGTGTGCGGCTTTTTATTATGGTCCTATGGACAGATAATTCAGTTTCTGGTGTGGAACTCTGCAACTTCTGCAGGGTTATCTTAGATTGCTTTGCTATCCTTTCTGGTCAATGCCCTCTGTGCCCTGTCTGCCTGGAATTTTGACAGGTGCCCCTCTCTTGGCAGGTTTGTAATGGTGCCATTTTCTTTCTTTCTTAACTTGGAAGAAGCATGCAGTCAATGAGGCTGAAAAGCTTAAAATCCCACTATGGATGCATGTTCCAGGTCACTGAGTGAATAATTGAGTAATGATTAGGAGAAAATACAGAGGTGGACTGTGTCATGTCAGAACTGATTACTGTGACCGCAATCATGATTGTACACAGATTGTAATCCAATCTGGGATCGGTTGTGTAGGGGCACTTTGTTTTTTCAGGCCAGGAAAAAAGCCTTATTCTAAAATGACAGTGTGTTTTTCTCATCTGCACTCTGCATACCGAAAGCAGATTCTCTTAGAAAGTAATTTGCATGTCACAAGCATCTGCTTCCAGGGAACTCTAGAAGGCTCCTTCCCAATTAGCATCTAGGTGTAGATCAAGAGGCAAAGCAGAATGAGGCTATGGCAGGAGGGGACCAACTTTCTGTCCCCAAAGCCATGGGAGCTAGCTAGCTGTGTTCATTGAATATAATATGAAGCCATTTCATAGTTGCTCTCTTTCAAGCCAAACCACAACTCTCATCCCTATAAAAAATATATATTATCAAACTCCAGATGTCAAGCCCATGCTGTGGACATCTTTCATGACTGGGAAAAAATACTGACAAACACTGGTTATAAAATATAAGGTTAATATGCTTGAAAAATAATGTTTGGTATCAATATTTTGCAGATTTTCCATGGGTCATGAATATGCTATTATTGTATGCAGGTGAGGAGCGATGCCTGAAATATTGACGAATAATAAAGAGCAACTTTTCCCTCTAAACTGCCAGCATACAGTGGGAGGGTCAGTCGCAGGCAGAGGGGAGGAATTCGAATCCCACCTCCCAAACCAGAGTCTTTAAAAGGAACTAGGCCAGGTAGCCATTTAATCTCCCAATTTCCATAAAAAAAAAAACTTCTGGGGTTCCGCAGAGGTAGCCATTTCTGCTGGGAATTCCAAATACAGGGACTTTTGCTAAGGACCAGTGGCGTCCCTACCATGGGGCGGCCAGGAGCGCTCCGCTCAGGGTGTCAGCTCCAGGGGGGGTGTCATCAAGGCCTCCCCAGAAGCCTTGATGACACAGGAGGGGAAGCAGCGCTGAAGGAGGGGTGGCAGCGTCGGCGGGGAGGGGGGAAATACCCCCCCACATCTCCCTCACCTGGGTCCCCTCCTTCGGCGCTTCCCCTCCACGGGCGCCGGCAACGGGCACTGACAGGGCGGCTGATAGCCGCCCTCAGTTTACCCGAGCAGGGCTACGGGAAGATGGCCGCCGAAGCCCGCACTGGAGACAAAAATAGACGGCAAGATGGCCGCCGACGCCATCTTGCCGTCTATTTTTGTCTCCAGTGTGGGCTTCGGCGGCCATCTTCCCGTAGCCCTGCACTGATGACGCAGCAGGAGACGGCGCGGGACATTCAAGAGGAGCTGCGGAGGCTGCCTGGGACTCGGAAGAGAGGTTTCATCTGCAGGTAAGGTTTTTTTCTTTTACAGGTGCACCGGCCCGGCCACCCACCGCTGCTGCCCACCTACCCACCACTGCTGCCCACCACCTACCCACCAGGCTACCCACCACTGCTGCCCACCTACCCACCACTGCTGCCCACCTACCCACCACTGCTGCCCACCTACCCACCACTGCTGCCCACCTACCCACCACTGCTGCCCACCACCTACCCACCACTGCTGCCCACCTACCCACCAGGCTACCCACCACTGCTGCCCACCTACCCACCACTGCTGCCCACCTACCCACCGCTGCTGCCCACCTACCCACCACTGCTGCCCACCACCTACCCACCACTGCTGCCCGCCTACCCACCAGGCTACCCACCACTACTGCCCACCTACCCACCACTGCTGCCCACCTACCCACCGCTGCTGCCCACCTACCCACCACTGCTGCCCACCTACCCACCACTGCTGCCCACCTACCCACCAGGCTACCCACCACTGCTGCCCACCTACTCACCACTGCTGCCCACCTACCCACCGCTGCTGCCCACCTACCCACCAGGCTACCCAGCAGGCTACCCACCGCTGCTGCCCACCTGCCCACCGCTGCTGCCCACCTACCCACCACTGCTAGCAGGCTACCCACCACTGCTGCCCACCACCTACCCACCGCTGCTGCCCACCTACCCACCGCTGCTGCCCACCTACCCACCACTGCTGCCTACCTACCCACCAGGCTACCCAGCAGGCTACCCACCACTGCTGCCCACCTACCCACCACTGCTGCCCACCTACCCACCGCTGCTGCCCACCTACCCACCGCTGCTGCCCACCTACCCACCGCTGCCCACCTACCCACCGCTGCTGCCCACCTACCCACCAGGCTACCCACCACTGCTGCCCACCTACCCACCACTGCTGCCCACCTACCCACCAGGCTACCCAGCAGGCTGCCCACCTACCCACCAGGCTACCCACCACTGCTGCCCACCTACCCACCACTGCTGCCCACCTACCCACCACTGCTACCCAGCAGGCTGCCCACCTACCCACCACTGCTGCCCACCTACCCACCAGGCTACCCAGCAGGCTGCCCACCTACCCACCAGGCTACCCACCACTGCTGCCCACCTACCCACCACTGCTGCCCACCTACCCACCACTGCTACCCAGCAGGCTGCCCACCTACCCACCAGGCTACCCAGCAGGCTGCCCACCTACCCACCACTGCTGCCCACCTACCCACCACTGCTACCCAGCAGGCTGCCCACCTACCCACCAGGCTACCCAGCAGGCTGGCCACCTACCCACCACTGCTGCCCCCCTACCCACCATGCTACCCACCTACCCACCACTGCTGCCCACCTACCCACCAGGCTACCCAGCAGGCTACCCACCACTGCTGCCCCCCTACCCACCACTGCTACCCAGCAGGCTGCCCACCTACCCACTAGGCAATCAGGCTGCTCACCTTTCACCACCTACCCACCAGGCTATCAGCTTGCCAACACTCAAATCTGCTACCGATATTGTGTATTTTGTGGTCAGATCTGCTACCGACATTGTGTATTTTGTGGTCAGTTTAACTACCGTCATTATGTATTTTGTGGTCAGTTTAACTACCGTCGTGTATTTTGTGGTCAGTTTAACTACCGTCATTGTGTATTTTGTGGTCAGTTTAACTACTGATATTGTGTATTTTGTGGTGAAATCTGGTGCTGACATTGTGTATGTTCTGGTCAAATCTACCGCAAGATTGAATGATTTTTTTCTGGTCAAATCTGCCGACATGATTGAATGTATTTTCTTGTGAAATCTGCTCACATAACGTGTAATGTCTGGTGAAATGTTCTCGCATTACGTGTATTTTATGTTGAAAGCTTCTGACATTTTGTGTATTTTCTGGAGAAAAGCTGCGCAATGATGTGAATTTTCTGGAGAAAGGTTGACTAAAACTTGGGTGCACTTTTAAATTAGCTCCGCCCCATCCGGTCATAGCCACGCCCATTTTTTCGCCGCGGCGCGCTTCGCGCGCCGCAGGTGGTGTACCGTGGGGGGGGGGGGGTGTCTTTCAATACCTAGCACCGGGTGTCAAATGCCCTAGGTACGCCACTGCTAAGGACTCTGCATTTCCACAAAAGGACTGGCATCTTAAAACTCAAGTATTCTTTCCCCATTTTCTCTTTTTTACTGTAATACTCTTCACTACGGTTTTCATATTTGTTACTTATAAAAAAAATTCTGTGGATATTAATTTTATTGCATTTGTTAATACATGACAAAAAGTCATTGTATGACTACTACCTGTTTTCGATGTATCACAGATGAACTTGCCTTCTATAAAGATGCTACCCAGAGAACCGTTTTGTATTATTAATATTAGGTTGTGTTAATTGTTTCTTTCTACATGCTCAGAAGGGACATTTCCCCTTATAATTGAAAGGTGGAGGCAGCTTACTTAAAATTTGTGCATAGTAAATTGTTTGTGTCTTCACACACTCCCACATGGCCTGTCTGTTAGCCCAATGCCAGCTACTTCAGCACATCATTTGCATCTATGAATCTGAATGGTTTGTGGGTTGAAGCAGATTTGGAGGCACTAAGCGGTCTGGACAGTAGGGGGCTGTGTGACAGACTGGACTGTGGGAAAGGAAAGTATTTGATCCTATGGATTCTCTGTCCCCTTACATAGGTTCAACGTCCTCACAGGTCCTCAGTCCTCACATGGAGTCCTCATATAGAGGATTCTATGTTTAAGCTCTCATTGTTAAGAGTATTCTGACCCTCACTAGTGTTCATTTATGTCAGAGGGCATGGCCTAGCAGGGCATAGAGCAGCCAATATTCACTCCGAAGCTCCTGTCCAGGATTTGTACGCAATAGCTTTAAAGTGCAAATGTCATTAATTTGTCAGGACATAACTAAACTGTGTGAATGCACTACTGCCACTGAAAGTGAAGTCTCTGAGATTGAGGACAGTCTAGAACCTATGGGCAGAGATCTCATTGGCTCTGTGGGAGTCTTGTGCAAAAACTGCCAAGCTAGATGATCTTAACTATCACTCGAGATGTAATAATGTTTACATAATTGGTTTCCTTAAAAAAGCTGGATCTTAAGCCATTCATAGAAGACTGGCTGGCTAAAGAGATTTTTAAAAAATGCTTTCTCTCACTTGTTTGCAGTCAAACCACCACAAAGGATGCTAATGCACCCCCCTCCTTCCAGGTGCTCCCCCCAGGTCGTTACTCATCAGAATACTGTTTTTAAAGATAAGGAAACTATCCTGAAGGCAGCCAGAGAAAAGAGATAGATTATTTTTAATGGAGCAAAAATATCTATTTTTTCTGAATTCTGACGGGATTTTTACAACTGCTTCATGCATGAGCTGTAGCAGCACATATATTTCTGTCTACAAACGTGTGCTTTGAAGAAAACATAAAGTAAGAAGCATAATGAGGCTTCCATCTTGAATCATGTAAAAAAAAAAATAATAATAATAAAGTCAGTTACCTGGCTATCGGGAGTGATCTTTTTCCTTTTAGTAATTCCTGAACTACTAAGAAATAAAGAATATACACTGGCTGAATGTTTGTTCCAGGTGTAAAGCAGTGTTAAAACTAAAAGATGATCAAGCTAGCCAGGCAGCCTAGAAAATGTTTAAAAGGAACAGAAACATCAACCACCATATTTATCTCTCTTTTCAGTTAATAAACATTCAATCCTTTTCTAGTCCACAAGGACACAACAACATACCATATATTGCTAATAGCAGCATGAATGTGTTCATCAACAAAGCTCCCCCGCTGTCCTGCTACATATACATGCATCATGTTATGGTAATAAATGCACACTAAGCTCACTGCTGTCTCTGCATAACAATGAGAATACATTGTGCATTATTCCATTTCCAACACACACATTGGGGCATATTCATAAAAGCCCAAAGTACACAGCAATTGTACTGATATTTATGCCACTGACATGGCACACGCTGCACAAAAAGCAAAACATGGGTTACCTAGGTCACATGAGCATTGCTAGTTTGAGTATTTGTAAGCCGCTTGAGTGTGAATTTTATGAAGACTTTATGCTGTCCTAACACACAAGAATCGTTGAACCATTTAAAGTGTTACTGTATTCATGAAGCAGGCAACTTGGCACCTACTAGGTGCTTATTGAAATATTGGCATTGAGGTGTAATTTGGGTGCCCATGGCCTCTGAGAAATAGTGGTTGCTGCTGATACAGCGCAAGCTATATATCGGGCACCGCAGGTACACAAATTACACCTCAATGCCGACATTTCATTCAACAGCAGTGCCTGAGAAATTATTTTTATTTTCTTGCGGCCAGGGAAGGGGGCCATTGTGATTGGCGCTGGGGGGTTAAGGTTAGGCATGGCGTGGCAGTTAAAATTAGCAGTTAAAATTAGGCACCAGGTAGGAAGTCTGTGTGGGGGGGCAGTTTAGGGGTAGGCATCAAGTAGGGAGCTTGTGCAGGGAGGTTAGGGTTAGGCATCAGTTAGGAAGTTTGTACGGTGGGGTTAGGTGTCAGGTAGGAAGTGCTTGTGCAGGCGGGAAGGTTAAGGTTAGGCATCAGGGGGAAGGGTTCTGTGTGAGAGTAGACTTAGGTTTAGCCAAAGTAAAATATCAGCTTTACATACGATATATTGCTATTGGTATTACTGGGTGCCCCAAATTTCCGTGCAACTTTTTTGATGTACACCTGTATTTATAATTAAGCGGGGTTAATTGTGGCATTGATTGAGAATGCCATATACTCATATGACTAATTTTAGCCCTCTTTTAATATAGTGGCATGTCAGAAACAAATGACTCATTGTTAGTTCTTAGTCCTCAGTGTATTCTAAGTGCTATAAGGTTCTGCACTAAAAATAAGTAAAAATTATATTTTTTATGTCTGTGAAAACAATCAAGTTTAAACAAAACTTCAGCAAAAATAATGCAAAAATTAAAGTATGTTGTAGCCTGTATGGAGGGCATTTTTACTACATATTAAGGACTCTAATGAGCTTTAATTAGTCTGTGGGAGTTATAGAAACTTCTTGCAACTATACTGAACTATATCCTATTTTTGTACCAAAAAAGGCACCCATACTAAATGGGCTTGATTTACAAAGCGGTGCTAACCTAGTTAGCACGCGTAAAGACTTTGGGCGTGTAAAGTAGGGTGCTAACTAGGCTAGCACCGTTTTTAAAATGAACTCGCGCAAAGTCCTGTGCGCACAGCGCGGTGCGCGTAAAACATCACATCGCGGTGCGAAGAAAACGGTGCGCCATTAAGGTCACACCTCATGCGACCTTATAGTTTTTTTTTGTCGCACTGCGATGCGATGTTTCGCGCGCACGCAAACTTTTGCGTGCAGGACTTTGCGCGCGAGTTCATTTTTAGTCGCCTAAATTGAGTGAAGAGGGGCTTTTCACAAGCGTGCTACCAGTTAGCACTGCTTTGTGAATCAAGCCCAATGTATTCAAGCATATTGCACATTGAGTCATAAGAGCCTTAAGAGGCACCAAAATGGAAGTATGTGATACATTATTCAGGATACCCAGTTTTACGTTAATTATCTTGGTTTAAGCATCCAAAACACTACCTATAGATATACACTGCTCAAAAAAAAATTAAAATAAAGGGAACACTTATACAGAACAATGTAACTCAGTCAATCACACTTCTGTGAAATCAAACTGACCACTTAGGTAGCAATAATGATTGACAATACATTTCACATGCTGTTGTGCAAATGTGAAATGTATGTGGTAAATAACAGGTAGAAATAAGCAATTAGCAAGACATTCTCAATAACGGAGGAGTGTTTTTTCAGGTGGTGACATTCTATGTACTGGCCAACCACCTGTTTCCCAGACCTGAATCCAATTGAGCACATCAGGGAAATCATCTCTCGCTCCATTCACCAACGCCACATTGCACCAGACTGTCCAAAAGTTGTTGGATGTTTTAGTCCAGGTCTGGGAGGAGATCCCTCAGGAGACTATCCGCAACCTCAGCAGGAGCATGCACAGGTGTTGTAGGGAAGTCATACAAGCATGTAGAGGCCACACATTACTGAGCCTAATTTTGACTTGTTTTAAGAGTAACTGTCAGGCATAAAATCCTAAATAAATGTTCTATTTGTATGTGGTAAATAAGTAAAAAAGATTCTATCCAGGCAATTGAAAAGTTCAAAATCAATCTTACTTTTCTTTTGCAACAGATTATCATTCCCCATGTCCCCTTGCTCTTATTTCAGATGGCTGCCGGACAAAGAAAGTTGCAGTGTATTCTGGGTTTATTTTATTTTCTTCTTTACTTTACGCCCCTTCATTGGTATAACCCTCAGACACAGCTAACTCAGCCTGATTGGCTGAAGACTCTATCCCTCCCATTTTCCCCTCCCACACCTTTGTTCCTCTCTGATTGGCCACCCTGGAGATCCTGTACTCCTCCACTATGCTGGTGGTCGCAGGCTGCTAGGGCGCATGGAGGTGGGCTAGCACCTGTCCTCTGTCGCTGTCCTCAGCCCGACTCCTGTAGTGTGCCACTGTCCACCCCCTCTCTGCACTCCCGCCGCATCTTCCCCTGCATCCCCTCTCCTCCCCGCAGCATTACAGAGTGCAGCGGGGAGCAATAAAGGCATAATGGCAGCACACACAGACTTGGTTCCAGGCGATGGACTTCCTGTCTATACTCTCTACACTACCATCGGTATTAGTGCAGAGTATAGATAGGAACTCCATCGCCTGGAGTAAGTAAGGGAGGAAATGACATCCGGATTGGCTTCAACCTGATGGAACCAAAATAGCAAATGTAAGGAGGAGAATTCTCTTGACCTATTATATAAAGTTCACTTAAATCAAAACGTGGACAGTGCAATACATCTGGTATGTAAGTGGAGCAAGTATTTATCTACTTATGTGTTTTTTTCCTGAGATGTCATGGCTGACAGTTCCTCTTTAAGGACATTACATCAAAGTTGGCTTAGTCTGTTTTTTTTTTCCACTTTAATTTTGAGTGTGACTCTAAATACAGACCTCCATGGGTTGATATATTTTATTTCCATTGATCATTTTTGTGTGATTTCATTGTCATCACATTCAACTATGTAAAGAACAAAGTATTTAATAATAATATATCATTCCTTCAGATTATTAGTCTTATTTTTTGTTCCCTTTATTTATTTATCTGTACATCAATAAGTAACCCCACCTTCCCAGTGATAGTTAGCATAGGCTGTAATGTCACTAAGCCTTCTCCTCCCAGTGCACTCTGGGAGACCAGGTATTTCTGCTCACTTCAGAACACACAAACATTTCACAGTAACACACTTTGCCAGCAGTAAAGATGTTGCCACCTTAATAAATTTAACCATTTCAGCCGCGCGGACGTGAGCTTCATGTCCGCAGCGGCAGCAGCTAGAGCCGCAGGGATGCGCTAGTCACGTCCCTGCAGTTTGGGGGTCTGCAGGCGATCCTGTGGGCAGATGCCTGCGATCGCGCTGCTGCTGCTAGCAGGGGGGATTGGCAGCAGGGGACAAAAGTCCCCTGTGCCAATCCGAGCATGTCCACCAAGAAAAAACACTGTTTTTGTTCAAAAAGCCGCCGCCCGATCGTTAATTTTATGAATGGAAACAATATTTCCATTCATAACCTCCCCGCCGCCGCTGTGACCGGAGGCTTCCAATGGAAGCCTACGTCACTTCCCCTAGTTACAATGTAGTGATACATTGTATCTCAATTAGCGTACATTGTACGCTAATGGTATTTTTGCTCAGCAGGGACATCTTGTGGCCAAATAGTAAAACACACCTACTGACTTTGGGGAATAAAAATAGACAATAATTTATATCAAGAGGGCATATAATTAATAAATAAAGGGCTAAAAATTAGTGATGGATGTAAAACTGAAAAAATGCACCTTTATTTCCAAATAAGACAAATGGCCAAATAAAATGTGTGGAATTTAATCATAGTAGCGTGAATTATTTTAAAACTGTAATGGCTGAAAACTGAAAAATAATGCATTTTTTTTATTTTTTTGTTATTATTTCCATTATAATGCATTTAGAATAAAATAATTCTTAGCATAATTTACCACCAAAAGAAAGCCTAATTAGTGGCGGAAAAAACAAGGTATAGATTACTTTGTTGTGATAAGTAGTGATAAAGTTATTGGGGAATGAATGGGAGGAGTGCTTACAGGTGAAAATTCCTCTCGTCCATAAGGTGAAAAATACCCGCGGGCTGAAATGAAAGCAAATGAAGGTAAAGAACGATTTTACAATGGGCATGCACTGACTAGATAATTTATGAAGTAATATTGTAAAAAAAAATAAAAACAAACCATTTTATTCATTAAGTTATATGTAGAAAAACTAATTTTTACCAAATGCATTGACATCTCTGCATATTAGAAAACTCATGTTTATCAAATGCTTTGAAGTCTATGGCATTATAAAACTCATTATTGCTAAGTGCATTGAAGTTTATGGGCATGAAATTTTTTTTTTTTAAGAAAGTTCTTATTTTCATGAAAATGTGTATCTTTACTGTCAGATGAAAATGCTAATTTCTGTTCGAAAAGGACTTGGAAAAAGTTTAAGCTCATTCCTATTGGACAGCTCTTGTTGTGAGGACTGTTTTACACTAAGATACAATGAGGAAGACCTCACACCGGACAAAGAAGAGATTGCGCTTGAGTGGCAAGGAGCAGCCTATAACTCACAAGTGACCAGGGCCAATTTAAGTGGCACAGGGGCCCCAGGACAAAGGTAGCCCCTACCAACCCCCACCCCCCCCCGGCAAAGTCACCCCTTAGGTCCCGGTTTTCATATCCCTGACTGCTCCCCAAGGCCCCTGCATGATGTGTGGCAGCATTGTAATAACTCACCTGTCCCGATGCACTGCTCCATCTGTACTCTGTCTTTAGCCCCACTGCCCACCTCTTCTCCATCTGGTGCATGTTATGTATAAATAGCCTGTGCTGGGTCATGCAGAAGAGGCAGACAGAGGGGATGAAGATGAAGCACGGACAAAGCAGCGCAACAGGACAGGTGTGTTATTACAATGCAGGGACCTTTGAGACTTGGGAGCAGTCAGAGGAGTGGTGTGGCACCACTGGTGGCCCTGGAGCAATTGCACCTTTTTCCTTAATGGCAGTGACCCTGCAAGGGCCCAAAAACACATTGGTCAAAGGGTAGGGTGCATACCTTCTACTAGGGGATGTGCACTGTACATGTTACATCGTTACATAGTTATTTGGGTTGAAAAAATAACTACGTCCTTCAAGTTCAATAAGAAAATAAAGTACAACACCAGCCTGCACCCTCATGTTGATCCAGAGGAAGGCAAAAAACCCTTATAAGGCATGGTCCAATTAGCCCCAAAAGGAAAAAATTCCTTCCCCACTCCAGATGGCAATTAGATAAAATCCCTGGATAAATGCCACTGAGCATTACCTAGTAATTATTGCCATGAATGGCTTTCAATGCAAGGAAAGCATCTAAGCCCCCTTTAACCACTTGAGGACCACAGTGGTAAACCCCCCTAAAGACCAGGCACATTTTTACTAAAATGGCCACTGAAGCTTTAAGGCCAAGCTGCAGGGCCGCACAACACAGCACAGGAGTGATCCCCCCCACCAACAGAGCTCTCTGTTGGTGGGGTCTGATCGCCCCCCTGCTTATTATTTTATTTTTTATTAATATTTATGTTTTTTTTTTTTTATAAAAATGACTATTTTTTATATTTATTGGAGACTGAAGGCGGGGCGGAGCTCCACACCCCGAGCAGCCTGCGCGCGATCTCATGCAAAATGCAGCCCCAGGACTTGATGCCGATCGGCATTAGGCGTTCCTGGGGCTGCCGTCGCGGCCACACCCATCGGCGTTAGGCAGTTCCAGGGGGGTTAAATGCAGATATAGAATTAGCCATAACTACTTCCTGTGGCAATGCATTCCACATCTTAATCACTCTTACTGTAAAGAACCCTTTCCTAAATAAATGGCTAAAACATTTTTCCTCCATGCACAGATCATGTCCGCTAGTTCTTTGTTAAAGCCTAGTTACAAAAAGCTCATCCGCCAAGCTTTTATATTGCCTTCTGATGTATTTATACATTAGATCCCCTCTAAGACGTCTTTTCTCCAGACTAAATAAACCCAGTTTATCTAACCTTTCTTGGTAACTGATACCTTCCATCCCTTGTATCAATTTTGTAGCTCGTCTCTGCACCGCCACCTACTCTAAAACTGCAATATCTTTTCTATAATGTGGTGCCCAGAACTGAAATCCATACTCCAGATGTGGCCATACTAGAGAGTTAAACAGGGGCAATATTCTGCTAGCATCTCAATATTTGTCTTTCCCTTTTAATGCATCCCAAAATGTTATTAGCTTAACCTGCAGTGGCTTGGCATTGAATATGATTATATAACTTGTTGTCAATGAGTACTCCTAAGTTCTTCTCCAAGTTTGATGTCCCCCACTGTATCCCATTTATTTTGTATGGTGCTAGACCATTGGTATGACTAAAAAGCATGACTTTACATTTTTCAACATTGACTTTTATCTGCCATTTATGTGTCCATATAGCCATCCTATCCAGATCCTGTTGCAATAGGTCACTATCTTCCTGAGAGTTAATGATTCTACACAATTTTGTATCATCTGCAAAAATAGCAACATTGCTTTCTATTGCATCTACTAGGTCATTAATAAATAGGGATGGGACGAATCCACAATTTCTTCGAATCCGAATCCGAATCTAAAAAGGTTCTCGAATATCTCGAACCTTTCGAATCCCGAATCTAACGAATCCTGCACATAAAAATTGTGCGATCCGTGGTATAGTTGCCCGCAGTATAGGTACCCAGGCATAGGTAGCGAGGTAAAGGTGCCTTCAGTATAGCTAGCTAGGTATGGGTGCCTTCAATATTGGTAGCTTTCAGTATAGGTAGCAAGGTATAGGGGCCTTCAGTATAGGTAGCAGGGTTTATGGGCCTTCAGTATAGGTAGCAGGGTATATGGGCCTTCAGTATAGGTAGCAGGGTATATGGGCCTTCAGTATAGGTAGCAGGGTATATGGGCCTTCAGTATCGGTAGCAGGGTACATGTGCCTTCAGTATCGGTAGCAAGGTATAGGGGCCTTCAGTATAGATAGCACAGTACATGTGCTTTCAGTATTGGTAGGTAACTAGGTATAGGGGCCTTTAGTATAGGTAGCAGGGTATATGTGCCTTCAGTATAGGTAGCAGGGTATATGTGCCTTCAGTATAGGTAGGTAGCTAGGTATAGGGGCCTTCAGTATAGGTAGTAAGGTACATGTGCCTTCAGTGTAGGTAGGTAGGTAGGTAGGTAAAGGGACCTTCAGTATAGGTAGCAGGGTATAGGGCCTTAAGTATAGGTAGGTATGTAGGTAGGTAGGTATAGGGGCCTTTAGGTAGGTAGGTAGGTAAAGGGACCTTCAGTATAGGTAGCAGGGTATAGGGCCTTAAGTATAGGTAAGTATGTAGGTAGGCAGGTATAGGTGCCTTTAGGTAGGTAGGTACGTAAAGGGGGCCTGTAGGTAGGTAGGTAGGTAGGTATTGAGGCCTGTAGGTAGGTATAGTGGCCTGTAGGTAGGTATGGGGCCTTTAGGTAGGTAGGTAGGTATAGGGGCCTTTAGGTAGGTAGGTAGGTACGTATAGGGGGCCTTTAGGTAGGTATAGGGGGCCTTTAGGTAGGTGGGTATAGCGGCCTGTAGGTAGGTAGGTAGGTATAGCAGCCTGTAGGTAGGTAAGGATAGTGGCCGGTAGGTAGGTATGTATAGTGGCCTGTAGGTAGGTAGGTAGGTAGGTAGGTAGGTATAGCAGCCTGTAGGTAGGTAGGTAGGTAGGTATAGCAGCCTGTAGGTAGGTAAGGATAGTGGCCGGTAGGTAGGTAGGTAGGTATAGTGGCCTGTAGGTAGGTATAGTTGCCTGTAGGTAGGTATAGTATCCGGTAGGTAGGTAGGTATGTATAGGGGGCCTGTAGGTAGGTGGGTAGGTAGGTAGGTATTGAGGCCTGTAGGTAGGTATAGTGGCCTGTAGGTAGGTAGGTATAGGGGCCATTAGGTAGGTAGGTAGGTAGGTAGGTATAGGGGCCTTTAGGTAGGTAGGTATAGGGGCCTTTAGGTAGGTATAGGGGCCTTTAGGTAGGTATAGGGGCCTTTAGGTAGGCAGGTAGGTGCGTATAGGGGGCCTTTAGGTAGGTATAGGGGCCTGTAGGTAGGTAGGTATAGCGGCCTGTAGGTAGGTAGGGATAGTGGTAGGTAGGTAGGTAGATAGAACCCCCCTCCCCCGCCAACCCCCCCACGGCCCCCTCCGTCCCCCGTGCCTCCTCCGCTCACCCCTGCATAATCTACTCACCTTTCCCGTGGAGCGCAGAGCGGCAGACCTCTTCGTTACTTCCCTGTTCCCTCTAGTGGCCGGACCGGCTCTTACTAATGACGTCATTGTAAGAGCCGGTCACTAGGAGGAACCAGGAAGTCGGCGAGAGGTCTGCCGCTCTGCGCTCCGCTATGGATAGGTGAGTGGATGCGGGCAGGGGGGGGGCGAACGGAGGAGGCGCGGGGGGGTCGGAGGAGGTCAGAGGAGGACGAGTGCGAGCGGCGGATGCGCGGCGATGCGGCGTCGGGATTCGGCGGATTCGTATAGTGGAAAATGGCGTCGGGATTGGAATCCACGAATCTCGAATATTTACTAATATTCGAGGGATTCGTGGATTCGCTGGATTCGTCGTCCCACCCCTATTAATAAATAAATTGAAGAGCACTGGACCCAGTACAGACCCCTGTGGGACCCCACTGCTAACAGTCACCCATTTTGGATTAGATCCATTGACCACAACTCTTTGTTTTCTGTCCATTACTCTTCCCCAGTCCTTGCATCCTCAACTGTTGCACCAGACTTTTGTGGGGAACTACTGTGAAGTCATGTATAGTATCTCTTAGTAACCCCTCAAATAGTTTGCACACAACTGATGTTAAGCTTACTGATCTATAATTCTGCCAGTTGAAAGAGAGTCGCAAAAGATAAGATAAATGGGTTTATCGATAACTGAACTTAATTCCCTTAGGACCCAAGAATGTATGCCATCTGGGCCCGGTGCCTTGTATATCCTTAACTTATTTAGCCTTGCCTTCACTTCTTCCTGCGTTAAGTATTTAATATTAGAATTTTACAATATTACATTTAATATTACAATTGTAAGATTGAGACCCTTCCGCATCTGTAATTTGCAACAGTGATGATTCCCTTGTGAAGACAGAAGCAAAGACAGCATTTCATAACTCCGCCTAACCGTGGCCATCCAACATTGAGTTCCCACCCTCATCCTTTTGTGATGGGTATCAACCTCAATGTAAATGTTGGTGGATCTGAACTTAATCTTTCAGTGGCCCTCTTTAAGCTGATTATACAGTGGGCATTATATGGTGGTGGTGGGGGGGAGGGAGGGGGTTATTTTATAGAACTACTCATGTTTACTTCTGCTGCTCCATGATGTAGATAATGTCACATTTATGTGAAGTTGCCTTAAAGCATATCTGTAGTTACACCTGTAGGTACAATTATCTGCCCCCCCCCCCCATAGAGCATTATAAACTGAAGTGGAATTCCTCCCTAGGATGTCTTGATACAGAGGAGGCCAGTGCAGCACAATGCTCCTCCAATCCACACTGGCAGCTATAACAAAAAAAAAAAAGAAAAAAAGAACTACTCATGTTTACTTACATTGATTGTCTGGAATAATTGTGTTTATACTCCTTGCTTATTTAATCCTAAAATGTATTTGTGATTCAAATGCACTTTTTTCACTATCGTAAGACGTTTAAATGTTTTAGCATTTGTATTTTATATGTTAATCCATGTGTGCACAAACTTCAGCAATATTGTCATTTTTTAATGACTTAAAGTCTCTTCCTCAAAAGCCTGTGATTAAAGTAGAAATCACTTTATAAAAATACCTTTGCAATCAATAAGCATGATGCTCCCATACTACAATGAATTTCCCCAAAAGCTGTTTATTTGTTCACCAGCCATATTAAAACAGAGAATATTAAGTGTTCAAAAGCTACTCCAGTGTAGGTAGGTACTTAAAAGTGTGCATTTTTCAATAAGAAGATACAGTATGCATACCAACCAGAGGTAAATTGCAGGTGTCCCAGCCAAACCATATTCCTTGGCCATATGTGCCATTTGGAAGCCGCCATGTCCTGAAGTGAAAAAATTAAAAACTCATGTGGTTAAACTGAGGCATCAAAACTCAGAATTAGAAATAGAGTCAGAATTAGGGGAATTTGGGAAATATAGGAATTATAAAGTAAAATACACCACATCTGAAAAGGTCACACATTCTCCATTACAACTAAAAGCCAAGAGACTACAGTAAGTGCAAGGTACAAACAGAATGTTGTAAAACACAAAATGTTGTAAAAAAAAAAACTTTTCTGCACAACATAAACCCTACAATCCCACATACTGGCGCTGTAAAAAAACAACACATTCACTATGCTCCATATCTTGTGGAAAACGTATTCATTGAAGTGGGATTAAACTCCCTAAACTCAAAACAACCTACTCATTTCATAAAAGAACATTTGAAAGCACTCCCTGAGTTTATGTTTACTTTCAATGCAGAAAGCAGTCCACACTGTGCAGCTCCTATCATGTAACAGGCATTGTGAGCAGCGTGGTGATTAACTGCCAGGTGCATTGCTACACAGAAGAGCGAGGAGGACCTCTCATGCCACCGCAAGTATGTAATGCTCTGCTACTGCTACTCTGCATTGAACTTTGCATTTGCTGGAT
This sequence comes from Hyperolius riggenbachi, assembly GCF_040937935.1. Classification (NCBI taxonomy): domain Eukaryota; kingdom Metazoa; phylum Chordata; class Amphibia; order Anura; family Hyperoliidae; genus Hyperolius; species Hyperolius riggenbachi. The sequence continues at coordinate 224,488,985 of NC_090649.1, forward strand.
GGAACAGACCTCTTAGCCCCCACCTCCCAAAGTTGGTGAGGGTTGCAGGACTTATTGATACACCTCTGTTTGTACTGTTCTTCGCATTGAAAGTATTTTTACACACAGGTAATGCTTTCAAATGTACTTTTGTGTACCTAAGAGTAAGTTCTTAAAGTGGGATTACATTCCCTAAACTAAAATTTAGCACATTCTGGTACCAAGGATGCCTTATAATAAAACAAGTGATAACATACCATTGCCAGAATGCCTTCTGTTAGGTTCCTTGCCTATCGCGATTTCTAAGATCAAATCTTTCATCCATCTCATGGTTACTACAGCAGGATTGTGGAGGTCTAAAATTATACCTTTAAGGACACCTGAACTGAGAGGGATATAGAGGCTACCATATTTATTTTCTTAATAATCAATGCTAGTGTTGGGCGAACAGTGTTCGCCACTGTTCGGGTTCTGCAGAACATCACCCTGTTCGGGTGATGTTCGAGTTCGGCCGAACACCTGATGGTGTTCGGCCAAACTGTTCGGCCACATGGCCGAACTAAGAGCGCATGGCCGAACGTTCCCCGAACGTTCGGCTAGCGCTGTGATTGGCCGAACGGGTCACGTGGTTCGGACCCGAACGCGCTCTGATTGGCCGAACTGTCACGTGGTTCGGGTAAATAAATACCCGAACCACGTCATATTTCCGCCATTTGTCTGTGGGTTTAGCTTTGGGTAGGCAGGCAGGGTAGTTCGCGCTCCAGCCACGCTAGCCAGGGTCCCCCCAGTCATTGTGTCGCTGCTGGGAATAGTAGTACACCGCTCGCTCAGCATTCTGTTTACTGCCACTCTGTGTACCTCGCTCAGCCACACTATATAGCATTCTGTTTACTGTTCTGTGTCTGCTGGGAATAGTAGTACACCGCTCGCTCAGCCACACTATATAGCATTCTGTTTACTGCCACTCTGTGTACCTCGCTCAGCCACACTATATAGCATTCTGTTTACTGTTCTGTGTCTGCTGGGAATAGTAGTACACCGCTCGCTCAGCCACACTATATAGCATTCTGTTTACTGTTCTGTGTCTGCTGGGAATAGTAGTACACCGCTCGCTCAGCCACACTATATAGCATTCTGTTTACTGCCACTCTGTGTACCTCGCTCAGCCACACTATATAGCATTCTGTTTACTGTTCTGTGTCTGCTGGGAATAGTAGTACACCGCTCGCTCAGCCACACTATATAGCATTCTGTTTACTGCCACTCTGTGTCTGCTGGGAATAGTAGTTTTGAGTGTGGAGTCGCACTTGCTTGGCTTCCATCAATTTCAGATGGTCAGGTGTGCAGATCTAATAGTCCCGGACACCATGGGACTCAAACTGTGGCAAATGAAGAGAAAGATCCGCACCACCTTCAGAAAAGCTTAGTCTGTTTTATTGGAAAAAAAAAACATACAAATTTAAAAAGAACTTTAAGGCAGGACAGTCCACTGTTTCGGGCTCCTGCCCATCTTCATGCTGCCTAGTTCTGAAGTAACATACAAAACACCAACATATATACAGAGAAACAACCAATCACTGAGTATATACTAATTAGAGGACCTGATGGGAAACAGCCTATTTACATATCTAGTCACACCTCCAACTCCCCCATTGGTGGATCTGAGCAAGATCCAAACATTCAAAAAATAACTGTCAATAATGGCTGAATAAAAAAAATAATATCAAAATCAGGCATGCCTCTAAGATGTATTGGCAAGATATCAGCCAAAACGCCATGGTGGAATATGCTGAATAGCAGAAAAAAGAAAAAATCCAAAAAGTAACATTTTATTAAAGAAAACAAAACATCAAAATCCGCATGGAAATGACACATAAACGCATCAATACGACGCGACGCCATACCCGCATACGCGTATAGATGACGTAATAATGCATATCCTCTATCTAGACTACTGACGATCAAAAATATGCATCTATGCCGGACGTATATACACATGAGACAAGCGCTCAAAAAATGATGCATAAACGTATAAAAAATTACGTATCAATAAAACAATCGCCTAGAAAGTGCCACATGAACGCGTCCTAACTATACGCAATCTTTGCGACTAAAAATACGCGTAAAATTAACCAAACACCAAAAAATGCCGAAAAAATGCCGAAAAATGCCAAACAAATGCCGAAAAAATGTCAAAAAAAGCAGAAAAAATGTCAAATAAATGCCAAAAAAATGCCAAGAAAATGCTGAAAAAATGCCAAAAAATGCCAAAAACATAAAAATGCCATATATGAAAAAATCATGCCATATATGAAAAAAAAATCAATTCAGCACTTTCCACCAATGGTATATCAGATGATTGGTAGTATAATAAAAAATATCCAATAAAAGAAAGCTAATAAGGCCTATAAATATCTATGAGTCTATCAGTATTACCAATCTAGTCTCAAATCATACTCTTTATTTAACCCACTATTCACAGTGTCAAGTTCTCTGATCCATTTAGATTCTAACTTCAATAATCTAGACAATCTATCACCCCCTTTATTATCCTGTTTAACCCCATCGATGACACAAACCCTAAGCTGACTAACATTGTGTCCAAAGGTAGTAAAATGCTCTGAAACGGCCTGATCCATATTCTTTTTGCGAATGGTAGATTTGTGCGAGGCCAAACGATCTTTCAATCTCTGTGTCGTTTGGCCAACATAGCACTTACCACATGGGCATTTAAGCATATAAACCACCCAACGAGAATCACAAGTGTACCTATCTCGTATGGCATATCGTTTACCACTCATAGGGTGAAAAAAGGTATCACCCTTAATGAGGCTATTACAAATATGACATTGTAAACAGGGAAAAATGCCACATTGCTTTGGTTGTTTATTAATACTGATATCAGAATGAACCAATTTACTCCTAAGGGAGGGTGCTCTTTTGTAACAGAACATAGGGGGGCGATTAAATTCCTTAATATAAGGTAATGAATCCCTAAGAATATTCCAATGTCGTTTAATACAACGTTCCACTTGACTACTGACTACACTATAAGTGGAAACAAATGCAACCCTATCTTGTTTGTCTTGTCTACCAGAGCCTCTCCTTCTCCTACCCCCACCTGGTCTATTATCAAGTTGGTTAAGAAGTAATTTGGTAGGGTATCCCCTTTGCTTAAAGCGTACCACCATTTCGGACAACCTCAAGTCTTGTTTGCCCTCCTGGCTGACAATTCTGTCAACCCGTTGGAACTGTCCACCAGGGATATTATGGATCATGTGCTGCGGGTGAAAACTCCTGAAATGTAAAATAGCATTCCTGTCGGTCTCTTTACGAAAAAGATCGGTCACCAAGTGTCCATCTTCCTTGATAACCATGGTGTCTAAATAAGAAATCATCAACTGATGATAATTGATGGTCAATTTAATGAAGGGACACTTCAAATGCAGGGAACTGACAAAATCAACTAGGGCCGAGTGTGGCCCCGCCCACAGACAAAAAACATCGTCTATGTAACGAAGCCAACATCTGGCATATTTCTGAAAAAAAGAATTGGTATAGACAAAGGCTTCTTCATAAAGACCCATAAAAAGGTTAGCATAGACAGGGGCCACACTTGACCCCATCGCTGTTCCCCTGCATTGAAGATAAAAAGACCCATCAAAAAGAAAATAATTTTCTCTCAAAATAATATTCAAGAGCGCCAGCAGGAAAGCCCTTTGAGAGTCGTCAAAATCAGACGATGTGAACAAATAATGCTCGACAGCCTCCACACCCCCATCGTGTGGGATGGAGGTGTAGAGGCTCTCAACATCCAGGGTCACCAACAACCAATGATCTTCAACATCAGTAAACTTACCGATCTCTTCCAAAAAGGCCCCAGTGTCTTTAATAAATGATGGCAGGCTACAAACAAATGGTTGGAGAATTCGATCAAGAAAAGAGGCTAAGGGAGAAAAAACAGAATTAGTAGCAGCAACAATAGGTCGTCCTGGGGGAAAAAGAGTATTCTTATGTATTTTTGGTAAAGTGTATAGCAATGGAGTGGATGGGCACCGATTGATAAGAAACTTAGATAAATCATCACCAATTAATCCACTATCATGGGCTTGTTTAACTAAAACATCAATTTTGCCCATGATGGAAACAATCGGATTACCATCCAACCTGCAATACACTCTAACATCAGATAATTGTTTCTCAATTTCCTGGATATAATAATCCCTATCAAGTATGACCACTGCTCCTCCCTTGTCCGCTGGGCGAATGATGATTTGTAAATTCTGTTCTAAAGATCTAATGGCATTCCTTTCATCTGAACTCAAATTATGATTCACAACTAGCTTTCCCGTTCTCACTATCTTCTCAATCTTACCAATATCCCCCATGACCCTTTTAGAAAATAAATCAATGGCCGGGTGACTATTTGGGGTAAATGCACTTTTATTCCTAAGGCCCAAACCCTGTAATGTAAGACATTCATCTCGGGCAGGAGCAGTGAAGTGAAAAATACTCTCAGATCGGGGAGTCCCGAAATTTTTTTTTAGTTTCAGTGTTCTGAAAAAACGATTTAGTTCGACATCCAGTGAAAAAAAGTCCGGAAAACTAGTTGGGCAAAAAGAAAGTCCATATTCGAGAACCTTCTTTGTCTATACCAATTCTTTTTTTCAGAAATATGCCAGATGTTGGCTTCGTTACATAGACGATGTTTTTTGTCTGTGGGCGGGGCCACACTCGGCCCTAGTTGATTTTGTCAGTTCCCTGCATTTGAAGTGTCCCTTCATTAAATTGACCATCAATTATCATCAGTTGATGATTTCTTATTTAGACACCATGGTTATCAAGGAAGATGGACACTTGGTGACCGATCTTTTTCGTAAAGAGACCGACAGGAATGCTATTTTACATTTCAGGAGTTTTCACCCGCAGCACATGATCCATAATATCCCTGGTGGACAGTTCCAACGGGTTGACAGAATTGTCAGCCAGGAGGGCAAACAAGACTTGAGGTTGTCCGAAATGGTGGTACGCTTTAAGCAAAGGGGATACCCTACCAAATTACTTCTTAACCAACTTGATAATAGACCAGGTGGGGGTAGGAGAAGGAGAGGCTCTGGTAGACAAGACAAACAAGATAGGGTTGCATTTGTTTCCACTTATAGTGTAGTCAGTAGTCAAGTGGAACGTTGTATTAAACGACATTGGAATATTCTTAGGGATTCATTACCTTATATTAAGGAATTTAATCGCCCCCCTATGTTCTGTTACAAAAGAGCACCCTCCCTTAGGAGTAAATTGGTTCATTCTGATATCAGTATTAATAAACAACCAAAGCAATGTGGCATTTTTCCCTGTTTACAATGTCATATTTGTAATAGCCTCATTAAGGGTGATACCTTTTTTCACCCTATGAGTGGTAAACGATATGCCATACGAGATAGGCACACTTGTGATTCTCGTTGGGTGGTTTATATGCTTAAATGCCCATGTGGTAAGTGCTATGTTGGCCAAACGACACAGAGATTGAAAGATCGTTTGGCCTCGCACAAATCTACCATTCGCAAAAAGAATATGGATCAGGCCGTTTCAGAGCATTTTACTACCTTTGGACACAATGTTAGTCAGCTTAGGGTTTGTGTCATCGATGGGGTTAAACAGGATAATAAAGGGGGTGATAGATTGTCTAGATTATTGAAGTTAGAATCTAAATGGATCAGAGAACTTGACACTGTGAATAGTGGGTTAAATAAAGAGTATGATTTGAGACTAGATTGGTGATACTGATAGACTCATAGATATTTATAGGCCTTATTAGCTTTCTTTTATTGGATATTTTTTATTATACTACCAATCATCTGATATACCATTGGTGGAAAGTGCTGAATAGTGTTGGGCGAACATCTAGATGTTCGGGTTCGGGCCGAACAGGCCGAACATGGCCGCGATGTTCGGGTGTTCGACCCGAACTCCGAACATAATGGAAGTCAATGGGGACCCGAACTTTTGTGGTTTGTAAAGCCTCCTTACATGCTACATACCCCAAATTTACAGGGTATGTGCACCTTGGGAGTGGGTACAAGAGGAAAAAAAAATTTAGCAAAAAGAGCTTATAGTTTTTGAGAAAATCGATTTTAAAGTTTCAAAGGGAAAACTGTCTTTTAAATGCGGGAAATGTCTGTTTTCTTTGCACAGGTAACATGCTTTTTGTCGGCATGCAGTCATAAATGTAATACATATAAGAGGTTCCAGGAAAAGGGACCGGTAATGCTAACCCAGCAGCAGCACACGTGATGGAACAGGAGGAGGGTGGCGCAGGAGGAGAAGGCCACGCTTTGAGACACAACAACCCAGGCCTTGCATGAGGACAAGAAGCGTGCGGATAGCATGCTTTGTACCACCATGCAGTCATAAATGTAATAAAGATAAGTGGTTCAATAAACAGGGACCACGCGGCAACGCTAACCCAGCAGCAGCACACGTGATGGAACAGGAGGAGGCGCAGGAGGAGAAGGCCACGCTTTGTGAGACACAACAACCCAGGCCTTGCATGAGGACAAAAAGCGTGCGGATAGCATGCTTTGTACCGCCATGTAGTCATAAATGTAATAAAGATAAGAGGTTCAATAAACAGGGACCACGCGGCAACGCTAACCCAGCAGCAGCAGCAGCAGCAGCACACGTGATGGAACAGGAGGAGGCGCAGGAGGAGAAGGCCACGCTTTGTGAGACACAACAACCCAGGCCTTGCATGAGGACAAAAAGCGTGCGGATAGCATGCTTTGTACCGCCATGTAGTCATAAATGTAATAAAGATAAGAGGTTCAATAAACAGGGACCACGCGGCAACGGTAACCCAGCAGCAGCAGCAGCAGCAGCAGCACACGTGATGGAACAGGAGGAGGCGCAGGAGGAGAAGGCCACGCTTTGTGAGACACAACAACCCAGGCCTTGCATGAGGACAAAAAGCGTGCGGATAGCATGCTTTGTACCGCCATGTAGTCATAAATGTAATAAAGATAAGAGGTTCCATAAACAGGGACCACGCGGCAACGGTAACCCAGCAGCAGCAGCAGCAGCAGCAGCACACGTGATGGAACAGGAGGAGGCGCAGGAGGAGAAGGCCACGCTTTGTGAGACACAACAACCCAGGCCTTGCATGAGGACAAAAAGCGTGCGGATAGCATGCTTTGTACCGCCATGTAGTCATAAATGTAATAAAGATAAGAGGTTCCATAAACAGGGACCGGCAACGGTAACCCAGCAGCAGCAGCAGCAGCAGCAGCAGCAGCAGCACACGTGATGGAACAGGAGGAGGCGCAGGAGGAGAAGGCCACGCTTTGTGAGACACAACAACCCAGGCCTTGCATGAGGACAAAAAGCGTGCGGATATAGCAGCAATGCTTTTTGCCGCCATGCAGTCATAAATGTAATACAGATGAGAGGTTCAATAAACAGGGACCGGAAACGCTAAACCATCCCAGATGTTCATCGGTCATGTTACTTGGTTGGGGTCCAGGAGTGTTGCGTAGTCGTTTCCAATCCAGGATTGATTCATTTTAATTTGAGTCAGACGGTCTGCATTTTCTGTGGAGAGGCGGATACGCCGATCTGTGATGATGCCTCCGGCAGCACTGAAACAGCGTTCCGACATAACGCTGGCTGCCGGGCAAGCCAGCACCTCTATTGCGTACATTGCCAGTTCGTGCCAGGTGTCTAGCTTCATGCCCGGTTTCAGGTCCAGCGGTGCCAGCCACAAATCCGTCTGTTCCTTTATTCCCCTCCAAATTTCCTCCCCTGTGTGCTGCTTATCCCCAAGGCAGATCAGCTTCAGCAACGCTTGCTGACGCATGCCAACAGCTGTGCTGCACTGCTTCCACGATCCTACTGCTGCTGGTGCTGGGTTAGCATTTCCGGATGAGGTACAGCTTTGAGATGCGTTGGAGGAGAAGGAGTCAGAGAGGTAGGTGCTGCTGTTGTTATCCAGCTGTTTGCGGCGTGGGCAACACCCGCGCCGTAGCAGGTGAGGAATCGCTGCCAGGCTCCACAAGGTTCACCCAGTGCGCGGTAAGGGAGATGTATCGACCCTGGCCGAACGCACTCGTCCAGGTGTCAGTGGTGAGGTGAACCTTGCAGGCAACGGCATTCTTCAAGCTTCGGGTTATTTAGCTGACCACGTGCTCATGCAACTCAGGCACTGCAGAGCGCGCAAAGTGGTAGCGGCTGGGAACAACGTAACGTGGGATGGCCACTGACATCATGCCCTTGAAGCTGTTTGTCTCCACCACTCGATATGGCAGCATTTCGCAGGCCAGAAGCTTGGCTATGCTGGCTGGCTGTTACTGCCACGGCCCGGGGGTCATTTGCTGGCAATTTCCTCTTGTGCTCAAACATCTCAGAGACAGACAACTCAACCGTAGCGCTGCACACCGAAGGGCTGTTGGTTGTTGTGTTTGATGAACACTGGGAGACCTCAAGAGCACTAGTCCGGAAAGTGACAGTGTCAGCATCGTCTGATGTTTGTGAATGTTGTGAACCACGCAATGGCTGGGCTACTGCTGCTGCTGAGGCGGGTCTGGTGGTGAGTCTGGTGAACCCAAGGGAGGCAGTGTTGCTGGTGGTACCCTGTCCTGCCGCGTTTGCCCACAGAGTGGGATGTTTGGATAGAATGTGGCGGCTCATGCTGGTGGTGGAGAGGTTGTTAATACTTTTCCCCCTGCTCAGGCGGGTCTTGCACACCTTGCAAATCGCCATGGTAACATCCTCAGTGCAGTCTTCAAAGAAAGCCCAGACTTTAACTGGCTGAGGACTCGGACCTCGTGCGTGATGTGCTGGTGCTGCTTAACCCACTGCTGGACGCTTGAGAGGTCATCCAAGTAATTATCTGGTCCTGTTCTTTTGGATCTGTGAGGGTTGTTGTCCTGGACAACATGGGCAGTATTGAGTGGGTTTTCTTGGGTGCTCCCCTGTGGCCTGTACGTGAACCGTCAGGGGAAACACCTCTTCCCTTGCCCCTCCCTCTTTCACCGGATTTCTTCCTCATTTCACTTATCCTTAAAGTACACGCTGACTGGCAGCAGTACAGTGGCAGTACAGAAATGCTATACAGTGGTGGGTGAGCGGTGTACCACTATTGTCAGCAGTGACACAGAGCACAATGCTATACAGTGGCGGGTGAGCGGTGTACTACTGTTCCCAGCAGACACAGAGTGGAAGTAAACACAATGCTATATAGTGTGGCTGAGCCGTGTACACAGAGTGGCATTAAACACAATGCTATATAGTCTGCTATATAGTCACCCCGAACAGGGTGATGTTCTGCAGAACCCGAACAGTGGCAAACACTGTTCGCCCAACACTACTGGGAGGGAACGCAGATTTTAGTACCTAAACACACGATACAACATGTTTTCCGGGGTCGGACTCTGAGGCACATACAGATGGTCCCGATCATCATCCTCATCATACAACTCTTCTCCTGAGTCTGACCCACCCACCACCTCTGCCACCCCAACATCCCCAGACACAGACCCCTCATCGTCCTCAACATTAACTTGGGATGCTGGCCTGAGCCAGACCTCCTCCTCCACATCAGGCCCCATCATCTCCTCAATGGCAGCCCTCATTAATCGCTCTGGCGACGGACTGATGGACACAACGTTCTCCTCCGGGGAGGGCTGCTGCTGACCACTGGCTGCTGGGGTGGATGTTATAGCTTGCGTGGGGCGTTGGCTGTTGCTGTTGTTGGGAGTGCTGCTCACAGCGGAGGTCTCTGGGGAACTCATGTTGAGCTCATATAGTGGTTGACGGTGAGTGGAGTATTACTGATCCCAGCAATATACACACTGACTGGCAGAGTACGCAATGCTATATAGTGTGGCTGAGCGGTGTACACAGAGTGGCAGTAAACACAATGCTATATAGTCTGGCTGAGCGAGCGGTGTACTACTGTTCCCAGCAGAATCAGAGTGGCAGTAAACAATGGTATATAGTCTGGCTGAGCGGTGTACACAGAGTGTCAGTAAACAATGGTATATAGTCTGGCTGAGCGAGCGGTGTACTACTGTTCCCAGCAGAATCAGAGTGGCAGTAAACAATGGTATATAGTCTGGCTGAGCGGTGTACACAGAGTGTCAGTAAACAATGGTATATAGTCTGGCTGAGCGGTGTACACACAATGCTATATAGTCTGCTATATAGTGTCAGTAAACAATGGTATATAGTCTGGCTGAGCGAGCGGTGTACTACTGTTCCCAGCAGAATCAGAGTGGCAGTAAACAATGGTATATAGTCTGGCTGAGCGGTGTACACAGAGTGTCAGTAAACAATGGTATATAGTATGGCTGAGCGAGCGGTGTACTACTGTTCCCAGCAGAATCAGAGTGGCAGTAAACAATGGTATATAGTCTGGCTGAGCGGTGTACACAGAGTGTCAGTAAACAATGGTATATAGTCTGGCTGAGCGAGCGGTGTACTACTGTTCCCAGCAGAATCAGAGTGGCAGTAAACAATGGTATATAGTCTGGCTGAGCGGTGTACACAGAGTGTCAGTAAACAATGGTATATAGTCTGGCTGAGCGGTGTACACACAATGCTATATAGTCTGCTATATAGTGTCAGTAAACAATGGTATATAGTCTGGCTGAGCGAGCGGTGTACTACTGTTCCCAGCAGAATCAGAGTGGCAGTAAACAATGGTATATAGTCTGGCTGAGCAGTGTACACAGAGTTTCAGTAAACAATGGTATATAGTCTGGCTGAGCGGTGTACACAGAGTGTCAGTAAACAATGGTATATAGTCTGGCTGAGCGGTGTACACAGAGTGGCAGTAAACACAATGCTATATAGTCTGGCTGAGCGAGCGGTGTACTACTGTTCCCAGCAGAATCAGAGTGGCAGTAAACAATGGTATATAGTCTGGCTGAGCGGTGTACACAGAGTGTCAGTAAACAATGGTATATAGTCTGGCTGAGCGGTGTACACAGAGTGTCAGTAAACAATGGTATATAGTCTGGCTGAGCGGTGTACACAGAGTGGCAGTAAACACAATGCTATATACTCTGGCTGAGCGAGCGGTGTACTACTGTTCCCAGCAGACACAGAACAGTGAACAGAATGCTATATAGTGTGGCTGAGCGAGCGGTGTACCACTATTCCCAGCAGACACAGAACAGTGAACAGAATGCTATATAGTGTGGCTGAGCGGGCGGTGTACCACTATTCCCAGCAGACACAGAACAGTGAACAGAATGCTATATAGTGTGGATGAGCGAGCGGTGTACCACTATTCCCAGCAGACACAGAACAGTAAACAGAATGCTATATAGTGTGGCTGAGCGAGCGGTGTACCACTATTCCCAGCAGACACAGAACAGTGAACAGAATGCTATATAGTGTGGCTGAGCGAGCGGTGTACCACTATTCCCAGCAGACACAGAACAGTGCACAGAATGCTATATAGTGTGGCTGAGCGAGCGGTGTACCACTATTCCCAGCAGACACAGAACAGTAAACAGAATGCTATATAGTGTGGCTGAGCGAGCGGTGTACCACTATTCCCAGCAGACACAGAACAGTAAACAGAATGCTATATAGTGTGGCTGAGCGAGCGGTGTACCACTATTCCAAGCAGACACAGAACAGTGAACAGAATGCTATATAGTGTGGCTGAGCGAGCGGTGTACCACTATTCCCAGCAGACACAGAGTGGCAGTAAACAGAATGCTATATAGTGTGGCTGAGCGAGGTACACAGAGTGGCAGTAAACAGAATGCTATATAGTGTGGCTGAGCAAGCGGTGTACTACTATTCCCAGCAGACACAGAGTGGCAGTAAACAGAATGCTATATAGTGTGGCTGAGCGAGGTACACAGAGTGGCAGTAAACAGAATGCTATATAGTGTGGCTGAGCAAGCGGTGTACTACTGTTCCCAGCAGTGACACAATGACAGGGGGGACCCTGGCTAGCGTGGCTGGAGCGCGAACTACCCTGCCTGCCTACCCAAAGCTAAACCCACAGACAAATGGCGGAGATATGACGTGGTTCGGGTATTTATTTACCCGAACCACGTGACCGTTCGGCCAATCAGAGCGCGTTCGGGTCCGAACCACGTGACCCGTTCGGCCAATCACAGCGCTAGCCGAACGTTCGGGGAACGTTCGGCCATGCGCTCTTAGTTCGGCCATATGGCCGAACGGTTTGGCCGAGCACCGTCAGGTGTTCGGCCGAACTCGAACATCACCCGAACAGGGTGATGTTCTGCAGAACCCGAACAGTGGCGAACACTGTTCGCCCAACACTAGTGCTGAATTGATTTTTTTTTCATATATGGCATGATTTTTTGCATATATGGCATTTTTATGTTTTTGGCATTTTTTGGCATTTTTTCAGCATTTTTTGGCATTTTTTCAGCATTTTCTTGGCATTTTTTTGGCATTTATTTGACATTTTTTCGGCTTTTTTTGACATTTTTTCGGCATTTTTTTGGCATTTTTCGGCATTTTTTCGGCATTTTTTGGTGTTTGGTTAATTTTACGCGTATTTTTAGTCGCAAAGATTGCGTATAGTTAGGACGCGTTCATATGGCACTTTCTAGGCGATTGTTTTATTGATACGTAATTTTTTATACGTTTATGCGTCATTTTTTGAGCGCTTGTCTCATGTGTATATACGTCCGGCATAGATGCGTATTTTTGATCGTCAGTAGTCTAGATAGAGGATATGCATTATTACGTCATCTATACGCGTATGCGGGTATGGCGTCGCGTCGTATTGATGCGTTTATGTGTCATTTCCATGCGGATTTTGATGTTTTGTTTTCTTTAATAAAATGTTACTTTTTGGATTTTTTCTTTTTTCTGCTATTCAGCATATTCCACCATGGCGTTTTGGCTGATATCTTGCCAATACATCTTAGAGGCATGCCTGATTTTGATATTTTTTTTATTCAGCCATTATTGACAGTTATTTTTTGAATGTTTGGATCTTGCTCAGATCCACCAATGGGGGAGTTGGAGGTGTGACTAGATATGTAAATAGGCTGTTTCCCATCAGGTCCTCTAATTAGTATATACTCAGTGATTGGTTGTTTCTCTGTATATATGTTGGTGTTTTGTATGTTACTTCAGAACTAGGCAGCATGAAGATGGGCAGGAGCCCGAAACAGTGGACTGTCCTGCCTTAAAGTTCTTTTTAAATTTGTATGTTTTTTTTTTTCCAATAAAACAGACTAAGCTTTTCTGAAGGTGGTGCGGATCTTTCTCTTCATTTGCTGGGAATAGTAGTACACCGCTCACCCGCCACTGTATAGCATTGTGCTCTGTAACGCTGCTGGGAATAGTGGTAGACCGCTCACCCGCCACTGTATAGCATTGTGCTCTGTGTCGCTGCTGGGAATAGTGGTACACCGCTCACCCGCCACTGTATAGCATCGTGCTCTGTGTCGCTGCTGGGAATAGTGGTACACCGCTCAGCCACACTATATAGCATTCTGTTTACTGTTCTGTGTCTGCTGGGAATAGTAGTACACGGCTCGCTCAGCCACACTATATAGCATTCTGTTTACTGCCACTCTGTGTACCTCGCTCAGCCACACTATATAGCATTCTGTTTACTGTTCTGTGTCTGCTGGGAATAGTAGTACACCGCTCGCTCAGCCACACTATATAGCATTCTGTTTACTGTTCTGTGTCTGCTGGGAATAGTAGTACACCGCTCGCTCAGCCACACTATATAGCATTCTGTTTACTGCCACTCTGTGTACCTCGCTCAGCCACACTATATAGCATTCTGTTTACTGTTCTGTGTCTGCTGGGAATAGTAGTACACCGCTCGCTCAGCCACACTATATAGCATTCTGTTTACTGCCACTCTGTGTCTGCTGGGAATAGTAGTACACCGCTCACCCGCCACTGTATAGCATTGTGCTCTGTGTCGCTGCTGGGAATAGTGGTACACCGCTCACCCGCCACTGTATAGCATTGTGCTCTGTGTCGCTGCTGGGAATAGTGGTACACCGCTCACCCGCCACTGTATAGCATTGTGCTCTGTGTCGCTGCTGGGAATAGTGGTACTGTATAGCATTTCTGTACTGCCACTGTACTGCTGCCAGTCAGCGTGTACTGTAAGGATAAGTGAAATGAGGAAGAAATCCGGTGAAAGAGGGAGGGGCAAGGGAAAAGGTGTTTCCCCTGACGGTTCACGTACAGGCCACAGGGGAGCACCCAAGAAAACCCACTCAATACTGCCCATGTTGTCCAGGACAACAACCCTCACAAATCCAAAAGAACAGGACCAGATAATTACTTGGATGACCTCTCAAGCGTCCAGCAGTGGGTTAAGCAGCACCAGCACATCACGCACGAGGTCCGAGTCCTCAGCCAGTTACAAGGAGCCAGTGGGCACAAAGCTGACACAACTGGCAGCGACACCACGCACACAACTGCCAGATAACCAGTCCGATGAATTACCTCAGGACACAATGGGGTATTCGCAGGAGCTATTCCCAGCCCAACAAACTTCCACCTTTCAAAGGTCAATGGAGGAACAGCCAGAAATGTTGTGCCCGGATTCACAACCATTAACTGTGGGAAATGCACCGCGCACTGAAATACAAGGCGAGTCCGAGGAGGACTCGGAAACCCAAATCCCAGAGCAAGTTGGGCAGGAGGGGTTGCAATTGCAGGAGGTCGGCCGACAAGATCTGGAAGACGACGTTGGAGTGAGCTGCGCAGAGGTTGTTCTGGGGAGCTCTACTCCACGGCGGCGGCCCCCCACAATGACATATGACGAGTATGAGGAGATGGAAGAGGAGGGTATGGACAATGTGGACAGAGACCCAGATTTTGTTTGTGAACGAGAACATCGCCGTCGTAGCAGCAGCACAGATGAGTCTGTTGAAGAACCCACTGCTGCACGAGTTCGCCTTGTGCCACAAGGTAGGCGGCGCGCAATTTCAGGCACCACAAGCGTGGAAGTTCAAGTGAGAGGCAAAAGAGGAGCAAACAGAAATCGCCAGCAAGGCAGGTGCTCCAAAGTCTGGGCTTTCTTTGAAGACTGCACTGAGGATGTTACCATGGCGATTTGCAAGGTGTGCAAGACCCGCCTGAGCAGGGGGAAAAGTATTAACAACCTCTCCACCACCAGCATGAGCCGCCACATGCTATCCAAACATCCCACTCTGTGGGCAAACTCGGCAGGACAGGGTACCAGCAACACTGCCTCCCTTGGGTTCACCAGACTCACCACCAGACCCGCCTCAGCAGCAGCGGTAGCCCAGCCATTGCATGGTTCACAACATTCACAAACATCAGACGACGCTGACACTGTCACTTTCCGGAGTAGTGCTCTTGAGGTCTCCCAGTCTTCATCAAACACAACAACCAACAGCCCTTCCGTGTGCAGCGCTACGGTTCAGTTGTCTGTGTCGGAGATGTTTGAGCGCAAGAGGAAATTGCCAGCAAATGACCCCCGGGCCGTGGCAGTAACAGCCAGCATAGCCAAGCTTCTGGCCTGCGAAATGCTGCCATATCGAGTGGTGGAGACAAACAGCTTCAAGGGCATGATGTCAGTGGCCATCCCACGTTATGTGGTTCCCAGCCGCTACCACTTTGCACGCTCTGCAGTGCCTGAGTTGCATGAGCACGTGGTCAGCAAAATAACCCGAAGCTTGAAGAATGCCGTTGCCTGCAAGGTTCACCTCACCACTGACACCTGGACGAGTGCGTTCGGCCAGGGTCGATACATCTCCCTTACCGCGCACTGGGTGAACCTTGTGGAGCCAGGCAGCGATTCCTCACCTGCTACGGCGCGGGGGTTGCCCACGCCACAAACAGCTGCACCGCCGTCCCTCCCACTGGATAACAACAGCAGCACCTACCTCTCTGACTCCTTCTCCTCCAACGCATCTCAAAGCTGTACCTCATCCGGAAACGCTAACCCAGCAGCAGTAGGATCGTGGAAGCAGTGCAGCACAGCTGTTGGCATGCGTCAGCAAGCGTTGCTGAAGCTGATCTGCCTTGGGGATAAGCAGCACACAGGGGAGGAAATTTGGAAGGGAATAAAGGAACAGACGGATTTGTGGCTGGCACCGCTGGACCTGAAACCGGGCATGGTTGTGTGTGATAATGGGAGTAATCTCATTCGCGCTTTAAGGTTGGCTAAGCTGACACACATCCCTTGCCTGGCGCACGTGATGAACCTAGTAGTTCAGCGGTTCCTGAGGACATACCCAGGCGTGGCCGATCTTCTGTTGAAGGTGCGTCGAGTGGCCAAACATTGTAGAAATTCCAGTACTGCTTCGGGGGCACTCGCCAAGATGCAGGAGCGCTTCAATCTCCCCCACCATCGCTTGCTGTGTGATGTCCCTACGCGCTGGAATTCTACGCTGCACATGCTAGCCCGCTTTTGTGAGCAGAAGAGTGCAGTGGTCCAGTACATGACGGTGCAGTACCGAGGCGCATCCGGACAGCTGCCAAGCTTCTGTGGATCCGATTGGGCCAACATGTTGGACCTCTTCTAAGTCCTCCAAAATTTTGAGCAATCCACGTTGCTTGTGAGCAGTGACAACTCTTCAGTCAGCATTACCATACCACTGCTGTGTTTACTGAAGAGGTCAATGTTGAAAATCAAGGAAACAGCTGTCATGATGCAACTGGGGAATCTGAAGGAGAAAACGATCAGCGTGATGGTACCAACATCAGGCCATCCGCCTCAGGGAACGCTGGCCCCAGCAGCTATGACGAAGAAGAGGAGGAGGAACAGCTGGAGTTGGAGCAGGAATTTCATGCCACCACTGACGAGGGCCAGAGCGGTGCATGTTGGACTTCCACAATTCAGCGCGAATGGTCAGCAGAAGCAGACCAGGAGGAAGGTGACGACTATGATGCATCACAACAACTATCACAACGCTCATAAGAGGATGATGAGGATTCTGGTAGGACTCTGGCACACATGGCTCAATTCATGCTAGACTGCATTGAACGTGACCCACGCATTGTGCGCATTTTGGACAACACCAATTACTGGGTTTATACACTTCTGGATCCACGGTACAAACACAATGTTCCAAAACTGCTTGAAGAAAGAGTCAGACAGGTCAAAATGGAAGAATACCAGCAGGCCCTTGTGGAGACTTTAGAGAGGAGATTGACATCCTCCCCCTCCTCTAGCCAGTTGTACGCCGACAGACTGACTTCCGCAAACCCAGGACGACCAGGAGGGCAGCAAACAACGCAAGCCGCAACTAGTGCCCAAAAAGGAATGGTATCGGCAGTGTCCTTGGAGTGGGAAAATTTTCTGACACCCATGCAGCAGCAGCCCACTGAACAGCAAGCGTGCAGATCCACCTCCAACACCGATCGCCTGGAGAGGATGGTCAAGGACTACATGTCAGATGACGTAGCTGTGTCGAACAATCCATCTGCACCCTTCAACTATTGGGTATCGAAGCTAGACACCTGGCACGAACTGGCAATGTACGCAATAGAGGTGCTGGCTTGCCCGGCAGCCAGCGTTATGTCGGAACGCTGTTTCAGTGCTGCCGGAGGCATCGTCACAGATCGGCGTATCCGCCTCTCCACAGAAAATGCAGACCGTCTGACTCAAATTTAAATGAATCAATCCTGGATTGGAAATGACTATGCAACACTCCAGGACCCCAAACAAGTAACATGACCAATGAACATCTGGGATGGTGTAGCGTTTCCGGTCCCTGTTTATTGAACCTCTCATCTGTATTACATTTATGACTACATGGCGGCAAAAAGCATTGCTGCTATATCCGCACGCTTTTTGTCCTCATGCAAGGCCTGGGTTGTTGTGTCTCACAAAGCGTGGCCTTCTCCTCCTGCGCCTCCTCCTGTTCCATCACGTCTGCTGCTGCTGGGTTAGCGTTGCCGCGTGGTCCCTGTTTATTGAACCACTTATCTTTATTACATTTATGACTGCATGGCGGTACAAAGCATGCTATCCGCACGCTTCTTGTCCTCATGCAAGGCCTGGGTTGTTGTGTCTCACAAAGCGTGGCCTTCTCCTCCTGCGCCTCCTCCTGTTCCATCACGTCTGCTGCTGCTGGGTTAGCGTTGCCGCGTGGTCCCTGTTTATTGAACCACTTATCTTTATTACATTTATGACTGCATGGCGGTACAAAGCATGCTATCCGCACGCTTCTTGTCCTCATGCAAGGCCTGGGTTGTTGTGTCTCACAAAGCGTGGCCTTCTCCTCCTGCGCCTCCTCCTGTTCCATCACGTCTGCTGCTGCTGGGTTAGCGTTGCCGCGTGGTCCCTGTTTATTGAACCACTTATCTTTATTACATTTATGACTGCATGGCGGTACAAAGCATGCTATCCGCACGCTTCTTGTCCTCATGCAAGGCCTGGGTTGTTGTGTCTCACAAAGCGTGGCCTTCTCCTCCTGCGCCTCCTCCTGTTCCATCACGTCTGCTGCTGCTGGTGCTGGGTTAGCGTTACCGGTTCCTTTTCCTGGAACCTCTTCTCTGTATTACATTTATGACTGCATGGCGAAAAAAAGCATGTTACCTGTGCAAAGAAACATGACATTTTCCACATTTAAAAGACAGTTTTTCCTTTGAAACTTTACAATCAATTTTCTCAAAAACTATAAGCTCTTTTTCAAATATTTTTTTTCCTCTTGTACCCACTCCCAAGGTGCACATACCCTGCTAATTTGGGGTATGTAGCATGTAAGGAAGCTTTACAAAGCATGAAAGTTCGGGTCCCCATTGACTTCCATTATGTTCGGAGTTCGGCACGAACACCCGAACATCGCGGCGATGTTCGGCGAACGTTCGCGAACCCGAACATCTAGGTGTTCGCCCAACACTAATCAATACCAGTTGCCTGGCATTCCTGCTGATCTCTTTGGCTGCAGTCTCTGGATCACACCTGAAACAGAAGTTTATCTTCTAAAAACAAATGGTATTTGTGATTATTCAGGTTAGAGAGCTCTGAATGCATGTTGCATTAGTTTGGCTCTGTAATATTAACAAGCTGAGACATAATTGCATTCCAGCAGTTCTGGAGGTGTGTTTAATTATTAGAGACAACAAAGAGATGATTTGCATATTGAGCAGTGAGGAACTGTGGGACACCTCAAAGCTCACTCCAACCTAAATAATCACAAATACCTTCTTTTTTAAGAAGGCAAACTTTTGTTTTGCACAGCATTTTATTTCATAAGGAGGCTTTTTGGTCTCTGTCAGGCCCTTACACACTCCTAGGAATTCTGGTTCACTACAAGCTTGCTGGGTAATCTGTAACATCTGAAACACTAATTTCAGTCAAAAACATCTGTTCTGCATGCTCAGGGTCTATGGTTAAACATTTTAAAAATACATAAATATGGGAGCCTCAATATCCTTCTGAGACCGTTCTGGTGTCTTTTAAATCAAGTATTTGTTTCATGAGCTAGATCACAATAAAATAATTGATGTTACAACCTGAACAAGAAGTTTTAAATCAGGATGATACCATTTATTGGCTAATTAAAAAGAATAAGAATTTAAGCCCGCCGAAGACTGCAAAGGCGAAAGCTTGTTTTTTCTTATTTTTTTTAGTTAGCCAATAGATGGTATCATCCTGATTTAAAACTTCTTGCTTTAACTTATGGCTAACACGGTACAATATGCTACTGCTACAAACTGAACACTAAGTGAAGTAATTTATATATTGATGGTGTAATTAAAACTATTAGAGAATATCTGTAAAAAAAAAAAAAAAAAAGAAAGAAAGAAAACATTAGAAAATGAAATACTGACTTTCCATGCATCAGAGTTGTAGCCATTTCAAGGATTATGTTTGGACAGGACAGAACTGCTGTACTTTCACAGCTTTTACCGTCGTAATCTTCGCTGTGTTCTGCTGCTATGCTCCAGATAGCACACCAACTGCCTTCTGATTTATTTTTGTTTTATGGCTTTCTCACGTTTATCCACTATCTCATTCCAACATCTTCTCATCCACTCAACCAATTAGCTTTTTCAGTTAAAGCCAGTCATCAACATTCTTCCTCACTTGCATGTACAGTTTTCCAATTTTCCTAGCCATCAACAATTCAAGTAAACTGATAAGTCTATTTATAGCACATATATACTATATTAACCTTTTTGCATGTATGAATATAATTAATGTATGTTATCTTTATCTGTAGCATCTACAAACAAAGTCATTTCCTTACTTAAAGAGAGACTGAAGCGAACAAAAATTGCTATTTTTACCCCCTAGTTTGCTTCAGTACTCTCAGTAGATGTAAACCGATGCATACCCACCGCAAAACGAGCGCTTTAGACCCCCAAATTCCCGGGGGGGGGACAATCTGGCCGGCGATTCCTGAAAGAGGCAGAGCTTTCAGCTGCAGCTCTGCCTCTACTGATGTTAATCGCCGCGGATCGCCGCCTCTCCCCGCCCCTCTCACTCTTCCTTCACAGAGAGGGGCGGGGGAGAGGCGGAGATCCGCACGGCGATTGACATCAGGAGAGGCAGAGCTACAGCAGAAAGCTCTGCCTCTCAGGGTAGCACAATCCACGACCAAGATGGTCGTGGATGTTTGCCCCGGGATTTGGGGGCTCGTTTTGCGGCGGGGATGCGCCGGTTTACCGCTGATGAGACTTCTGAAGCAAACTAGCAGGTAAAAATAGCAAATTTTGTTCGCTTCAGAGTCTCTTTAATTTCTTGTAATGTAACAAAGTTTGTGATACAAGATAATTGTACAGAAAGGAAAAGAGGATCCAAAGAGATTAATACATTTCATATTTGGGAGCGATAGCCTGCATTAGTACCTGAGAAAATGCAAAGGGTGGACCGTGAAGCACAAGATAATGCTCAGCAAGAAATGACAAAATCACTGCTTTTGCCAGGAATATATGTACAGCTGCTACACCGATGGGTAAGGATACTTTTCATGTAACCACATTTACTATCCACCATTAAGGACTACAATGTATTGAGAAATCATACTATCATTTCTACTTCTAATTATGATTGTTTTTATGGAAAATCCTTGTTCTCGCTTAACAAGACTTCTTGGCTAGCATTGGCTGCGGATTTGGCAAGAGTCTCTCTAATAAAGGTGGCCATACACGATACAATAAAATGATACAATTTTATGGTGATTCAATAAATTGGATTTTACAGAACAATTAAAAGCTTTTATTCTACACATTCCCAAATTTCAAATCAAATTTCCAGGTTTTTTTTCCCCCCAATATAAGTTGATCCGGAGTGGTGAAATTTTCTGATCAATGTTTATGAGAATTGAATGGTGTAGGGTAGATTTTGAAATGTTTGATGTATAGACTGAAGCAGTTTTCTCACAGAGGTAATAATTATTTTTTATTTTATAATTGGGAAAAAATTGCACATGTGTGTGATACATTATTCAGATTTTTCAAATGTTATAATCAATCAAAAAAAGTTTAACCTCTTCAGGACCACATGCTTTACCCCCCCCCCCCCCCCCCCCCCAAAGACCAGGCCATTTTGTGTGTAATAGGCCACTGCAGCTTTAAGGCCAAGCTGCAGGGCCGCATGACACAGTACACAAGTGATCCCCCTCCCCCTTTTCCCCCCACAAGCATAGCTCTCTGTTGGTGGGGTCTGATCACCCCCAGGTTTGTTTGTCTTTTATAAATATTTACTGTCTCTTTTTTAATAACATTTTTGTTTTTTTCATGCAAATTACCCTCCCTCCCCCCGTCTGCCTATCACAGCGATCGGCTGTGATAGGCTTCAGCTTATCACAGCAGATCGCTTCTGAGTCCCCCAGGGGGACAGCCATGTCACACGGCTGTCTCCTGTACAGCGCTGCTTTATATCGCAACGCTGTACAAGTGAAAAGATGGCGGTTTCGCCATCTAACAGTCTCCCGTGCGGCGATCACCGATCGAGGCTGAAGGGGGGAGCTTTCACCGAGCAGGAGATGCGTGAGCAGCCTGCAAAACAGAGCCCCAGGACTTTACGCCGATCGGCATTAGGCGGTCCTGGGGCTGCCGCCACGGTCACGCCCATTGGCATGATGCGATCGCCAAGTAGTTAATTTTTGATTTGAAAACAAATCTAAAACATTGTATGGAGTGTTGCCACTTTAAAGAGAATCTATACTGTCCGATTTGTACAATAAAAAAAACATACTAATTGAGTCACTGTGATCTCCTGGGTCCCTCTTTGCCATTGCCATTTCCGCCGCTCTCCGCCGCGATCCTGGCTTTTAATCGCCAGTTTTAGGCAGTGTTTGCAAACAAATAACATGGCCGCTAACCAGGAAGTGATGTATATGTAAATATTTAGATATATACATATACACACACGTACACTAATATGTGTGTGTGTTTGTATATATATATATATATATATATATATATATATATGTTACAGTATACAACAAGTCTCTGCACTCCAGTCTGGGATTAGTCACAGTTTCTCAGCATGTGACAGGCAGCTCCCTCACCCTCAGTCTCACAAACTGCATCACAGACAAGCTGAAAATGAGAGCAGAGACGCTGTCTGTGAGAAGTAAACAAAACATACAGAGCCTGCAGGGGGCGTGCATAACTTGTATTCATTACAACAGAGGCAGCCCATTCCTCTCTGGGTCGACAAAGCTTGACAAAGAAAAGAAGATTAGATATATTACAGAGACAGTGCAACTAGAAAAGGCTGCAGTAATCCAGACCACATTAGAACATGTATAGGAACTTATAGGATAGAAGAAATAAGGTTGAACATTTTGTTCCAGAGTTTCTTTAAGGAAGATTGGAGCAGATTCACCGCTACACCAAACTTAAAGGACCACTATCGTGAAAAATTGTACATTTAAAATACAAATAAGAAGTATGTTTCTTCCAGAGTGAAATGAGCTATACATTACTTTTCTCCTATGTTGCTGTCACTTACAGTAGGTAGTAGAAATTTGAACTAGGTTTTGAACTAGTCCATCTCTTCATGGGGGATGTATTTTAAACTTTATGATTTTTGGGATAGTGGTCCTTTAAAAGTTTCACTCTTTCATCCCTAGGTGGTTGTTGGTATGCAGTATGGATCTAGGTTGGACCTTGCCTTCTCACAGTAGTAGTGCTCTTTAATTTGCTTGTTTCATGTTTGTTTTTTATGACATTAATATAATATCACAGAATAAAATAGAACATGACAATTTAATTTTCCATAAAAAGCATTGGTTTACAAAGGAAGGATCTGCTCTGACTAGTGTTGGGCGAACAGTGTTCACCACTGTTCGGGTTCTGCAGAACATCACCCTGTTCGGGTGATGTTCGAGTTCGGCCGAACACCTGACGGTGCTCGGCCAAACCGTTCGGCCATATGGCCGAACTAAGAGCGCATGGCTGAACGTTCCCCGAACGTTCGGCTAGCGCTGTGATTGGCCGAACGGGTCACGTGGTTCGGACCCGAACGCGCTCTGATTGGCCGAACTGTCACGTGGTTCGGGTAAATAAATACCCGAACCACGTCATATCTCCGCCATTTGTCTGTGGGTTTAGCTTTGGGTAGGCAGGCAGGGTAGTTCGCGCTCCAGCCACGCTAGCCAGGGTCCCCCCCAGTCATTGTGTGTCGCTGCTGGGAACAGTAGTACACCGCTCGTTCAGCCACACTATATAGCATTCTGTGTACTGTTCTGTGTCTGCTGGGAACAGTAGTACACCGCTCGTTCAGCCACACTATATAGCATTCTGTGTACTGTTCTGTGTCTGCTGGGAACAGTAGTACACCGCTCGTTCAGCCACACTATATAGCATTCTGTGTACTGTTCTGTGTCTGCTGGGAACAGTAGTACACCGCTCGTTCAGCCACACTATATAGCATTCTGTGTACTGTTCTGTGTCTGCTGGGAACAGTAGTACACCGCTCGT
The DNA here is from genome assembly GCF_040937935.1 of Hyperolius riggenbachi. Lineage (NCBI taxonomy): Eukaryota > Metazoa > Chordata > Amphibia > Anura > Hyperoliidae > Hyperolius > Hyperolius riggenbachi. The sequence goes on from NC_090649.1 coordinate 224,512,841, forward strand.
TCAGCCACACTATATAGCATTCTGTGTACTGTTCTGTGTCTGCTGGGAACAGTAGTACACCGCTCGTTCAGCCACACTATATAGCATTCTGTGTACTGTTCTGTGTCTGCTGGGAACAGTAGTACACCGCTCGTTCAGCCACACTATATAGCATTCTGTGTACTGTTCTGTGTCTGCTGGGAACAGTAGTACACCGCTCGTTCAGCCACACTATATAGCATTCTGTGTACTGTTCTGTGTCTGCTGGGAACAGTAGTACACCGCTCGTTCAGCCACACTATATAGCATTCTGTGTACTGTTCTGTGTCTGCTGGGAACAGTAGTACACCGCTCGTTCAGCCACACTATATAGCATTCTGTGTACTGTTCTGTGTCTGCTGGGAACAGTAGTACACCGCTCGTTCAGCCACACTATATAGCATTCTGTGTACTGTTCTGTGTCTGCTGGGAACAGTAGTACACCGCTCGTTCAGCCACACTATATAGCATTCTGTGTACTGTTCTGTGTCTGCTGGGAACAGTAGTACACCGCTCGTTCAGCCACACTATATAGCATTCTGTGTACTGTTCTGTGTCTGCTGGGAACAGTAATACACCGCTCGTTCAGCCACACTATATAGCATTCTGTGTACTGTTCTGTGTCTGCTGGGAACAGTGGTACACCGCTCGTTCAGCCACACTATATAGCATTCTGTGTACTGTTCTGTGTCTGCTGGGAACAGTAGTACACCGCTCGTTCAGCCACACTATATAGCATTCTGTGTACTGTTCTGTGTCTGCTGGGAATAGTGGTACACCGCTCGTTCAGCCACACTATATAGCATTCTGTGTACTGTTCTGTGTCTGCTGGGAACAGTAGTACACCGCTCGTTCAGCCACACTATATAGCATTCTGTGTACTGTTCTGTGTCTGCTGGGAATAGTGGTACACCGCTCGTTCAGCCACACTATATAGCATTCTGTGTACTGTTCTGTGTCTGCTGGGAACAGTAGTACACCGCTCGTTCAGCCACACTATATAGCATTCTGTGTACTGTTCTGTGTCTGCTGGGAATAGTGGTACACCGCTCGTTCAGCCACACTATATAGCATTCTGTGTACTGTTCTGTGTCTGCTGGGAACAGTAGTACACCGCTCGTTCAGCCACACTATATAGCATTCTGTGTACTGTTCTGTGTCTGCTGGGAACAGTAGTACACCGCTCGTTCAGCCACACTATATAGCATTCTGTGTACTGTTCTGTGTCTGCTGGGAACAGTAGTACACCGCTCGTTCAGCCACACTATATAGCATTCTGTGTACTGTTCTGTGTCTGCTGGGAACAGTAGTACACCGCTCGTTCAGCCACACTATATAGCATTCTGTGTACTGTTCTGTGTCTGCTGGGAATAGTGGTACACCGCTCGTTCAGCCACACTATATAGCATTCTGTGTACTGTTCTGTGTCTGCTGGGAACAGTAGTACACCGCTCGTTCAGCCACACTATATAGCATTCTGTGTACTGTTCTGTGTCTGCTGGGAACAGTAGTACACCGCTCGTTCAGCCACACTATATAGCATTCTGTGTACTGTTCCGTGTCTGCTGGGAATAGTGGTACACCGCTCGTTCAGCCACACTATATAGCATTCTGTGTACTGTTCTGTGTCTGCTGGGAATAGTGGTACACCGCTCACCCGTCACTGTATAGCATTGTGCTCTGTGTCGCTGCTGGGAATAGTGGTACTGTATAGCATTTCTGTACTGCCACTGTACTGCTGCCAGTCAGCGTGTACTGTAAGGATAAGTGAAATGAGGAAGAAATCCGGTGAAAGAGGGAGGGGCAAGGGAAGAGGTGTTTCCCCTGACGGTTCACGTACAGGCCACAGGGGAGCACCCAAGAAAACCCACTCAATACCGCCCATGTTGTCCAGGACAACAACCCTCACAAATCCAAAAGAACAGGACCAGATAATTACTTGGATGACCTCTCAAGCGTCCAGCAGTGGGTTAAGCAGCACCAGCACATCACGCACGAGGTCCGAGTCCTCAGCCAGTTACAAGGAGCCAGTGGGCACAAAGCTGACACAACCGGCAGCGACACCACGCACACAACTGCCAGATAACCAGTCCGATGAATTACCTCAGGACACAATGGGGTATTCGCAGGAGCTATTCCCAGCCCAACAAACTTCCACCTTTCAAAGGTCAATGGAGGAACAGCCAGAAATGTTGTGCCTGGATTCACAACCGTTAACTGTGGGAAATGCACCGCGCACTGAAATACAAGGCGAGTCCGAAGAGGACTCGGAAACCCAAATCCCAGAGCAATTTGGGCAGGAGGGGTTGCAATTGCAGGAGGTCGGCCGACAAGATCTGGAAGACGACGTTGGAGTGTGCTGCGCAGAGGTTGTTGTGGGGAGCTCTACTCCACGGCGGTGGCCCACAATGACATATGACGAGTTTGAGGAGATGGAAGAGGAGGGTATGGACAATGTGGACAGAGACCCAGATTTTGTTTGTGAACGAGAACATCGCCGTCGTAGCAGCAGCACAGATGAGTCTGTTGAAGAACACACTGCTGCACGAGTTCGCCTTGTGCCACAAGGTAGGCGGCGCGCAATTTCAGGCACCACAAGCGTGGAAGTTCAAGTGAGAGGCAAAAGAGGAGCAAACAGAAATCGCCAGCAAGGAGGCAGGTGCTCCAAAGTCTGGGCTTTCTTTGAAGACTGCACTGAGGATGTTACCATGGCGATTTGCAAGGTGTGCAAGACCCGCCTGAGCAGGGGGAAAAATATTAACAACCTCTCCACCACCAGCATGAGCCGTCACATGCTATCCAAACATCCCACTCTTTGGGCAAACGCGTCAGGACAGGGTACCAGAAACAACACTGCCTCCCTTGGGTTCACCAGACCCGCCTCAGCAGCAGCAGTAGCCCAGCCATTGCGTGGTTCACAACATTCACAAACATCAGACGACGCTGACACTGTCACTTTCCGGAGTAGTGCTCTTGAGGTCTCCCAGTGTTCATCAAACACAACAACCAACAGCCCTTCCGTGTGCAGCGCTACGGTTCAGTTGTCTGTGTCGGAGATGTTTGAGCGCAAGAGGAAATTGCCAGCAAATGACCCCCGGGCCGTGGCAGTAACAGCCAGCATAGCCAAGCTTCTGGCCTGCGAAATGCTGCCATATCGATTGGTGGAGACAAACAGCTTCAAGGGCATGATGTCAGTGGCCATCCCACGTTACGTGGTTCCCAGCCGCTACCACTTTGCACGCTCTGCAGTGCCTGAGTTGCATGAGCACGTGGTCAGCAAAATAACCCGAAGCTTGAAGAATGCCGTTGCCTGCAAGGTTCACCTCACCACTGACACCTGGACGAGTGCGTTCGGCCAGGGTCGATACATCTCCCTTACCGCGCACTGGGTGAACCTTGTGGAGCCTGGCAGCGATTCCTCACCTGCTACGGCACGGGTGTTGCCCACGCCACAAACAGCTGCACCGCCGTCCCTCCCACTGGATAACAACAGCAGCACCTACCTCTCTGACTCCTTCTCCTCCAACGCATCTCAAAGCTGTACCTCATCCGGAAACGCTAACCCAGCAGCAGTAGGATCGTGGAAGCAGTGCAGCACAGCTGTTGGCATGCGTCAGCAAGCGTTGCTGAAGCTAATCTGCCTTGGGGATAAGCAGCACACAGGGGAGGAAATTTGGAGGGGAATAAAGGAACAGACGGATTTGTGGCTGGCACCGCTGGACCTGAAACCGGGCATGGTTGTGTGTGATAATGGGAGTAATCTCATTCGCGCTTTAAGGTTGGCTAAGCTGACACACATCCCTTGCCTGGCGCACGTGATGAACCTAGTAGTTCAGCGGTTCCTGAGGACATACCCAGGCGTGCCCGATCTGCTGTTGAAGGTGCGTCGAGTGTCCAAACATTGTAGAAATTCCAGTACTGCTTCGGGGGCACTCGCCAAGATGCAGGAGCGCTTCAATCTCCCCCACCATCGCTTGCTGTGTGATGTCCCTACGCGCTGGAATTCTACGCTGCACATGCTAGCCCGCTTTTGCGAGCAGAAGAGTGCAGTGGTCCAGTACATGACGGCGCAGTACCGAGGCGCATCCGGCCAGCTGCCAAGCTTCTGTGGATCCGATTGGGCCAACATGTTGGACCTCTGCCAAGTCCTCCAAAATTTTGAGCAATCCACGTTGCTTGTGAGCAGTGACAACTCTTCAGTCAGCATTACCATACCACTGCTGTGTTTACTGAAGAGGTCGATGTTAAAAATCAAGGAAACAGCTGTCATGATGCAACTGGGGGAATCTGAAGGAGAAAACGATCAGCGTGATGGTACCAACATCAGGCCATCCGCCTCAGGGAACGCTGGCCCCAGCAGCTATGACGAAGAAGAGGAGGAGGAACAGCTGGAGTTGGAGCAGGAATTTCATGCCACCACTGACGAGGGCCAGAGCGGTGCACGTTGGACTTCCACAATTCAACGCGAATGGTCAGCAGAAGCAGACCAGGAGGAAGGTGACGACTATGATGCATCACAACAACTATCACAACGCTCACAAGAGGATGATGAGGATTCTGGTAGGACTCTGGCACACATGGCTCAATTCATGCTAGACTGCATTGAACGTGACCCACGCATTGTGCGCATTCTGGACAACACCAATTACTGGGTTTATACCCTTCTGGATCCACGGTACAAACACAATGTTCCAAAACTGCTTGAAGAAAGAGTCAGACAGGTCAAAATGGAAGAATACCAGCAGGCCCTTGTGGAGACTTTAGAGAGGAGATTGACATCCTCCCCCTCCTCTAGCCAGTTGTACGCAGACAGACTGACTTCCGCAAACCCAGGACGACCAGGAGGGCAGCAAACAACGCAAGCCGCAGCTAGTACCCAAAAGGGAATGGTATCGGCAGTGTCCTTGGAGTGGGAAAATTTTCTGACACCCATGCAGCCGCAGCCCACTGAACAGCAAGCGTGCAGATCCACCTCCAACACCGATCGCCTGGAGAAGATGGTCAAGGACTACATGTCAGATGGCGTAGCTGTGTCGAACCATCCATCTGCACCCTTCAACTATTGGGTATCGAAGCTAGACACCTGGCACGAACTGGCAATGTACGCAATAGAGGTGCTGGCTTGCCCGGCAGCCAGCGTTATGTCGGAACGCTGTTTCAGTGCTGCCGGAGGCATCGTCACAGATCGGCGTATCCGCCTCTCTACAGAAAATGCAGACCGTCTGACTCAAATTAAAATGAATCAATCCTGGATTGGAAATGACTACGCAACACTCCAGGACCCCAACCAAGTAACATGACCAATGAACATCTGGGATGGTGTTGCGTTTCCGGGCCCTGTTTATTGAACCTCTCATCTGTATTACATTTATGACTGCATGGCGGCAAAAAGCATTGCTGCTATATCCGCACGCTTTTTGTCCACATGCAAGGCCTGGGTTGTTGTGTCTCACAAAGCGTGGCCTTCTCCTCCTGCGCCTGCTCCTGTTCCATCACGTCTGCTGCTGCTGGGTTAGCGTTGCCGCGTGGTCCCTGTTTATTGAACCACTTATCTTTATTACATTTATGACTGCATGGCGGTACAAAGCATGCTATCCGCACGCTTCTTGCCCTCATGCAAGGCCTGGGTTGTTGTGTCTCACAAAGCGTGGCCTTCTCCTCCTGCGCCTGCTCCTGTTCCATCACGTCTGCTGCTGCTGGGTTAGCGTTGCCGCGTGGTCCCTGTTTATTGAACCACTTATCTTTATTACATTTATGACTGCATGGCGGTACAAAGCATGCTATCCGCACGCTTCTTGCCCTCATGCAAGGCCTGGGTTGTTGTGTCTCACAAAGCGTGGCCTTCTCCTCCTGCGCCTCCTCCTGTTCCATCACGTCTGCTGCTGCTGGGTTAGCGTTGCCGCGTGGTCCCTGTTTATTGAACCACTTATCTTTATTACATTTATGACTGCATGGCGGTACAAAGCCTGCTATCCGCACGCTTCTTGCCCTCATGCAAGGCCGGGGTTGTTGTGTCTCACAAAGCGTGGCCTTCTTCTCCTCCTGCGCCACCCTCCTCCTGTTCCATCACGTGTGCTGCTGCTGGGTTAGCGTTGCCGCGTGGTCCCTGTTTATTGAACCACTTATCTTTATTACATTTATGACTGCATGGCGGTACAAAGCATGCTATCCGCACGCTTCTTGCCCTCATGCAAGGCCTGGGTTGTTGTGTCTCACAAAGCGTGGCCTTCTCCTCCTGCGCCTCCTCCTGTTCCATCACGTCTGCTGCTGCTGGGTTAGCGTTGCCGCGTGGTCCCTGTTTATTGAACCACTTATCTTTATTACATTTATGACTGCATGGCGGTACAAAGCCTGCTATCCGCACGCTTCTTGCCCTCATGCAAGGCCGGGGTTGTTGTCTCACAAAGCGTGGCCTTCTTCTCCTCCTGCGCCACCCTCCTCCTGTTCCATCACGTGTGCTGCTGCTGGGTTAGCGTTACCGGTCCCTTTTCCTGGAACCTCTTATATGTATTACATTTATGACTGCATGCCGACAAAAAACATGTTACCTGTGCAAAGAAAACAGACATTTCCCGCATTTAAAAGACAGTTTTCCCTTTGAAACTTTAAAATCGATTTTCTCAAAAACTATAAGCTCTTTTTGCTAATTTTTTTTCCTCTTGTACCCACTCCCAAGGTGCACATACCCTGTAAATTTGGGGTATGTGGCATGTAAGGAGGCTTTACAAACCACAAAAGTTCGGGTCCCCATTGACTTCCATTATGTTCGGAGTTCGGGTCGAACACCCGAACATCGCGGCCATGTTCGGCCTGTTCGGCCCGAACCCGAACATCTAGATGTTCGCCCAACACTAGCTCTGACCAACATGTTCAGCATTTATGAAGTAGTGAATACAAATCTAAGTGTATTGAAGAATAACAAAAATATGACTTAGACTTTGCAAAAGCTTTTGATGCTATTTTGTGTAAAAGCCTTGATCAGAAAATGAGGGGCACAGAATAGGAGAAAGTGTGTGCACATGCATGAAGAGTCGGCAAAGAGTAGTAGCAAAAGGATCAGAATTAAAAGGATCAGAATGAAAAACTGTTAATCAAGTTCTCTTAATTGATGCACTAATGATTAAGCAGATGGAATGGAAAGTAATCTTGCCATGTTTACAGATAATTTAAAATCGTATGGAATTTTCTCACTCTTTATGCTAGAGACGCACTACAGAAGCATCTTAGCAGCTTGGCTTTTAAAGCAGGCAAAAGGCAAATTCAGCTTAGGAGTATATGCACTAAAATGCTGTAAAGACTTTTGCATGATGAGTGCAGTGTAATGCATTGTATGCAAGACTTCATGAGGGGAGGACAGATGTAATAAAGAGCCTAAGGTGTATTAAAGTATACCTGAACTGGTGTCTGCCATATTTCTTTTTAAACAATATTTATTTATTGTATTTATAAAGCGCCAACATATCACACAGACAATATTTAGGAGTGACATACAGCAATAAGACAATACATGAATACATGCAAACCAGATCACACAGCACAGTATGAGTATAAGGTAATGCTTAGTCAGTCACTGGATGGGAGCATGGAGATTAGGCAAGTTAGGTTCACTCAAATCCATAAGATGGGTGTACGGTAATGGAGGTGCATGATCAGGTAGGAGACATAAGGAGGAGAACCCTGCCCGAAGGCTTACAATCTAGAGGGAGATGTAGGGACACAAAAGGTAGGGGACCAGAGTTCAGCTGCGGGTTTAGAGCACTAGTGAGGGGTGTTAGGCCAGTTTTGAGGGCCTTCTTGAAGATGTTGAAGGAGGGGGAAACCCTAATGGGGGGGAAGTAGTGAGTTCCATAGTGTTGGAGCACTTCTTGAGAAATCCTGGAGGCATGCATGGGATTGGGTGATGCGGGGGGCGTTTAGGCGAAGTTCATTGGAAGAGCGGAGTGAGCGGCTAGGTGTGTACCTCTGGGTAAGATTGGAAATGTAGATTGGGCAGGTTTTGTGGACAGATTTGCAGGCCAAACACAGTATCTTGAATCTGATTCTGGACTGTATAGGAAGCCAGTGGGGAATTCACAGAGGAGAGCCGCTGTGGTGGAGCGATGGGAGGAGTGGATAATTCTGGCTGCTGCAGTCATGACTGACTACAGATTCGGGTCATAGGGAGACAAGACAGAAGGGTGTTGCAGTAGTCAAGGCGAGAAATTATGAGGGCATGGATGAGGAGTTTGGTGGTGGCAGAGGTCAGGAAAGGGCATCTTGCACATGTTACGGATATGCAACAATACCAGTAACCTGGCAGTCCTGCTGATCCTCTAACTTTATTACTTTTAGTAATTGACCCTAAAGAAGCATGCAGATCTGGTGCTCTGACTGAAGTCTGACTGGATTAGCTGCATGCTTGTTTCAGACACTACCGCAGCTAAAGAGATCAGCAGGATTGCCAGGCAACTGGTTTTGTTTAAAAGGAAATAAGTATATCCGTCTTTATATTCCTCTCAGTTCAGGTGTCCTTTAAGAGTTTATAGATCATCTAGGTAAGAATATCTCAAAGTTTTTCCCTTTCAGGTACACTTTCAGTTGATTCAAGAGGCCCAAGACATTTATAAATCCAGATAACTATTATGTATATTCACTAAATTACGGTAAGCCAAATGAAGCATCCAAGCTGTACATGAAATGTGAATGCAAGGAGAAATTATTTGCATCTCATTGATCATCCCTAGTAAGGTACCTTACAAAGATGAATAATAGCAACAATAAGACATACAATTTCACTGAACTGGTTCCAAGGAAGAATTCATATAGGTTTATGCACATGGGTTCACAATCAAATAATGCTGTGTGCACACAGCATTATTTGTAATGACTGTATTTTAAATTGAAGACAAAAGGACAAAAGTTCAGGTGATACCTCTAATGACTAGAGATGGCCCAAGCGGTTCGCCGGCGAACGGTTCCCGGTGAACTTCCGGGGGTTCGCGATCGCGGAGAACAGCAAACTTTACCGGAAGTTCGGTTCACCCCCATAATGCACCATTAGGGTCAACTGTGACCCTCTACATCACAGTCAGCAGGCACATTGTAGCCAATCAGGCTACACTCCCTCCTGGAGCTACTCCCCCCCCCCCCCTTATAAAAGGCAGGCATCGCTGGCCATTTTACTCACTCGTGTGCCTGCAGTAAATAGAGAAGGGACAGCTGCTGCAGACTCTCATAGGGAAAGATTAGTTAGGCTCTTGTAGGCTTCTTAGCTTGCTCCTTGCTGATTCTTATTGCTAAAATAGCACCCCACAACAGCTCTTTTGAGAGCTAATCTTGTTCTTGTGATCTATTTTTTCTGTGTGTCCCACTGACACTTGTGTTGCATAGACAGCTTTGATAATTTCTACTGTGTGTGTGCCACTACCAGGCCCAGCACATTTAGTGACTACCTGTGTGTGTGACAGGTGCACATTGTAATACCCATCACTGCATATATCTACCTACCTGTTGTTCACAGTGCACCCACCTACCTACGTGAGTTGAGCGCATGCAGTGTCACTGTGCTTGTCCGCTACCTGCCTGTGTGTGACAGGTGCACATTGTAATACCCATTACAGAATATACCTACCTACCTGTCATTTACAGTGCACCCACCTACCTACATGAGTTGAGCGCATGCAGTGTCACTGTGCCTGTCCACTACCTGTCTGTGTGTGACAGGTGCACATTGTAATACCCATCACTGCATATACCTACCGGTCGTTCACAGTGCACCCACCTACCTATGTGAGCTGAGTGCACACAGTGTCACTGTGCCTGTCCGGTACCTGTCTGTGTGTGACAGGTGCACATTGTAATACCCATCACTGCATATACCTACCTGTTGTGTTCAGTGCACCCACCCACCTACGTGAGTGCACGCAGTGTGATATACCACTCCGTGCATACCTGTTAACTGCACCTGTGTGACTGCACATTGTATTAATCAAGTCAGTGCATACCTTACACTTCATCCCCCCCCCCCCCCCCCCCGATATGGACACAATGGACAAAACAGGTAGAGGCAGACCCAGAGGAAGGCCACCTGGCAGGTCTGTGCGAGGTTGTGGTGATGTGGTTTTGTGCGGCCCTGGCCCAAAGTACAGTGCTCAGAAGAAGGCACGTCCCATCAACTCCCAAGATTGTCAGGACGTGGTTGACTATTTAACATAGACCACCTTATCTTCCGCAGCCACCAGCGCTACTACAAGCCACATCCTCTGCATTTGACACTTTGCAGGAGTTAATTAGTGGGGAATTAACTGATTCACAGCCATTATTGTTACAACCAGATGTAGGCGCTAAGCAAGTTACACCACCTCATATGTCTGAGTTAGGCGGCGACACTATGGACATAACGTGTGAGGAGGAGGATGATGAAGTACCTGCTGTTGGTGCATTTTTGGAGGTGTCTGAGGCAAGCGAAGCTGGCCAGGATGATTATGATGATAAGGATCCCACATGGGTTCCTAAGAGACAAGATGACCAAGGGGACAGTTCAGAGGGGAAGTCAGAGAGGAGTAGGAGGAGACGAGTTCCTGAAAGAAACAGGCTGAGCTTGTCGTCAGAAACAGCTGGTGGCAGTGTCCGGCGCCATGTATCGCCACCTATGTACAGCCAGCCAACATACCCTTAAACGTCAGCTGCTGATGCGACCATAGTGCCATCACCCCAGGGGGGCTCAGCGGTTTGAACATTTTTTAATGTGTCTGCCTCAGATCGGAGCAATGCCATCTGTTCTCTCTGCCTCCAAAAATTGAGCTGTGGAAATGCCAACACTCACGTAGGGACAAGTGCCTTACGAAGGCACATGGAGAAAAGGCACAAACTGCAATGGGAAGAGCACCTGAGCAAAAGCAGTGCACAAAAGAAAAGCCACCCTCCTCCTCTTCCTCCTTCAGGTGCAGCATCTTCAGGTGCACCTTCACAGCCACCCTCCTCCACTCCGCCTCTGTCCTCGAGCGGTTTCTGCTCCTCTGCCCACAGCAGCCAGGTGTCCGTGAAGGAAATCTTTGAGCGGAAGAAGCCAATTTCTGCCAGTCACCCCCTTGCCCAGCGTCTGACAGCTGGCGTGGCGGAACTGTTAGCTCGCCAGCTGTTACCATACAAGCTGGTGGACTCTGAGGCCTTCTGTAAATTTGTGGCCATTGGGACACCACAGTGGAAGATATCAGGCCGCAATTATTTCTCTAAAAAGGCGATACCCAAACTGTCCCGTGAAGTTGAGAGGCAAGTGGTGTCATCTCTTGTACACAGCGATGGGTCAAGGGTCCACCTGACCACAGATGCCTGGTCTGCCAAGCACGGTCAGGGCCGCTACATTACTTACACAGCCCATTGGGTCAACCTGGTGAACGATGGCAAGCAGGGAGTACGTGGCTGTGCAGCTGACCAACTTGTGACACCTCCACGGCTTGCAGGCAGGTCTCCTGTCACCTCCTTTCCTCCTGCTACATGCTCTTTGTTGTCATCCTCCTCATCCTCGGCTGAGTTGCAGTTCAACTGTACAGGTGTTGCAATCTCCTCTCCAGCTACACAGCCCCAACTCCCCGGGGCCTATGCTGCATGCCAGGTACGACGGTGTCACGCCATCTTAGACATGTCTTGCTTCAAAGCGGAGAGTCACACTGGACCAGCTCTCCTGGCTGCTCTTAACAAATAGGTGAATCAGTGGCTGACCCCGCAGCAGCTGGAGATCGGCAATGTGGTGTGTGACAATGGCAGCAATCTTCTTTCCGCATTGAATTTGGGAAAGCTGACACATGTACCCTGCATTGCACATGTGCTCACTCTAGTCATTCAAAGATTCGTGTCAAAGTACCCGGGCTTAGAGGACGTCCTGAAGCAGGCCAGGAAGTTGTGTGGGCATTTCTTACACGGCCATGGCATGCTTTGTGGACAATCAGCAGAGAAACAACTTGCCGGTGAGACGCTTGATATGTGATAGCCCGACTCGCTGGAATTCGACCCTGGTCATGTTCTCTTGCCTGCTAGAACAGGAGAAAGCCGTCACCCAGTACCTGTGCAATTACAGTAAAAGGACACAATCTGGGGAGATGGGGATGTTCTGGCCCCTGAACTGGACACTCATGCGAAATGTATGCAGGCTCATGTGGCTGTTTGAGGAGGTGACCAACCTGGTGAGTCGCAACGCAGGCACCATCAGCGACGTGATCCCCTATGCCCACTTCCTGGAGCGTAGAGTGGTGTATCAAGCTGTGGAGGAGCATGAAGAGGAACAGTTATGGCAGGAACAGTTGTCGGAGCAATTTTCAACAGAACCAGATGTTTCCTCAACACCTGCGGCAGCACAGAGGGGGGAGGGAGAGAAAGAGTCGTGTGGGGAAAAGGAGTCGGATGATGAGGAAGGTGTTTCTTTGGAGGAGGAGGCGGTGGCAGAAGAACAACCGCAGCAGGCGTCACAGGGGGCTTGTGCTGCTCAGCGTTCCTGTGATATTGTTTGTGGCTGGGGGGAGGAGGAGGACTTACCTGACGTCACTGAGGAAGAGCAAGAGGAAATGGATAGTACGTCTGGATCCAACTTTGTGCAGATGGCGTCTTTCATGCTGTCCAGCCTGTTGAGGGACCCCCGTATAAAAATACTCAAGGGCAATGACAATTACTGGGTGGCCACGCTACTAGACCCTCGGTATAGGCACAAAGTGGCAGACATGTTAACAACTCACCAGAAGGCAGAAAGGATGCAGCACATGCAGAACAAGCTGGAATCTATGCTTTACAATGCGTTTAAGCAGTGGCGTAGCTAAGGAGCTGTGGGCCCCGATGCAAGTCTTACAATGGGGCCCCTCAAGCACTCTATACATAACAATTGATAAGGCGCACCAAAACCTGCCAATGATAACTACAGTGTCAGAGGAGCAAGAAGGGGATGGGGAACAGCTTGTTAATGATTACCACTATTCAAAGCTATCTATAGAAGTGATTATTATGAGCACAGGACCAATAGAGAGCTAATACTGTAGTTGAGGGAGGGCCCTTCGGAGCCCCTCTGGCCCAAGGGCCCCGATGCGGTCACTACCGCTGCACCCCCTATTGCTACGCCCCTGCGTTTAAGGGTGATGTCACAGCACAACACAATAAAGTTTCCACTGCCAGTAATCCTTCTCCCATGTCCACGCAGGCAAGGACAGGACGCTCCAGAGATCTCATGGTGATGTCGTACATGCGGACATTCTTTAGTCCAACGCCTCGACCTAGCGCTTCTGGATCCACCCTCCACCAACGCCTGGACCGGCAGGTAGCCGACTACCTGGCCTTAAGTGTAGATGTAGAACCCTTGGATTACTGGGTGCACAGGCTTGACCTGCGGCCACAGCTGTCACAATTTGCCTACCAACTTCTGTCTTGCCCTGCCTCAAGCGTCCTGTCAGAAAGGACCTTCAGCGCAGCAGGAGGCATTGTCACTGAGAAGAGAAGTCGCCTAAGTCACAAAAGTGTTCAGTACCTCACCTTTATCAATATCAATGAATAAGGCATGGATCCCAGAGGTCTACTGCCCGCCCAAAGACTAAGTCAGTCCCCACACACAGCATCTCTGCCTGCATGCCTTGTGACTGGCTGCCTGCCCCAAGACTAAGTCGCTCCCCACACAGCATCTCTGCCCGCAGGTTGCTTGACTGCCTTCTCCGCCACCACCAACAGGGTCCAGGACTCTGCGGATTCCTGAACTTTTAAGGTCGCTGCTACTGCCGCTGTAATAATTTTTCTGGTGCGTGTACATGCCCGCAGTGCAGCTGCAACAACAAAACAAAAGGCATGTACATGTGCCCATTCCCCTTCGTGATCATTACCTTGCGGCGGTGAAGGGGCTTGCGTATCACAATGAAGCAATGGCCGCCGGCTATATGAGTGTCTCGGGTGAAGGTGGCACGACAAAGATAATAAGGTCGTTGCTTCATTGTGGACAGACTAAATTTGATCAGCTGGACAGTCACTGTTGTGCTATCATTGAGCTACCACAGCCCAGCGACCATATGGGCTTGAAAGCTGCCACAGCCTGCACTCTGGCCATGGTGCGCACCAGTCCAGCAAGGCCGTCACTACACAAACAGCTGTTTGCGGTGCGTTATACAGTGAGTTTGGTGTGTCAGTATGAAGCAGTACTCTAATTACACTCCCTGATTTATGTATACACATGCAAGATGTTTTAAAGCATTTTAGGCCTGCAATTTAGCATTCAATGTGATTTCTGCCCATAAAACGCGGAAGTTTGCAAAACGAAAATCGGAGGTTCGGGCCATCTCTACTAGTGTTGGGCGAACAGTGTTCGCCACTTTTTCGGGTTCTGCAGAACATCACCCTGTTCGGGTGATGTTCGAGTTCGGCCGAACACCTAATGGTGTTCGGCCAAACTGTTCGGGTTCGCCCGAACTGCTCAATGGCCGGCCGAACAGGGCCCCTGTTCGGCCAAACAGGGCCCCTGTTCGGCCAAACAGGGCCCTGTTCGGCCAAACAGGGCCCTGTTCGGCCAAACAGGGCCCTGTTCGGCCGAATAAGGCCCCCCTATGGGGTCGCAGGCATAAGGGGGGAGCATGTCCCGATCGCGGGGGGGGGGGTCGGAAATTCCCCCCACCCCCTCCGTTAGCGCTCCCCCCTTTGCCCGCTTCCCCATAAAAAAAGTTTAATGCAAGTTAAATAGTACCGGTGGCTGGCAGTGGAGTGAGGAGGAGGAGTCCGAGTAGGAGAGTGACGCGTTGAGGCCGGGCAGCGGGCGGTTCAGCGGTAGTACCCTTGTGACACTTCCGCCCTTTCTCTGACCTCACGTCCTCTACGTGATGACGCATACAAGGGTACGCATGACGCGTACCCTCGTATGCAGAGGACGTGAGGTCAGAGAAAGGGCGGAAGTACCACAAGGGTACTACCACTGAACCGCCCGCTGCCCGGCCTCAACGCGTCACTCTCCTACTCGGACTCCTCCTCCTCACTCCACTGCCAGCCACCGGTACTATTTAACTTGCATTAAACTTTTTTTATGGGGAAGCGGGCAGAGGGGGGAGCGCTAGCGGAGGGGGTGGGGGGAATTTCCGACCCCCCCCCCGCGATCGGGGCATGCTCCCCCCTTATGCCTGCGACCCCATAGGGCCCCCAAAATGGGCATGTTCGGGGGTCCCATTGACTTCCATTGAGTTCGGGGTTCGGGCCGAACATGCCGAACATCTGGCCCATGTTCGGCCTGTTCGGCCCGAACCCGAAAATCCAGGTGTTCGCCCAACACTAATCTCTACTAATGACTAACTGCACAAGATTTCTTTGCAAGCTATTGAAACTAAGTTCCTTCTTTAGGCATGATACAGGACTGGATCAGAACCATACAAAGTAATGTCACATGCAGAAGCTAATACAGGGAGTGCAGAATTATTAGGCAAGTGGTATTTTTGAGGAATAATTGTATTATTGAACAACAACCATGTTCTCAATGAACCCAAAAAAACTCAATATCGAAGCTGAATATTTTTGAAAGTAGTTTTTAGTTTGTTTTTAGTTTTAGCTACTTTAGGGGGATATCTGTGTGTGCAGGTGACTATTACTGTGTGTGCATAATTATTAGGCAACGTAACAAAAAACAAATATATACCAATTTCAATTATTTATTTTTGCCAGTGAAACCAATATAGCATCTCAACATTCACAAATATACATTTTATAATATACAAATCAGTGACCAATATAGCCACCTTTCTTTGCAAGGACACTCAAAAGCCTGCCATCCATGGATTCTGTCAGTGTTTTGATCTGTTCATCATCAACATTGCGTGCAGCAGCAACCACAGCCTCCCAGACACTGTTCAGAGAGGTGTACTGTTTTCCCTCCTTGTAAATCTCACATTTTATGATGGACCACAGGTTCTCAATGGGGTTCAGATCAGGTGAACAAGGAGGCCATTTCATTAGTTTTTCTTCTTTTATACCATTTCTTGCCAGCCACGCTGTGGAGTACTTGGATGCGTGTGATGGAGCATTGTCCTGCATGAAAATCATGTTTTTCTTGAAGGATGCAGACTTCTTGAAGAAGGTGTCTTCCAGAAACTGGCATTAGGACTGGGAGTTGAGCTTGACTCCATCCTCAACCTGAAAATGCCCCACAAGCTCATCTTTGATGATACCAGCCCAAACCAGTACTCCACCTCCACCTTGCTGGCGTCTGAGTCAGACTGGAGCTCTCTGCCCTTTACCAATCCAGCCACGGCCCATCCATCTGGCCCATCAAGACTCACTCTCATTTCATCAGTCCATAAAACCTTAGAAAAATATGTCTTGAGATATTTCTTGGCCCAGTCTTGACGTTTCAGCTTGTGTGTCTTGTTCAGTGATGGTCGTCTTTCAGCCTTTCTTACCTTGGCCATGTCTCTGAGTATTGCACACCTTGTGCTTATGGGCACTCCAGTGATGTTGCAGCTCTGAAATATGGCCAAACTGGTGGCAAGTGGCATCTTGGCAGCTGAACGCTTGACTTTTCTCAGTTCATGGGCAGTTATTTTGCGCCTTGGTTTTTCCACACGCTACTTGCGACGCTGTTGACTATTTTGAATGAAACGCTTGATTGTTCGATGATCACGCTTCAGAAGCTTTGCAATTTTAAGAGTGCTGCATCCCTTTGCAAGATATCTCACTATTTTTGACTTTTCTGAGCCTGTCAAGTCCTTCTTTTGACCCATTTTGCCAAAGGAAAGGAAGTTGCCTAATAATTATGCACACCTGATATAGGGTGTTGATGTCATTAGACCACACCCCTTCTCATTACAGAGATCACCTAATATGCTTAATTGGTAGTAGGCTTTCGAGCCTATACAGCTTGGAGTAAGACAACATGCATAAAGAAGATGATGTGGTCAAAATACTCATTTGCCTAATAATTCTGCACTCCCTGTATATTATTTTGTACCATAGGATGTACAGCAATCTGTTTGGTAGGACAGGGGGCAGCAGGAGATTGAGATGTGTGAATCTCCTGCGGTCACCTGGCCTACCAATATATATGTTCATTGATGACATGTATTCTCATTGTTTGATGCAGCCACTAGTACCAGCCAGACACCCTTTTTTTACATTGCTTATTCAAGGAGATTTCATGCCCATTTTACGCTGTTTTGAAACATCCGGAAAACTCCTTGCTTTTACTGATGGCAACCATGGTACAATGCTCTACTGCTATTAGTATAAAAGTATCAAACTCTTTTTTTGGAATGAACACTTACCGTAAACTGTATAGTATAAACATCTCAATGTCACACTTACAGAAAAGCACTTAAATAGACAGTCTGCAGCCTTCCTATATAAATGCACATTATAGCCACAAATACATAATGTATGAAAATAAAAACATCACCCACACAGTGGAGAAATAATATGTAAATATTAGATACAATAAAGTGCATAGGGAGCTTTAAGCATCGGTACAGTACATAAGAAAAGGCCTTCAAAATATAAGCTTGATACATGTGTGACCATGAGGCAGCTTGCTGAGATGAAACAAAGGACAATGTTCCACAGTGCCTGTAATATGCTAATGTGTATTGAGTAACACTACAAAATAGCAAGCGGTCACTCAAAATACCTGAGGATGAAACTCCAAAATTGGCCAATGTACGCTATGGTGGGGATAGTAAAAAGGTCATGTGAGTGATCAAATGGGAGAGAACTAAGTTATGAAAAAGGAAGCAGTGTATTCTAGGTAATTACATTCCAGCATAGTGACATGTGTTTAGTGTGGCAAAACTTTAACAATGTTACATTTGATAATTTTAAAATGAAGCAATTAAAATAACGTATTTAAAGGACCATTATCGTGAAAAAACATACATACATGTAAATGCATAAAAATAAGAAGTGCATTTCTTCCGGAGTAAAATGAGACATAAATTACCCTTTTCCTATGTTGCTGTCGCTTACAGTAGGTAGCAGAAGCCTAAGAACCGCCAGGTTTTGGGCCAGCCCATCTCTTCATAAGGGATTCTCAGCCTGGCTTTATTCTTTGCAATATATGTATATAAATTTAACGATTTTCGCAATAGTGGTCCTTTAAAGAAAAAAAAAAAAGTCAATAAAAAAAATGATGCAGCCTGTCTCTAAGTGGCTTGCCATCCAGATAGCACTTCAATGGGAATCTGGACGGCATTTTTCATATTTCTGCAGCATGCCGTAGAATCTCTTAGCCGTGCCATTCGGGCTAGCAATTCTGGCTACGCAGCAGAATGGGAGTGCAACCGCATCCAAAATGGCCGAGGCTCCCAGTAGAAATAGGCCCTTACCTAGTCTTATCTGACTCCCCCCCCCCCTCCTTTCTTTCTACTAATCATGCTTTGGTGCATGCAGTCTGTGTCTACATCGTGATTGAGAATGCTCGAATGCTCCACATACTGCACACCAGTTGTGACCAGGAGCATCCTATTAACGCTAATTCACATCAAAAAGCGCTAAGCATAATCGCAAACGCTTAGTGTTTTTTTTTTCTGTAGCAATTTGCAGTAGCGATTCCCGACATGTGGCTAGCAATTATTTATTTATGCTTAGTGATTTTGCATTTAGCGATTTTGTAGTCCTTTTGGCAAATAACACTATGTAACTCTTTGATCTAGAAGTGAACAGTGTTTGGCAAAAATACTTTGAAAATTGCTTTGTTCAGAGAAATTTAAAGCGATTTTACAATTTTCCTATACTTTACATTGAGGTATAACTGCCTCTACAGTGCTGCAGGACTCGCGTTTGCATGCTCTGGTGTGAACTAGCCCATACAAACACATTAGCCAAGCGCTTTCAAAATGCTGGTGCTTTTTAAAGCGCTAAAAAAATGACTGGGTCTCTATCTGGATTTGCAATTTTAGCTTGATTTATTGGTAGTATCATAGCCAATAATCGCACAACGTTTCAGCACGTAAGCCTTTTTCAAATGCTAACTCACTCATTCAGTGCAATCATTAAATAGACATGCATTTACATAAACACACCCCTGCAGGAGGAGTGAAAATATTCAAAGAGACACTGAAGTCTCTTAAAAATCCTCTTTTTATTACAAAATCCTGTGTAACATTACTGTCCTAACTAAAACGCCACATCCCCGCAGCTGTAATCTAACTAAATCCCCCCTAACTCCCCCCACCCTCTCTCCCGCAAAAACCACGACTTTCTTGGTCGTGGATTGTGCTGTTGTTGGAGGCAGAGCTATGAGCCGCAGCTCTGCCTCCATGCCCGTCTATCAGCAGCGGATCTCCGCCTCTCCCGAGGCGGCGATCTGGGCTAATAGACGTGCTGAGAGGCAGAGCTGCAGCTCATAGCTCTGCCTCTCACGGAAGCGCTGCCCGGATTGCCCCCCAGGAAGTTTGGGGGGGATTTAGTTAGATTACAGCAGGGGGGATGCGATTGTTTAGGTAGGGCAATAATGTTACACAGGATTTTGTAATAAAAAGAGGATTTTTAAGAGACTTCAGAGTCTCTTTAACCCTCCTGGCGGTAACCCCAACCTGAGCTCGGGGTAGGAAATACATGCAACTAATGGTAATCCCGAGCTCAGGTCGGGGTAGCTAAAAATAGCTCTGTGCATTGTGCAGGAGTCCCGCGCGCCGATCGGCGCTGCTCAGCGGGACTCCTGCATCTGTCCCCCGCAATGTGGCATGTTTTTTTGGCCGCCGGGATCCCCAGATCCCCTGTAATCTAGCGGGGACCCGGCGGCCATGTGATCGGGGGCAGTGGCGGCTGGCAGAGGCGGCAAATACCTGCTGTGCAGGAGTCCCTAGCGCGATCGGCGCTCCCCAGGGACTCCTGCCTGGCTCCCCCAGCAGCATCGGCTCTCCCCTCTTCTTCTGCGGGAGTCCCTAGCGCGATCGGCGCTCCCCAGGGACTCCTGCCTGGCTCCCCCAGCAGCATCGGCTTCTACAATATGGAATTCCGGCCTCCGGGTCCCCTCTCGCCCCAGAATTCTCCTGGGGACCCGGCGGCCAATCAGAGCTCAGCGGCATGACGTCGGGCGGCGTGACGTCATGGGGGTGGGCGGGAGATTTAAAAATGCTTATATTTCATTGGCCCTAAAGTGCATTGTATTGGATACACATGTATGAATTACATGTGTATCCAATACACACTGTTGCCACTTGCATCCCTGCTGTGAGCTGTGAGCTGTGAGCTGCTTTGATCTTTGTGATCTGCTTTGATCTGCTGGATTTTTTGGATTTCTGTGTACCGACCTCTGCCTGAACTTTGACCAATGCTCTTTGCCTGCTGATTTTGCCCGATTGGATTTCCGTGTACCAACCTCTGCCTGAACTTTGACCTACGCTCTTTGCCTGCTGATTCTGACCGATATTGGATTTCCGTGTACCGACCTCTGCCTGAACTTTGACCTACGCTCTTTGCCTGCTGATTCTGCCCGATTTGGATTTCTGTGTACCGACCTCTGCCTGGATTTTGACTACTCTGCCTGCCGCCTGTACCGACCTCTGCCTGGATTTTTACTACGCTCTTCTTCTGCCACCTGCCCGTCACCTGCTATGGCGTCATCTTCAAGGCATCTCACAGCGGAAGCGCTGATGCAGTTAGAGGACAGCGATCCGGATATGCCGTCGCTGGAGGACTCCAGTGACAGTGATGCGCCTGGCAACCTGCCGTCCGACAGTGAGAGTGACAGCGACTCCATCCCCAGCGACACGGAGGTCAGTGACGCACGAGTTTGGTGCCCAGTCAACACCACTCGGGCCCCACCACCGCCCCCCCCGTTTCCCTTTTACTGGGGAACCCGGCCTGAAGGTTGCTTGTGAACACTGCCCCCTGGCCTACCTGCAGCTGTTCTTCAGTGACGCTGTCATAGAAAAAATCGTGGTGGAGACGAACCGCTACACCGCGCAAGAAATTGCTGCTCCACGAAAGCCCCTTTCCAGGACCAGGATGTGGGAGCCAATTACCAAGGAGGATTTGTGGCGGTTCCTTGGATTGATTATTCTGCAGGGGGTGGTGGGGAAACCCCTGCAGAAATGGTACTGGTCGACCAACAAGGTCATCGCCACCCCGTTCTTTGGCACGGTCATGTCAGAGTACCGCTTTGGACTCATTATGAAATTTCTACATTTCGCAGACAACACTGCCTTCGAGTCCACCCACCCTGCGCCAAAGCTAAAGAAGATATGGGAGGTTCATCAGCTGGTCATGGAAAACTTCCGCAACACTTATGTACCCCAGAGGGACATAAGTGTGGATGAAAGCTTGATGGCCTTCAAGGGCAGACTGTCCTGGATCCAATATATCGCATCCAAGAGGGCCCGGTTTGGAGTAAAGTCTTACACTTTATGCGAGTCTGCCACCGGATACATCTGGAACAGCGTACTGTACACCGGGAAAGGGACACAGTTCAACCCTGCATTCAGCAATTACGGGCTGGCGACTTCATCCGTGCTGTCCTTGGTGGAGCCACTTTTGAATAAGGGGTATTGTTTGACGACGGACAATTTTTATAGTTCACCTGAACTGTTTGAGTTTCTCATCAGGAACAAAACCGACGCCTACGGCACCGTTCGTCCTAACCGGCGAGAAATGCCAACTGCCTTCGCCAAGCAAAAGCTGAAATCTGGGGACATTGTGGCTTGGCAGAAGGGAAAAATGTTGGCACTCCGCTGGCGTGACAAGAGGGACGTGTGTGCGCTCAGCACTGTCCACGATGCATCCTCTGTCACCACCAGAACGCGAGGAGGGAAAGTCCTGGACAAGCCGCAAGTCATCCTGGACTACAACCATACAATGGGTGGGGTGGACCGAGCTGACCAGGCGATGACATACTACCCCGCAGTGCGGAAACAGCAGAAAAAGTACTATAAAAAATTTTTTCGTCATCTGCTGGAACAGGCGTTGTGGAATGCATTCATCTTGCATAAGCAACGCAGTGAAAGGCCAGGATCACATGCTGACTTCATATGGAAACTGTGTGAAACCATATGCCTGAAGTACCCAACTTCATCATCAGATGTGCGAGTTGGGCGCCGTGCATCATATGTGGTCAATCCGGAGCGCCTCACTGGCTGCCACTTTTCCGAATACATCCCACCCACTCCAAAAAAAGCGACACCAACAAGAATGTGTGTTGTTTGCTGCAGCAAGACGGATAGCAAGGGTAAGAAAGTCCGCAAAGAAACCCGGTTTTACTGCCCGGACTGTGATGTCGGCCTGTGTCCCGTTCCATGTTTTAAGATTTACCACACACGGGAGGTGTACTAGGGATATACTGTACTAATTATTGTATATACTGTACTGATTATTGTGTATATATAATCTGCTGCTTATTTGTACAGTTTTGCTATTATTTCAGTTTATTGATAAATTTATTTTTTTCAGCAAATTTGTGTTCCAGTCTTTTATTTATATGTAAAATGTCTACCATGCTTTTATTCTGACATTTTGGTGAGTTATAACTTTTGAATCGGAGGCCCTAAAATTCTTGAAAACAATGTACCGCTTTTGACTCCTAATTCCAGACAGAAATGAACCGCCAGGAGGGTTAAGGAAGGTATATGCATTATATTATATACAACATTATATCGCTGAGATGTTCAGTAATCCTTGTACAAACTGCTCTAGAAGATTGACCAACATAACCCATCCTACAAGGGCATTTCAAAAATAAGCATCATTAGTAGTAAAAGAAGAGAAAATTCCCATTAATTTTAACCACTTAAGGACCAGGGTATTTTTTTCTGATCAGTGCTGCGTGGGCTCTCCAGCCCGCAGCACCGATCAGGAAATAGCCAGGGCTTGCTGCGCTTTGCGGGGGGCGGCTCTTCAAAGCCCCCCTCCGCAGCGTTTTCGGCGCTCTGTCCCTCTCCCTCCTTCTCCCTCTTCCTGTGAGCTGCGCAGGACGGATATCCGTCCTGCGCATTGAAGGATAGGCTTCAGCCTATCATATGCTGGTGATCCCTGGCCAATCAGAGGCCGGGGATCGCCGATCTACGTCACGGCGCTGCTGCGCAGCAGCGCCGTGTGATGTAAACAGCAGGGATTTTTTTCCCCGCGTTTTTACATTTTGCCGGCGAGCCGCGATTGGCGGCTCTCCGGCTGTTCACGGAGACACTCTCCGTGAACTGACATGGAAAGGCCGCTCAATCGAGCGGCCGTTTCCATGGTAACCCACTTAAGACCTGCTGACGCCTATGGGCGTTAGCTGGTCCTTAAATATCTTGGATAGGTAACATGACCACTTTTGAGTATACTCGAGCAGTTCTAGCAGCTCAAACAAGGAAAGGTATCCAGTTTTTTGGGTAAAAATGTCTGCCTTTTTAACCACTTAAAGTGGACCCAAACTAAAAATACAAGATTTCAGAAATAAAATCTATTTTCTAAATTATAATAATAAATAGCAGCCTTTTTTCAGCTGTATGATGACAAATATAAAATATTTTACATTTATTGGAGAAACCCCTCCCTTCCTTTCACATTGCCGGCAAATAATCCGGCAAACTGGTGGAGTAGATGGTACACTCCCCTAGTGACCAGGCTATTTTTTATAATTCAGGCCACCAATTCAGGTTCGCTGCAGGTTTCTACCCACCAACAGAGTTTTCTGTTGGTGGGATCCAATTGCTGCTCCTGTTTTTGTTTATTTTTTTCATTTGTTTATTGTTTTTTTTTAATACATTTGTGAATTTTTTATTTATTTAATTTCCCACCCTCCCTCCCACCCGGCAGCCACTCCCAGCGATCATCTCTCATAGACATCAGCCTATGAGAGACGATCACTCTCTGAGCCTCCCAGGGGGACAGCCGAGTGTTACCGCTGTCCCCAGTACAGCGCTGCCTTAGATTTCCAGCAGTAAATTGTAAATAGATGGCGGTTTTGCCGTCTAACAGTCTTCTAGTGGCGATCGCCAATGGGAGACTAATGACGGAGCGGAGCTCTGTTAATCAAGTGGAGATGCGCGTGCATCGGCGTGCGCGATCTCCTGCAAAACGCGCCCCCAGGAATTGACGCCAATTGGCATTACGCAGTCCTGGGAGAGCCGCCACGTTCACACCAACTGGGGTGACGTGGTCATTAGGTAGTTTAATAAAATGGAATCATCCCTCTTGAGTCTGTCCAAGGCTTTCCTTTCTCTAAGTTGGAGATTATGCTGATCATGATATTTCTCTGAAGTCACGTCCTTTGACAATGTGTGCTTAATAAAGGCTTCCTTGAGAGTTGCATTGTGTAATGGGGGATCTGACTTATTTGCTCTCTCAACTTCACAGGACCATCAACATCTTCTTTGCATATAGTCCAGCTCTCACTAGT
Organism: Hyperolius riggenbachi; assembly: GCF_040937935.1. Classification (NCBI taxonomy): domain Eukaryota; kingdom Metazoa; phylum Chordata; class Amphibia; order Anura; family Hyperoliidae; genus Hyperolius; species Hyperolius riggenbachi. Next base: position 224,537,145 of record NC_090649.1, read on the forward strand.
AGCCAGGCTATTAGTTGGTTACCTGAGGTAGTGCCACACTTTCCATTTAAATTTGCCTATACACATATACTTATACATCTACCTATTTGGCAGATACAGTTCATCCTTGTCAACAGTGTGTCCATAATATTGATCCCAAGGCTCTCTGCAGAAGGTATACTCTGAATTTCGGAGGTGCTAGTTAACGAGCAGCTGCCATCCCCACTCACTTATTCAAGTACTAAGAGTCAGTTTATGAGGACATCACGTATAGTAACAAAGGCCATCAAGGTCAGCAAATCGTTTGAGTGATAATTTTGTAGCACGGGGTTACAAAAGGAAGAAGTTTCAGCTACAGCAGAGTCTGTTGCTAGTTTGGATACACAAATAGAGAGAATAGCTGGAGAGAATCAAGGTAGGGATGTCCAATTAATTTCTACTTATGATAATCATGCCTAACTGGTAAGAAAAAAGTATATTGGACACTTGGTCATCAGTGGAGGCTGACCCTTTCCTATCAAAAATGTTTTGCTCTCCCGACACCTTCATGTAGAGAAAGGGCAAGAGTTAATACCATGAGGCAGAGCAGGATCATCCACCAGGCAACCTAGGCAGGTGCATTGGGGCCAGTGGGCATCATGGGGCCCACCTGCCACCTTATTTAACCTCTGTCCACTTCAGCTTACCAAAGCAACATAAGGGGGTCCCAAATCTACTACCTTGCCTTGGGCCTCGTTACATCTCTGCCATGAGGGTCACTAAGATTCAAATTAATGGGAAGTTCTCTTTTGTTACTACTAATGTATATTTTTTGTTTTGTTTTCACCCCAGGCAGTGGTGTGTTTATGTAAATGTATGTCTAATTAATGATTCCACTGAAGAAGTGAGTTAGCACTTGAATATTGTATGATTATTGGCTAAGGTATTACCAATAAATTAATCCTGTCGATTTCTTCTGCTGCATGAGGCAGAACTGGATCAGATCCATTCTTATCCAGTTCTGTATCATGCCTAAAGAAGAAACAAAGTTTTGAAAGCTTGCAATAAACTATATTTACTTAGTCATTTAGGCCCCTTTTACACTTACCACATTTTAGTGTGTCCCAGTACTCTTGCTTGCCACTCCACCACCACAGCTCGTCGCAGTGGCCATTAGTGGCTGGCTAACCACGGATGCCTGCCAGGATCTGTTCTCCCAGCAAACTGTTCTACCATAACTACTTATCTACCTCCTTTTTCTCATCCTGACCAAACTTAAACTAGTAGTAACTGGTAGTTAATTGCAGCTTTCTTTCTAAACATCTGTGGCTTACCTCATCAAACATGTATTGTAGATTGTTGACCACTGACAATGGTAATGCTTAGTCTTTTTTACATGCGAGAGACAGATTAAATGGCACAGTGAGGCGCTACACCTGCTATTGCTGGAATTCTGTTTTGTCCCCACGTTTACTGCCTAATGAAGTGGGCTCGGCCTGCGAAACGCATTGCACTTTTTGGGTACTATATAATAAATGTGATTGCTACTTTTCAGACAGTCTTTCGTGTCTGCTTTATGGAGGTAAGTCCACCACTTCCTGCAAGCAAATTTTAAAAGTTTTATCCACTTTTATTCTGCTGGCGCCTCTGTTCTCCTATTACAGAATAGGAGGCTTGTCAAGGAGGTTTCGGGGGAGCCAGTGCTGGATTCCCTCAAGCTAAAGAGGACGGGAAAGCCTCATTGGGACCTTGAAGCTTCCCCCTCCCAAGGTAAGTATCCCCCAGAGGGCTTTTTCGTTACTGATTCTCTTTAAGAAACAATGTTCTCAACTTAGTGTAGGACAGATGCAATCTACTGTATCAGTAGAGCAGATACAATCGGGCTCAGCTATTTCCGCTTTAGCCCGAACGAAGAGCCGCTGCTGTACCTGCGCTGGATCACGGTAGGTAAATATTAACCACACCACTGTTTGGGGGGGGGGGGGGTCACAGCGCTGGATTGCCGGGATAGAGGAGGAGGTGGGAAGCCTCATTAGGATCCAGAGGCTTCCCCTTCGCGACGTAAGTATCCCCCAGAGGTTTTTTTTGTTACAAGTTTTCTTCAACGAAAACCTTTCACTTGAAAAAAGAAAAAACGATAGGTACTTACCTCGGTAGAGGGAAGCCTCAGGATGACCCAGAGTGGAGTATGTGGAGTATCATGGAGTATCATGGAGCTGCTTATGCACGGAGAAAAAAAGCCATGCATGAGTGGCTCTAAGCTACTGCACAAGCATGGGCCATCCGTGCACCTGCACAGTGCGGCCGTGCTTGTACATGGAGGAGCATGACAGTGAAAAAGTAGAGGGTCCTGGCTAGAAGAAGTGAGTTACAGGAGTACCTTTTTCACTTTGTAAACTCACAGGTATGGTTTAACAATGATGACAAAGTGTTTGTTGATGAGTTGCATAATTTTAAAAAAAAAAAAGTCCCTTTTTAGAACTGATAGGCTGTCTGACAACATATCATTGCTTTCCATTGGTTCTGGAGGTGTGTTTAGCTTACAGACATCAAATGGATGGATTTGTAAATTCAGTAGTGATGCATTGTGGGATACCTCATATATTCACAACAACTGGATTAATTACAAATACCATCTGTTTTAAGAAAGCATATTTCTGTTTTGTATAGCATTTTAGTAAGAGGGCCTTTTGGGCCGTTTTAGCTCCTTACACGCTCCTAGGACCATGAGCTTGTTGGACAATCTGTGGCTCTGAGTGTTTCATGTCCTACACCATAGAACCACATTAATCCATGCCATGCACTGATGAGGACCAACCAGTCAGAAACAGTCTGTATGCATACTGGATTACTGTAGCTCTGTAGTATTAACAAGCTAACACATTGTTGCATTGCAGCGGTTCTGGAGGTGCGTATTGTTTTCAGGGACATCAAAGCGATGATATGCACATCCACAGATTCATCAGATTGTCCTGCAGAGATTTCAGTGACAAAGTCAACTCTTCCATCTTAAAAGTATGGAGGAAAGCACTCCACCCCTATAGGTTGCTATAGAAGCCCCCAGAGGGTCTCACTACACCAATTGTGAAGCCTCCATGTATGTTAGACCTAGAAGCAGCACCTTTGTGTCAGATAAATGATGCAACTTGCAGCTGCAGTTCAAGTTCAAAAGTAAAAAGAAGTATATATATATATATATATATATATATATATATATATATATATATATATATATATATATATACAGGATCTTCTCAAAAAATTAGCATTAGCATATTGTGATAAAGTTTATTATTTTCTGTAGTGTACTGATAAACATTAGACTTTCATATATTGTAGATTCAAATACACACAACTGAAGTAGTTCAAGCCTTTTATTGTTTTAATATTGATGATTTTGGCATACAGCTCATGAAAACCCAAATTTCCTATCTCAAAAAATTAGCGACCAATAAAAGAAAAGTGTTTTTAAAACAAAAAAGTCAACCTTCAAATAATGATGTTCAGTTATGCACTCAATACTTGGTCGGGAATTCTTTTGCAGAAACTTGACTGCTTCAATGCGGCGTGGCATGGAGGCAATCAGCCTGTGGCACTGCTCAGGTGTCATGGAGGCCCAGGATGCTTCGATAGCGGCCTTAAACTCATCCAGAGTGTTGGGTCTTGCGTCTCTAAATTTCCTCTTCACAATATCCTATAGATTCTCTATGGGGTTCAGGTCAGGAGAGTTGACAGGCCAATTGAGCACAGTAATACCATGGTCAGTAAACCATTTACCAGTGGTTTTGGCACTGTGAGCAGGTGCCAGGTTGTGCTGAAAAATGAAATCTTTATCTCCATAAAATTTATAGCAGATGGAAGCATGAAGTGCTCCAAAATCTCCTGATAGCTAGCTGCATTGACCCTGCCCTTGATAAAACACAGTGGACCAACACCAGCAGCTGCCATGGCACTCCAGACCATCACTGACTGTGGGTACTTGACACTGGACATCAGGCATTTTGGCATTTCCCTCTCCCCAGTCTTCCTCCAGACTCTAGCACCTTGATTTCTGAATTACATGTAAAAGTTGCTTTCATCCGAAAAAAAGTACTTTGGACCACTGAGCAACAGTCAAGTACTGCTTCTCTGTAGCTCAGGTCAGGCGCTTCTGCCGCTGTTTCTGGTTCAAAAGTGGGTTCATGCTTCCATCTGCTGAAAAGCTTTATGGAGATGAAGATTTCATTTTTTAGCACGACCTGGCACCTGCTCACAGTGCCAAAACCACTGGTAAATGGTTTACTGACCATGGTATTACTGTGCTCAATTGGTCTGCCAACTCTCCTCCTGACCTGAACCCCATAGAGAATCTGTGGGATATTGTGAAGAGAAAGTTGAGAGACGCAAAACCAAACACTCTGGATGAGCTTAATGCCGCTATCGAAGCATCCTGGGCCTCCATAACACCTGAGCAGTGCCACAGGCTGAATACCTCCATGCCACGCCGCATTGAAGCAGTCATTTCTGCAAAAGGCTTCCCGACCAAGTATTGAGTGCATAACTGAACATAATTATTTGAAGGTTGACTTTTTTTTTGTTTAAAAACACTTTTCTTTTATTGGTCGGATGAAATATGCTAATTTTTTGAGATAGGAAATTTGGGTTTTCATGAGCTGTATGCCAAAATCATCAATATTAAAACAATAAAAGGCTTGAACTACTTCAGTTGTGTGTATTTGTATCTAAAATATATGAAAGTCTAATGTTTATCAGTGCATTACAGAAAATAATGAACTTTATCACAATATGCAATTTTTTTGAGAAGATCCTGTATATATATATATATATATATATATATATATATATATATATATATATATATATATATATATATATATATATATATATATATATATATATATATATATATATATATATATAGAGTCTTGCTGACTAATAGAGGCAGAAAACAACTCCCTGTACATTAACGTTCAAGTCCGAAATCCTGAGGTGATAACATAATTTATCGTTAAATACTCCTTTTATGGCCAGTGATGTCACTCAGGAATTCCCCAGAATTCCCAGAGTAATATTTAACAAAGAAATGGACAATGCACACATATGGTTTAAAAAAGGTAAATCAACAGCACAGGGTTTCTCTAAATGTTGTATACAGACCTTTATCCAAAGATGCAGCCTGATTGGTCAAAAGGGAATATCAATAAATGTAAGATCTTCCACCCCTCCTGTTGCAAAGTGCTCTGTTTCCAGCACTAATGGCCAAGGGTGGTGGCAATAAAATCAGAGAGACTATGGCCTTGATTCACCTAAAATCTTTTGGTGTGCTAACTACAGTGCTAAGTAGTTAGCACGGCCACACTTTTAGTTATCGCACGCAAAGTGCCTATAACGGCACTGAATGTGCCTATAACGTCGCACCGGGTGCACCCGAAACGTCGCACGGTGCGACAATTCAGGTGCACCCGGTGCAACTTTATAGGCATTTCGTAGACTTCTCGTTAAAATATGCAATTACACGTAGCGAAGCATAGTGTATGCGGATGCTTATGCCCGCATGCAGAAAATTTTACGCATTTAATTCCTCTTTAATTGTGTATACCGGCAACGCTTCTATGCGTACATTCCCCTTTCCAATGCGTAAATTTTTAAGCATACAATCACATGTGGAAAATTAGACGCGAGTAACGCATTCGTAGTTCACTACGCCCTACACATGTTAACTACGCCTAGTGGGCGTAAGCTACGCGTAACTGTACTTCGCTACGCGTAACTTCGTAAGCGTAGTTTTGAAACTTCACCTACGAACTATGATGCGTAGATGCGAACTATGATGCGTAAATTCGCACTGGTGTAGTTTCTGCTTATCCCTGATCTGGGGCGCCGTTGTGCGTGATAACTTAGCTCACTTGGCTTAGCATGACCTAAAGCCCTTTAGGCGTGCTAAGGGCCTTTTCACAGGCGTGCTAAAACTTAGCACGCTTTTGTATATCGAGCCCTATATATGAAATCTGAAAGCATTCTTTATGCTAGGGGAATAAGTACCCCCATTAGCTTCCCTTACCCACTGCCACAAACAGTTACAATAACTAAAAAAGCAAAACAAAACATTAAATAAAAAAAAAAGACAAAGCAAAAGGCTTTTACTTATATCCCCACTGTAATTTAGTTTCCTTTTAAGCTACAGTTGCTACAGTTGTCCTGTATCATTCACAAGTCATGCTAGTTAGCTGCATATATTTCAAATTATACTGTAATATATAGATTACAGATTAAATCTCCTGTGCCACCATGGTACGCAATTCTATTTATTTCTACTTTCTAAATTATGGACATAATTGCAGGTTTTTTTAAGTGATTTGAGGTGGAAAAAAAACAAAAACTAAAGAGAAACAATAATATTTGTTCCCCTCTCCTACAAAAAAAATACTTTTTAAGTGTCCCATGGTTTTATTTTATATTTAAACATTTACAAAGAAGGTTGAATGTTTTACTGTCTCTAATCAGTGGCAGTTTATTTAGTGTCCCAGAGTGAAAATACATTAATTATTGACCTTTCTCATTCTCTCCTCTGTCCTCAAAAGTTGTATCCTGCCAGGAAAACTTGTATGGCTGTAATTTGCTTATCAGTGATGTTTACTATATTCCCAGCAAGGTACCGACCACACAGAAGCTGTCACTTCCATGCTCAAAAATTAACTTTTTCATGTAGCAAAATAAAGCAAGTAAAAAGCCTGGTTATTAATGTTTTTGTTACTGTACATACACATATTCATCTCATCATGTCACATATCACCTCGGGTACACTTTAAGGCTTGCTTACATAAGCCGAATTTCAAACTACTCCACAAAAATATGTTAGAACACGTAATGTAGATTTAATTATGTCAAGTACATGTTCAATTTAATTTCGTTTATTAAAAAATGTAAGTTTATGGATCACTGACCAGTATAATGAACACATACCATGTACTAGATGTCAAAGCAATCCATTTGTTTTACACTGATAGTCAAACATATTCAACAGGAGCAGAGTTAAAGGAGAACTGTAGTGAGAGGTATATGGAGGCTGCCATATTTATTTCTTTTTAAGCAATACCAGCTGCCTGGCAGCCCTGCTGAGCTATTTGGCTGAAGTAGTGGCTGAATCACACCAGAAACAAGCATGCAGCTAATCTTGTCAGATCTGTCAAAATTGTCAGAAAAACCTGATCTGCTGCATGCTTGTTCAGGGTCTATGGCTGAAAGTATTAGAGGCAGAGGATCAGCAGGATAGCCAGGTATTATTATTATTATTTATGTATTGTATTTATAAAGCACCAACATATTACGCAGCGCTGGACATTCGTTTAGGTTACAGACAATATTTAGGGGTGACAAACAGCAATATGACAATACAGGAATACAAGAAAACCAGATCACACCAGGTAACTGGTATAGCTTAAATGGAAATAAATATGGCAGCCTCCAAACACCTCTCTCTACAGTTCTCCTTTAAAGGACTTCCGAGGCCAAAATCTGCCCCCAAAACGTAAAAAAAGTTAACTACCTGCATGACTTTGTAAGGCACGGAGGACGCCGTCCGAGCCCTCCATGCCGTTCCGCCTTGTCCCCTCTGCTCAATAGCCCCCCGAAAGGCTGCGACCCCACGGTCCGGGTCGGTATCTGCAGCCTGCATAAAGATGGTCGCCGGAGCTGGCCACGGCTGCGCAGTCCGCATAGCCGCTACTGCAGCTGCGCAGCTCTAGGGCCAACCCCCGATCCACGTAACAGGCAGCGTGGATCGGGGGTTGGCCCTAGAGCTGCGCAGCCGCAGTAGCGGCTATGCGGACTGCGCAGCCGTGGCCAGCTCCGGTGGCCATCATCATTATTGAGCAGAGGGGACGAGGCGGAACGGAATGGAGGGCGCGGACGGCGTCCTCCGTGCCTTACAAAGGCATGCAGGTAGTTAACTTTTTTACGTTTTGGGGGCAGATTTTGGCCTCGGAAGTCCTTTAAACATTCAGTCAATGCATTTTTTTTTATTGTGTTGTATTTAGACATGATATTTAAATCAAAATGATGAGAAAGGTGGAATTCAGTAACGCTGCAATTAAAATCAAGTCCAGACTCAGCTGCATCTATTAATCATGTAGCATAAATGGAACAACATAATAAAATCTGACATTGCTGCGTTTGGAAGTTTTATTACATCTGACATGAGGGGAGAATAACATTAGTTAGTTTCGTTCTTCCTTAGTTATGCAATTAGGAGAGAAAGGATTGAATGAATAACACTCTGCCATGCAAATATCCGTATCGTGATACAGATCACTTAATTGCTTAGTTTACATGCCTTTCATCTGCTTTTCATGTAAGTGTTTTTTGATGTTCATTGATATGCATATTAAGGAAGAGCCTGTCAGGGTATGAACTATTTACAGTGGGATGCCAAAGTTTGGGCAACCTTGTTAATTGCCATGATTTTCCTGTATAAATCGTTGTTAGTATAAAAAATGTCAGTTAAATATATCATATAGGAGACACACACAGTGATATATGAGAAGTGAAATTAAGTTTATTGGATTTACAGAAAGTGTGCAATAATTGTTTAAAGGGAAGGTCCAAGCAAAAAAAAAAAATGAGTTTCACTTACCTGGTGCTTCTACCAGCCCCATGCAGCCATCCTGTGCCCTCGTAGTCACTCACTGCTGCTCCAGTCCTCCGCTGGGAGCTTTCTGACCTCGGAGGTCAGGGCCGAATTGCGTACATTTTTACACATTCCCGCTCGTGCAGGAACATTAACGCATACATTTTTACGCGTTAGTGGTGCAACGTGTAAATTTTTGTTCCTGCACTAGCTGGAATGCGTAAAAATGTATGCAATGTGGCCCTGACCTCCGAGGTCAGAAAGCTGCCAGCGGGGGACTGGAGCAGCAGTGAGTGACTACGAGGGCACAGGATGGCTACATGGGGCTGGTAGAAGCCCCAGGTAAGTAAAACTCATTTTTTTTTTTTGCTTGAACCTTCCCTTTAAACATAATTAGGCAGGTGCATAAATTTAGGCACCACAAAAAATAAATGAAATCAATATTTAGTAGATCCTCCTTTTGCAAAAATTACAGCCTCTAAACGCTTCCGGTAGGTTCCAATGAGAGTCTGGATTCTGCTTGAAGGTATTTTGGACCATTCCTCTTCACAAAACATATTTAGTTCATTCAGGTTTGATGGCTTCTGAGCATGTACAGCTCTCTTTAACTCACACCACAGATTTTCAATTATATTCAGGTCTGGGCACTGAGATGGCCGTTCCAGAACGTTGTACTTTTTCCTCCTTGCATCAATGCCTTAGTGGATTTTGAGCAGTGTTTAGGGTAGTTGTCTTGTTGAAAGATACAGCCCCGGTGCAGCTTCACCTTTGTCACTGGTCCCTGGACATTGGTCTCCAGAATCTGCTGATACTGAGTGGAATCCATGCATCCCTCAACTTTGACAAGATTCTCAGTCCCTGCACTGGACACAAAGCCCCACAGCATGATGGAACCACCACCATATTTTACTGTATGTAGCAGGTGTTTTTCTTGAAATGCTGTGTTCTTTTTCCTCCATGCATAATGCTCCTTGTTATGCCCAAATAACTAAATTTTAGTTTCATCAGTCCACGGCACCTTAGTCCAAATGTGCTTTAGCATACCTCAAGCGGCTCTATTTAGGCTGTGGGCTTCCTCTGCATCACTCTCACATACAGCATCTCCTTTTGTAAAGTGTGCCAAATGGTTTAATGATGCACAGTGACTCCACCTGCAGCAAGATGATGTTGTAGGTCTTTGGTGCTGGTCTGTGGGTTGACTCTGACTGTTCTCACCATTCGTCGCTTCTGTTTATCCGAGATTTTTCTTGGTCAGCCACTTCAAGCCTTAACTTGAACTGAGCCTGTGGTCTTCCATTTCCTTAATATGTTCCTAACTGTGGAAACAGACAGCGGAAATCTCTGAGACTGCTTTCTGTATCCTTCCCCTAAACCATGATGGTGAACAATCTTTGTCTTCAGGGCGTTTGAGAGTTGTTTTGAGACCCCCATGTTGCTACTCTTCAGAAAAAATTTAAAGAGGAGGGAAACTTACAATTGACCCCCTTAAATACTCTTTCTCATAATTGGACTCACCTGTGTATGTAGGTCAAGGGTCACTGAGCTTACCAAGCCAATTTGAGTTCCAATAATTAGTTCTAAAGGTTTTGGAATAAATAAAATGTCAACAGTGCCCACGTTTATGCACCTACTTAATTTTATTTAAACAATTATTGCGCACTTTCTGTAAATCCAATAAACTTCATTTCACTTCTCAAATATCACTGTGTGTGTCTCCTATATGATATATTTAACTGACATTTTTTATCGTGACAACCAACAATTTATACAGGAAAATCATGACGATTAACAAGGTTGCCCAAACTTTCGCATCCCACTGTAGATGTTGATAATGTTATGGACACTATTAAGCAGGTATCTCTGTTATACTGTCAAAAAAGGAGGTTGAGTAGAACATGTGATGCCCTTTTCATTTGTGCTAAAGCAAACCTGCAAGGGCAGGGCCTGTTCTAGGCTCATTGGCACCTGAGGCAAACTTGTGAGGATGCTGCCCCGCCCCCCCCATTGGTAGTATAATTGCCCCCAGTATATGTAACCTGGAGGGGGTAGCAGTCAGGAAGGGAGGGCAGCGGGCACAACAGTGAGGGGGGTCGGACCCCCCCTCCCTCACCTGGGTCCCCCTGTCCGCTCTCCCCCTCCAGGTATTTGCGCAGTGATGTGTCAGCAGCAGGCAATGGAGGTAACTACTTACCTCTTCCTTCTGCGTTCCAAGCAATGCGTACCACCGTTCGTCACTTCCTGAAATGCTGCCCACTGTACAGGCATTACAGGAAGTGACGAGTGCATTGTGAAAAAGATTTCAGTTAAAACCATGTAGGGCTTGATTCACAAAAGAGTGCTAACTGTTAGCACGCCCGTTTTCGTGTGAATTTTCGTGTTTGCGTGCGATCGCGAATTATCACACTCAATTAAATGTTTTCGCACGCAAACGCGAATTTGAGTGAAATCATTATAGTTTTCATGCGAAAATTCACGTTTAACTGCACATGAAAATTCACGTTAACGCGCAAACACGAAAATTTGCGCGAAAATGGCCGTGCTAACAGTTAGCACTCTTTCGTGAATCAAGCCCATAGTGGGAACTGTGCCATAGGAAAACATGGACATTACTTTGAAAATCAGTTTTCTTTCAGTTACAACTGAGAGCAACTGATTAAGTGTAAAAGGGGCCTTAAAAAGTCCCAGCAGAGCTGGAATATCCACAAGGCAACTTAGGCAGTTGCCTACGGCCTGCAAAGAGACTAGAGCCTACTTAATGCTAGCCCCTGCCATATCTTAAAGGAATCATCAGGCCATTATATGGAAAATAAGTGCTACCGTATATACTCGAGTATAAGCCGACCCGAGTATAAGCCGACCCCCCAACTTTTGCCCCAAAACCCCAAGAAAAACGACTGATGCGAGTATAAGCCGAGGGTAGGAAAACCAGCACCTAGTGAGGACCTCCTAGGGCTCTCTGATCATCCCATTTAGCCCCACAAACACCACATTTGATACTGGGAACTCCTTAATTGCATCATAGTTACATAGTTATTTTGGTTGAAAAAAGACATACGTCCATCGAGTTCAACCAGTATAAAGTACAACACCAGCCTGCTCCCTCACATATCCCTGTTGATCCAGAGGAAGGCGAAAAAACCCTTACAAGGCATGGCCCAATTAGCCCCTAAAGGGAAAAATTCCTTCCCGACTTCAGATGGCAATCAGATAAAATCCCTGGATCAACATCATTAGGCATTACCTAGTAATTGTAGCCATGGATGTCTTTCAACGCAAGGAAAGCATCTAAGCCCCCTTTAAATGCAGGTATAGAGTTTGCCATAACGACTTTCTGTGGCAAACTGGCAATGCATTCCACATCTTAATCACTCTTACTGTAAAGAACCCTTTCCTAAATAAATGGCTAAAACGTTTTTCCTCCATGCGCAGATCATGTCCTCTAGTCCTTTGAGAAGGCCAAGGGACAAAAAGCTCATCCGCCAAGCTATTATATTGCCCTCTGATGTATTTATACATGTTAATTAGATCCCCTCTAAGGCGTCTTTTCTCTAGACGAAATAAACCCAGTTTATCTAACCTTTCTTGGTAAGTGAGGCCTTCCATCCCACGTATCAATTTTGTTGCTCGTCTCTGCACCTGCTCTAAAACTGCAATATCTTTTTTGTAATGTGGTGCCCAGAACTGAATTCCATATTCCAGATGTGGCCTTACTAGAGAGTTAAACAGGGGCAATATTATACTAGCATCTCGAGTTTTTTATTTCCCTTTTAATGCATCCCAAAATTTTGTTAGCTTTAGCTGCAGCTGCTTGGCATTGAGTACGATTATTTAACTTGTTGTCGATGAGTACTCCTAAGTCCTTCTCCAAGTTTGATGTCCCCAACTGTATCCCATTTATTTTGTATGGTGCTAGACCATTAGTACGTCCAAAATGCATGACTTTACATTTTTCAACATTGAATTTCATCTGCCATGTATGTGCCCATATAGCCATCCTATCCAGATCCTGTTGCAATATGACACTATCTTCCTGAGAGTTGATGATTCTGCACAATTATGTATCATCTGCAAAAATAGCAACATTGCTCACTATTGCATCTACTAGGTCATTAATAAATACATTGAAGAGCACTGGACCCAGAACAGACCCCTGTGGTACCCCACTGCTAACAGTTTCCCATTTTGAGTACAATCCATTGACCACAACTTTTCAACAGTGCACATATCTATGCCAATGTCGTCTTTAGTATGGGCCTTTAGTTGACACCAGGCATTAAATGAACAGTTCCATAACTCAATATTAGTCCACCACATCAAGCAATAGAAGTGCATGCAGAAAGTTTAAGCTTAGGCAAATTATTAGCAGCAAAGCACTGACATTTGCAAGTTGGGTTATGCAGCAGTATTATTCCATACTTTATCACTTCTGCAAGTAATGCAAAAATCCTTAGAGCTATATACAGTAATAAATTGCTCAATATTATCTGCAGGCATGTGCACATTTGAACACACCTGGCTTCATTCTAATTTTGCACCTTTACCCCTGGCACGAGCCCCCCTGCAGAGCTGTATGTCCAGTTACATCCCTTCACCACCGAATCCGTATTGTGTGCTTATTGTTCCCCCCCCACCGGAGCGGTATTATAGTTACGACACCCGTCATATGTGTGTGAGTGACAGAGCATTCACTCACCAGTTCCCGCCGCCAGGTTTCATCTCAACTCGTCAGATTCTCAGCTCTATGATTTCCTCCAGTGGGCACGCAATGTCAGGCGCCACTAGAGGGCGTCAGAGATGCGACTGATGGTGGACAAGCTAAAGATGAACCCTGGAGGTGGAGCCGATGATTGAATGCTCCGTCACTCACACTGAATAACTGCCGGGTAACGTAACTACAATACCACTCCAGCGGGGGGGGGGGCACATAAACACGCAATACCACTCCAGCGGGGACCACATTAGCACACAATACCGCTCCGGCGGGGGGGGGCACATTAGCATACAATACCGCTCTGGCGGGGGAGCACATTAGCACACACTACCGCTTCAGCAGAAGGGGAATGTAATTAAACATACCGTCCTGGCAGGGGGCACCCAGCCCGCATGGTCCATGGTATGGAGGGGCTCTGGGGGAGAGGGGTGGCCAAGCCTTCCCCTCCCCCTCGGAGCCCTTGTCCAATTCATGGACACTGCTCTCAGCTATAATATATACCTGAGTTATACTCATAGCTGTGCTATATTATCAGCTATAGTATAGCTGAGAGCAAAAGCATCTTTAAATGTCCCTCCAAGGTTCCCCATTGGTTCCTTAACAGACAAATGGGGATCAGCAGATGTGCTGCTAAGCATGCCGCCCCCGCCGCACTGCTCTCAGCTATACTAAGTGTAGCTGAGAGGCAGAGCATGTCCTATGCGGATGCTTTGCTGCCAGCTCGCGATGTCCTCTCCACCTGCCCACACCTATCACCCTCACACGTGCACATGGGTGCACTGGGTGCCAGCATGGTTGTAGATGACAGGTGTGGGAGGTCGGGAGGACAGCGGGAGCAGGCGGTATAGTGTCCGCATAGGCGGACGCACTCTCAGCTATACTTATGCTGCGTACACACTGGTGACTATGGTCGTTTGAAACAGCTCATTAACGATCGTTCCGCCGACAATCGGGGAAAGAACTTTACCCAACGATCATTAACACGAACGACAAAAGAATGACATCGGGAAAATGGAAATATCCAACCTGATGGATCATATCTACTGACAATCGTTACAAAACTTTAGTGTGTACAGACATCGGCCGAGAATGATCGTTACAAGGGCCAATGCGCCTGCGTTGAATTCTGCCCAGCTTCAGTACTTCCTTTGTAGCGCGGCCGTAAAGATTGTTACATTGCTCATTTCAATTAAACTTTGTTTTCAAGTTAACAATCATATATTTGTATCTATTGTAACTCCATGTCAGTGTTTTTTTTTTTATTTTATATAAATATGTACGCAACATTTCCTTCTGATCGTTCTTTTCTGCGAGAACTATCGTTAAAATGTGTATGATGGTCACTGCATCCCATCGTTGCATACCAATCTTTCCAATATCGTTCGTATGGTAACTATCGTTCTTTACAAACGATAGTTATAGCAAATGTGTACGAAGCATTAGTATAGCTGAGAGCAGTGTGGCGGGGACGGTGTGTGTAGCGGCGGAGTGTGGAGATCTTCAATTAATGTATGAAGAAGATCGCAAGATAGAGGATATTGGCATGGGACCTTTTCTGAGGATATTGGTACGGGAACATTTTTTAAAGGTACAGGTAAGTATTTCTGGTTAATTAAGATTAATAAAAGACTTTTTTCGTTGTCGTGTTTTTACTTCATTAAATCTTTTGTGGAAATGGATAAGGAGTACTTTGTACCCCTATACTCATTTCTACTGGGGGGCTGACACCTGGGGTCCCCTTCTTAAAGGGGACTCCCAGATGCCACCATGAAACCCCCCCCCCAGGGGATCGTCAACCCACCTCCTCCTGGGGCACCGGAGGTGGTGAAGAGTCCCTTGTCCATGGACTGGGCAAGGGCTCCGGTGGGAGGAGGAAGGCTTGGCTGCCCCTCTCCCCCAGAGCCCCCCCATACCATAGACCATGCGGGCAGTATAGCTCAGGGTGTGAAGCCCCACTCGGCCGAGGCTTTGCATTCAGGCTATCCCAGGATGCATTAGAGACAAGGGGTTAAAGATATTCGGGAGGGGGGCACCTACGTCATTTTTTTTTTATTTCCCACCCTCTGAATATAAAAAAATAAAATAAAAAAATAGGAAAATATACCAGGGATCTTTATACAGCCATGTTGCGGCTGTATAGCGATCCATGGCCAAAGCGTTGCGGCTCTGGAGAGGTTTCCAGGTGGTACGCACTACGTACAGACCCCCTGGTAGCCCAGATATGAAATTCATTGCTTTTTCTTTTGATATATGTAAATGTATACTACCGTTAGGTTTGCTACATTAACTGTCATTTACCGCATTTAAGTGTATACTTTTTCCTTTGAAACTTTAAAATCGATTTTCTCAAAAACTTTAAGGTCTTTTCTAGAGATGGCCCAAACCTCCGATTTTCGGTTCGTGAACTTCCGCAAAAAGTTCAGTTCGCACGAACTTTCACGAACCGCAATCGACTTCAATGGGGAGGCGAACTTGGAAAACTAAAAAAATGTATGCTGGCCACAAAAGTGAAGGAAAAGATGTTTCAAGGGGTCTAACACCTGGACGGGGGTAGTGTTGAGCGAACACCTAGATGTTCGGGTTCGCGAACGTTCGCCGAACATCGCCGCGATGTTCGGGTGTTCGCGCCGAACTCCGAACATAATGGAAGTCAATGGGGACCCGAACTTTCGTGCTTTGTAAAGCTTCCTTACATGCTACATACCCCAAATTAGCAGGGTATGTGCACCTTGGGAGTGGGTACAAGAGGAAAAAAAATATTTGAAAAAGAGCTTATAGTTTTTGAGAAAATTGATTGTAAAGTTTCAAAGGAAAAACTGTCTTTTAAATGTGGAAAATGTCATGTTTCTTTGCACAGGTAACATGCTTTTTTTCGCCATGCAGTCATAAATGTAATACAGAGAAGAGGTTCCAGGAAAAGGGACCGGTAACGCTAACCCAGCACCAGCAGCAGCACACGTGATGGAACAGGAGGAGGCGCAGGAGGAGAAGGCCACGCTTTGTGAGACACAACAACCCAGGCCTTGCATGAGGACAAGAAGCGTGCGGATAGCATGCTTTGCACCGCCATGCAGTCATAAATGTAATAAAGATAAGTGGTTTAATAAACAGGGACCACGCGGCAACGCTAACCCAGCAGCAGCAGACGTGATGGAACAGGAGGAGGCGCAGGAGGAGAAGGCCACGCTTTGTGAGACACAACAACCCAGGCCTTGCATGAGGTACCGCCATGCAGTCATAAATGTAATAAAGATAAGTGGTTCAATAAACAGGGACCACGCGGCAACGCTAACCCAGCAGCAGCAGACGTGATGGAACAGGAGGAGGCGCAGGAGGAGAAGGCCACGTTTTGTGAGACACAACAACCCAGGCCTTGCATGAGGACAAGAAGCATGCGGATAGCATGCTTTGTACCGCCATGCAGTCATAAATGTAATAAAGATAAGTGGTTCAATAAACAGGGACCACGCGGCAACGCTAACCCAGCAGCAGCAGACGTGATGGAACAGGAGGAGGCGCAGGAGGAGAATGCCACGCTTTGTGAGACACAACAACCCAGGCCTTGCATGAGGACAAGAAGCGTGCGGATAGCATGCTTTGTACCGCCATGCAGTCATAAATGTAATAAAGATAAGTGGTTCAATAAACAGGGACCACGCGGCAACGCTAACCCAGCAGCAGCAGACGTGATGGAACAGGAGGAGGCGCAGAAGGAGAAGGACACGCTTTGTGAGACACAACAACCCAGGCCTTGCATGAGGACAAGAAGCGTGTGGATAGCATGCTTTGTACCGCCATGCAGTCATAAATGTAATAAAGATAAGTGGTTCAATAAACAGGGACTACGCCGCAACGCTAACCCAGCAGCAGCAGACGTGATGGAACAGGAGGAGGCGCAGGAGGAGAAGGCCATGCTTTTTGAGACACAACAACCCAGGCCTTGCATGAGGACAAAAAGCGTGCGGATATAGCAGCAATGCTTTTTGCCGCCATGCAGTCATAAATGTAATACAGATGGGAGGTTCAATAAACAGGGACCGGAAACGCTACACCATCCCAGATGTTCATTGGTCATGTTACTTGGTTGGGGTCCTGGAGTGTTGCGTAGTCGTTTCCAATCCAGGATTGATTCATTTTAATTTGAG
Source organism: Hyperolius riggenbachi (assembly GCF_040937935.1). Lineage (NCBI taxonomy): Eukaryota > Metazoa > Chordata > Amphibia > Anura > Hyperoliidae > Hyperolius > Hyperolius riggenbachi. The sequence goes on from NC_090649.1 coordinate 224,554,585, forward strand.
TCAGACGATCGGCATTTTCTGTGGAGAGGCGGATACGCCGATCTGTGACGATGCCTCCGGCAGCACTGAAACAGCGTTCCGACATAACGCTGGCTGCCGGGCAAGCCAGCACCTCTACTGCGTACATTGCCAGTTCGTGCCAGGTGTCTAGCTTCGATACCCAATAGTTGAAGGGTGCACATGGATTGTTCGACACAGCTACGTCATCTGACACGTAGTCCTTGACCATCTTCTCCAGGCGATCGGTGTTGGAGGTGGATCTGCACGCTTGCTGTTCAGTGGGCTGCTGCTGCATGGGTGTCAGAAAATTTTCCCACTCCAAGGACACTGCCGATACCATTCCCTTTTGGGCACTAGCTGCGGCTTGCGTTGTTTGCTGCCCTCCTGGTCGTCCTGGGTTTGCGGAAGTCAGTCTGTCGGCGTACAACTGGCTAGAGGAGGGGGAAGATGTCAATCTCCTCTCTAAAGTCTCCACAAGGGCCTGCTGGTATTCTTCCATTTTGACCTGTCTGACTCTTTCTTCAAGCAGTTTTGGAACATTGTGTTTGTACCGTGGATCCAGAAGGGTATAAACCCAGTAATTGGTGTTGTCCAGAATGCGCACAATGCGTGGGTCACGTTCAATGCAGTCTAGCATGAATTGAGCCATGTGTGCCAGAGTCCTACCAGAATCCTCATCATCCTCTTGTGAGCGTTGTGATAGTTGTTGTGATGCATCATAGTCGTCACCTTCCTCCTGGTCTGCTTCTGCTGACCATTCGCGCTGAATTGTGGAAGTCCAACGTGCACCGCTCTGGCCCTCGTCAGTGGTGGCATGAAATTCCTGCTCCAACTCCAGCTGTTCCTCCTCCTCTTCTTCGTCATAGCTGCTGGGGCCAGCGTTCCCTGAGGCGGATGGCCTGATGTTGGTACCATCACGCTGATCGTTTTCTCCTTCAGATTCCCCCAGTTGCATCATGACAGCTGTTTCCTTGATTTTCAACATTGACCTCTTCAGTAAACACAGCAGTGGTATGGTAATGCTGACTGAAGAGTTGTCACTGCTCACAAGCAACGTGGATTGCTCAAAATTTTGGAGGACTTGGCAGAGGTCCAACATGTTGGCCCAATCGGATCCACAGAAGCTTGGCAGCTGTCCGGATGCGCCTCGGTACTGCGCCGTCATGTACTGGACCACTGCACTCTTCTGCTCACAAAAGCGGGCTAGCATGTGCAGCGTAGAATTCCAGCACGTAGGGACATCACACAGCAAGCGATGGTGGGGGAGATTGAAGCACTCCTGCATCTTGGCGAGTGCCCCCGAAGCAGTACTGGAATTTCTACGTTTGGCCACTCGACGCACCTTCAACAGAAGATCGGCCACGCCTGGGTATGTCCTCAGGAACCGCTGAACTACTAGGTTCATCACGTGCGCCAGGCAAGGGATGTGTGTCAGCTTAGCCAACCTTAAAGCGCGAATGAGATTACTCCCATTATCACACACAACCATGCCCGGTTTCAGGTCCAGCGGTGCCAGCCACAAATCCGTCTGTTCCTTTATTCCCTTCCAAATTTCCTCCCCTGTGTGCTGCTTATCCCCAAGGCAGATCAGCTTCAGCAACGCTTGCTGACGCATGCCAACAGCTGTGCTGCACTGCTTCCACGATCCTACTGCTGCTGGGTTAGCGTTTCCGGATGAGGTACAGCTTTGAGATGCGTTGGGAGGAGAAGGAGTCAGAGAGGTAGGTGCTGCTGTTGTTATCCAGTGGGAGGGACGGCGGTGCAGCTGTTTGCGGCGTGGGCAACACCCGTGCTGTAGCAGGTGAGGAATCGCTGCCAGGCTCCACAAGGTTCACCCAGTGCGCGGTAAGGGAGATGTATCGACCCTGGCCGAACGCACTCGTCCAGGTGTCAGTGGTGAGGTGAACCTTGCAGGCAACGGCATTCTTCAAGCTTCGGGTTATTTTGCTGACCACGTGCTCATGCAACTCAGGCACTGCAGAGCGCGCAAAGTGGTAGCGGCTGGGAACCACGTAACGTGGGATGGCCACTGACATCATGCCCTTGAAGCTGTTTGTCTCCACCACTCGATATGGCAGCATTTCGCAGGCCAGAAGCTTGGCTATGCTGGCTGTTACTGCCACGGCCCGGGTGTCATTTGCTGGCAATTTCCTCTTGCGCTCAAACATCTCCGACACAGACAACTGAACCGTAGCGCTGCACACGGAAGGGCTGTTGGTTGTTGTGTTTGATGAACACTGGGAGACCTCAAGAGCACTACTCCGGAAAGTGACAGTGTCAGCGTCGTCTGATGTTTGTGAATGTTGTGAACCACGCAATGGCTGGGCTACTGCTGCTGCTGAGGCGGGTCTGGTGGTGAGTCTGGTGAACCCAAGGGAGGCAGTGTTGCTGGTACCCTGTCCTGCCGCGTTTGCCCACAGAGTGGGATGTTTGGATAGCATGTGGCGGCTCATGCTGGTGGTGGAGAGGTTGTTAATACTTTTCCCCCTGCTCAGGCGGGTCTTGCACACCTTGCAAATCGCCATGGTAACATCCTCAGTGCAGTCTTCAAAGAAAGCCCAGACTTTGGAGCACCTGCCTTGCTGGCGATTTCTGTTTGCGCCTCTTTTGCCTCTCACTTGAACTTCCACGCTTGTGGTGCCTGAAATTGCGCGCCGCCTACCTTGTGGCACAAGGCGAACTCGTGCAGCAGTGGGTTCTTCAACAGACTCATCTGTGCTGCTGCTACGACGGCGATGTTCTCGTTCACAAACAAAATCTGGGTCTCTGTCCACATTGTCCATACCCTCCTCTTCCATCTCCTCATACTCGTCATATGTCATTGTGGGGGGCCGCCGCCGTGGAGTAGAGCTCCCCAGAACAACCTCTGCGCAGCTTACTTCAACGTCATCTTCCAGATCTTGTCGGCCGACCTCCTGCAATTGCAACCCCTCCTGCCCAACTTGCTTTGGGATTTGGGTTTCCGAGTCCTCCTCGGACTCGCCTTGTATTTCAGTGCGCGGTGCATTTCCCACAGTTAATGGCTGTGAATCCGGGCACAACATTTCTGGCTGTTCCTCCATTGACCTTTGAAAGGTGGAAGTTTGTTGGGCTGGGAATAGCTCCTGCGAATACCCCATTGTGTCCTGAGGTAATTCATCGGACTGGTTATCTGGCAGTTGTGTGCGTGATGTCGCTGCCGGTTGTGTCAGCTTTGTGCCCACTGGCTCCTTGTAACTGGCTGAGGACTCGGACCTCGTGCGTGATGTGCTGGTGCTGCTTAACCCACTGCTGGACGCTTGAAAGGTCATCCAAGTAATTATCTGGTCCTGTTCTTTTGGATTTGTGAGGGTTGTTGTCCTGGACAACATGGGCGGTATTGAGTGGGTTTTCTTGGGTGCTCCCCTGTGGCCTGTACGTGAACCGTCAGGGGAAACACCTCTTCCCTTGCCCCTCCCTCTTTCACCGGATTTCTTCCTCATTTTACTTATCCTTACAGTACACGCTGACTGGCAGCAGTACAGTGGCAGTACAGAAATGCTATACAGTACCACTATTCCCAGCAGCGACACAGAGCACAATGCTATACAGTGGCGGGTGAGCGGTGTACCACTATTCCCAGCAGCGACACAGAGCACAATGCTATACAGTGGCGGGTGAGCGGTGTACTACTATTCCCAGCAGACACAGAGTGGCAGTAAACAGAATGCTATATAGTGTGGCTGAGCGAGGTACACAGAGTGGCAGTAAACAGAATGCTATATAGTGTGGCTGAGCGAGCGGTGTACTACTATTCCCAGCAGACACAGAACAGTAAACAGAATGCTATATAGTGTGGCTGAGCGAGGTACACAGAGTGGCAGTAAACAGAATGCTATATAGTGTGGCTGAGCGAGCAGTGTACTACTATTCCCAGCAGACACAGAGTGGCAGTAAACAGAATGCTATATAGTGTGGCTGAGCGAGGTACACAGAGTGGCAGTAAACAGAATGTTATATAGTGTGGCTGAGCGAGCGGTGTACTACTATTCCCAGCAGACACAGAACAGTAAACAGAATGCTATATAGTGTGGCTGAGCGGTGTACCACTATTCCCAGCAGCGACACAGAGCACAATGCTATACAGTGGCGGGTGAGCGGTGTACTACTATTCCCAGAAGACACAGAGTGGCAGTAAACAGAATGCTATATAGTGTGGATGAGCGGTGTACCACTATTCCCAGCAGCGACACACAGCACAATGCTATACAGTGGCGGGTGAGCGGTGTACCACTATTCCCAGCAGCGACACAGAGCACAATGCTATACAGTGGCGGGTGAGCGGTGTACTACTATTCCCAGAAGACACAGAGTGGCAGTAAACAGAATGCTATATAGTGTGGCTGAGCGAGGTACACAGAGTGACAGTAAACAGAATGCTATATAGTGTGGCTGAGCGAGCGGTGTACTACTATTCCCAGCAGACACAGAACAGTAAACAGAATGCTATATAGTGTGGCTGAGCGGTGTACCACTATTCCCAGCAGCGACACACAGCACAATGCTATACAGTGGCGGGTGAGCGGTGTACCACTATTCCCAGCAGCGACACAGAGCACAATGCTATACAGTGGCGGGTGAGCGGTGTACTACTATTCCCAGAAGACACAGAGTGGCAGTAAACAGAATGCTATATAGTGTGGCTGAGCGAGGTACACAGAGTGGCAGTAAACAGAATGCTATATAGTGTGGCTGAGCGAGCGGTGTACTACTATTCCCAGCAGACACAGAGTGGCAGTAAACAGAATGCTATATAGTGTGGCTGAGCGAGGTACAGAGAGTGGCAGTAAACAGAATGCTATATAGTGTGGCTGAGCGAGCGGTGTACTACTATTCCCAGCAGACACAGAACAGTAAACAGAATGCTATATAGTGTGGCTGAGCGGTGTACCACTATTCCCAGCAGCGACACACAGCACAATGCTATACAGTGGCGGGTGAGTGGTGTACCACTATTCCCAGCAGCGACACAGAGCACAATGCTATACAGTGGCGGGTGAGCGGTGTACTACTATTCCCAGAAGACACAGAGTGGCAGTAAACAGAATGCTATATAGTGTGGCTGAGCGAGGTACACCGAGTGGCAGTAAACAGAATGCTATATAGTGTGGCTGAGCGAGCGGTGTACTACTATTCCCAGCAGACACAGAACAGTAAACAGAATGCTATATAGTGTGGCTGAGCGGTGTACCACTATTCCCAGCAGCGACACAGAGCACAATGCTATACAGTGGCGGGTGAGCGGTGTACCACTATTCCCAGCAGCGACACAGAGCACAATGCTATACAGTGGTGGGTGAGCGGTGTACCACTATTCCCAGCAGCGACACAGAGCACAATGCTATACAGTGGCGGGTGAGCGGTGTACCACTATTCCCAGAAGACACAGAGTGGCAGTAAACAGAATGCTATATAGTGTGGCTGAGCGAGCGGTGTACTACTATTCCCAGCAGACACAGAACAGTAAACAGAATGCTATATAGTGTGGCTGAGCGGTGTACCACTATTCCCAGCAGCGACACAGAGCACAATGCTATACAGTGGCGGGTGAGCGGTGTACTACTATTCCCAGAAGACACAGAGTGGCAGTAAACAGAATGCTATATAGTGTGGCTGAGCGAGGTACACAGAGTGGCAGTAAACAGAATGCTATATAGTGTGGCTGAGCGAGCGGTGTACTACTATTCCCAGCAGACACAGAACAGTAAACAGAATGCTATATAGTGTGGATGAGCGGTGTACCACTATTCCCAGCAGCGACACACAGCACAATGCTATACAGTGGCGGGTGAGCGGTGTACCACTATTCCCAGCAGCGACACAGAGCACAATGCTATACAGTGGCGGGTGAGCGGTGTACTACTATTCCCAGAAGACACAGAGTGGCAGTAAACAGAATGCTATATAGTGTGGCTGAGCGAGGTACACAGAGTGGCAGTAAACAGAATGCTATATAGTGTGGCTGAGCGAGCGGTGTACTACTATTCCCAGCAGACACAGAACAGTAAACAGAATGCTATATAGTGTGGCTGAGCGGTGTACCACTATTCCCAGCAGCGACACACAGCACAATGCTATACAGTGGCGGGTGAGCGGTGTACCACTATTCCCAGCAGCGACACAGAGCACAATGCTATACAGTGGCGGGTGAGCGGTGTACTACTATTCCCAGAAGACACAGAGTGGCAGTAAACAGAATGCTATATAGTGTGGCTGAGCGAGGTACACAGAGTGGCAGTAAACAGAATGCTATATAGTGTGGCTGAGCGAGCGGTGTACTACTATTCCCAGCAGACACAGAACAGTAAACAGAATGCTATATAGTGTGGATGAGCGGTGTACCACTATTCCCAGCAGCGACACACAGCACAATGCTATACAGTGGCGGGTGAGCGGTGTACCACTATTCCCAGCAGCGACACAGAGCACAATGCTATACAGTGGCGGGTGAGCGGTGTACTACTATTCCCAGAAGACACAGAGTGGCAGTAAACAGAATGCTATATAGTGTGGCTGAGCGAGGTACACAGAGTGGCAGTAAACAGAATGCTATATAGTGTGGCTGAGCGAGCGGTGTACTACTATTCCCAGCAGACACAGAACAGTAAACAGAATGCTATATAGTGTGGCTGAGCGGTGTACCACTATTCCCAGCAGCGACACACAGCACAATGCTATACAGTGGCGGGTGAGCGGTGTACCACTATTCCCAGCAGCGACACAGAGCACAATGCTATACAGTGGCGGGTGAGCGGTGTACTACTATTCCCAGAAGACACAGAGTGGCAGTAAATAGAATGCTATATAGTGTGGCTGAGCGAGGTACACAGAGTGGCAGTAAACAGAATGCTATATAGTGTGGCTGAGCGAGCGGTGTACTACTATTCCCAGCAGACACAGAACAGTAAACAGAATGCTATATAGTGTGGCTGAGCGGTGTACCACTATTCCCAGCAGCGACACAGAGCACAATGCTATACAGTGGCGGGTGAGCGGTGTACCACTATTCCCAGCAGCGACACAGAGCACAATGCTATACAGTGGTGGGTGAGCGGTGTACCACTATTCCCAGCAGCGACACAGAGCACAATGCTATACAGTGGCGGGTGAGCGGTGTACCACTATTCCCAGAAGACACAGAGTGGCAGTAAACAGAATGCTATATAGTGTGGCTGAGCGAGCGGTGTACTACTATTCCCAGCAGACACAGAACAGTAAACAGAATGCTATATAGTGTGGCTGAGCGAGGTACACAGAGTGGCAGTAAACAGAATGCTGAGCGAGCGGTGTACTACTATTCCCAGCAGCGACACAATGACTGGGGGGACCCTGGCTAGCGTGGCTGGAGCGCGAACTACCCTGCCTGCCTACCCAAAGCTAAACCCACAGACAAATGGCGGAAATATGACGTGGTTCGGGTATTTATTTACCCGAACCACGTGACAGTTCGGCCAATCAGAGCGCGTTCGGGTCCGAACCACGTGACCCGTTCGGCCAATCACAGCGCTAGCCGAACGTTCGGGGAACGTTCGGCCATGCGCTCTTAGTTCGGCCATGCGGCCGAACGGTTTGGCCGAACAACATCAGGTGTTCGGCCGAACTCGAACATCACCCGAACAGGGTGATGTTCTGCAGAACCCGAACAGTGGCGAACACTGTTCGCCCAACACTAGACGGGGGCATGGCAGAGTGGGATAGATGCCAAAAGTCCCAGGGAAAAATCTGGATTTGATGCAAAGCAGCGTTTTAAGGGCAAAAAACACATTGAATGCTAAATTGTAGGCCTAAAGTGCTTTAAAACATCTTGCATGTGTATACATCAATCAGGGAGTGTAATTAGAGTACTGATTCACACTGACACACCAAACTCACTGTGTAACGCACCGCAAACAGCTGTTTGTGTAGTGACGGCCGTGCTTGACTGGTGCGCACCATGGCGAGAGTGCAGGCCGTGGTGGTTTTCAAGCCCATATGGTCGGTAGCTGAATGACAGAACAGTGACTGTCCAGCTGATCAAATTTGGTCTGTCCATAATGAAGCAACGACCTTATTATCTTTGGTTTCCCCCCCCCCCCGAGACACTCATATAGCCAGCGGTCATTGCTTCATTGTGATACACAAGCCCCTTCACCGGCAAGGTAATGATCACGAAGGGGAATGGGCACATGTACATGCCTTTTGTTTTGTTGTTGCAGCCGCAGTTCAGCCAGAAAAATTAGGCAGGCATGTACATGTAAATGTGTGTGGGGATTGACTTAGTCTTCGGGCAGGCCTGACCGTGCTTTGCAGACCAGGCATCCATGGTCAGATGGACCCTTGACCCAACGCTGTGTGCCAGAGATGACACCACTTGCCTTTCAACATCACGGTACAGTTTGGGTATCGCCTTTTTTGAGAAATAATTGCATATCTTCCACTGCGGTGTGTGGATTTGCTTTTGTGTGCTGCTTTCCCTCAGGTGGTCATCCCATTGCAGTTTGTGCTTTGTAATCATGTGCCTTCGTAAGGTAGTTGTCCCTACGCAGGTCTTGGTCTTTCCATGGCTCAATTTTCGGTGGCAGAGAGTACAGATGGCATTGCTCTCATCTGAGGCAGACACACAAAAAAAATTCAGAATCAGAGCAGGAGGAGGAAGATATGTCACGCTTCCGTGCGGAAGCTGAGAAAGATGAGGTGTTCTGTGTTAAATAGTCAACTTCGTCCTGACAATATTGGGGCTTGATGGCACGTGCCTTCTTCTGAACACTGTACTTTGGTCGCGGGCGGCACAAAATCATGACAGCGCGACCTCAAACAGACCTGCCAGGTGGCCTGCCTCTGCCTTTTGTTTTGTCCATATTGGGGGGGATGAAGTGAAAGGTGTGCAGTGCACTGACTTGACTAATACAATGTGCAGTCAGTCACACAGGTGCAGTTAACAGGTATGAACAGAGTGGTATATCACACTGCGTGCGCTCACGTAGGTAGGTGGGTGCACTGTGAACAGGTAGGTATATGCAGTGATGGGTATTACATGTGCACCTGTCACACACAGGTACCGGACAGGCACAGTGACACTGCGTGCGCTCACGTAGGTAGGTGGGTGAACTGAAGTGAACAACAGGTAGTAGATATATACAGTGATGGGTATCAGGGGTGCTCGGATAGTACTTTTTAAGATCCGAATTGATCCGGATCTGGATACCCAGATATCCGGATCCGGTTCGGATATCCGAATCCAACCTTTTAGATATCCGCATAAACGCAGATATCCGGATGCATTATCCACGGATATCCGACCTATTCGGATATCTGGATAGAAAACCAGAAGTGCCCTTTAAATAGCTTTAAAAACTTTTTGGAGGGTTAAAAATCCCTCCACCCTGTGGGGGGAGGTGAAATTTCTCTGTCTCCCTTCACATGCCAATAGACATGGGGAGGAAGGGATTACATTTTTTTTCCCTGATTTCTCTTTAATTTTAACTTTCTTTGTTGGTCTCAGAAAAACTACCGTAAAAAGACTGTAGCAATACCATTCACTGATGTACTAATAAGATAACCTTCATCTTAGTCAGCAACTCTCATTACAGTTCAAACACATTTTTCTACCAAAGGATTAGTTTTTTTTGATTCTTTGGAGAATTTTTGAAAAAGCCTTTTTTTATTTCAACACAATGTAAAGACTAATGCCAATTTTGAGTTTGCAATAGCTCCTTTTAACCACTTGAGGACCGCCCCCAGCCGATGGGCGGCGGCAAAGTCCGGGCCCAAACGACCGCAATACGCCCATCGGCGGGGGCGGCTGCGGGAGTGGCTATGCGGCGATCGCGTCATTCGTGACGCGATCAGCCGCCGGGGACTGGCTCCGCCCACCGCTCGTAGTAACCCGCCGGCCGTTCGGAAGCGCCGGCGGGTTACTACCACCCGGATCGCCGCTGCACATATGTATAATAGGCTTTGTAATGTATACAAAGCCTATTATACTGGCTGCCTCCTGCCCTGGTGGTCCCAGTGTCCGAGGGACCACCAGGGCAGGCTGCAGCCACCCTAGTCTGCACCCAAGCACACTGATTTCCCCCCCCCTGCCCCCTGATCGCCCACAGCACCCCTCAGACCCCCCCCTGCCCACCTCCCAGACCACTGTTTGCACCCAGTCACCCCCCTAATCACCCATCAATCACTCCCTGTCACTATCTGTCAACGCTATTTTTTTTTTATCCCCCCCCCTGCCCACTGCCCCCTCCTGATCACCCCCCACCCCTCAGATTCTCCCCAGACCCCCCCCCCAGACCCCCCCCCCCCGTGTACTATATGCATCTATCCCCCCTGATCACCTGTCAATCACCTGTCAATCACCTGTCAATCACCTGTCAATCACCCGTCAATCACCCCCTGTCACTGCCACCCATCAATCAGCCCCTAACCTGCCCCTTGCGGGCAATCTGATCACCCCCCCACACCAATAGATCGCCCGCAGATCCGACATCAGATCACCTCCCAAATCCATTGTTTACATCTATTCTCTCCTCTAAACACCCACTAATTACCCATCAATCACCCATCAATCACCCCCTATCACCACCTGTCACTGTTACCCATCAGATTAGACCCTAATCTACCCCTTGCGGGCACCCAATCACCCGCCCACACGCTCAGATTGCCCTCAGACCCCCCCTTATCAATTCGCCAGTGCAATATTTACATCTGTTATTCCCTGTAATAACCCACTGATCACCTGTCAATCACCTATCAATCACCCCCTGTCACTGCCACCCATCAATCACCCCCTGTCACTGCCACCCATCAATCAGCCCCTAACCTGCCCCTTGCGGGCAATCTGATCACCCACCCACACCAATAGATCGCCCGCAGATCCGACATCAGATCACCTCCCAAGTGCAGTGTATACATCTCTTCTCTCCTCTAAACACCCACTAATTACCCATCAATCACCCCCTATCACCACCTGTCACTGTTACCCATCAGATTAGACCCTAATCTGCCCCTTGCGGGCACCCAATCACCCGCCCACACGCTCAGATTGCCCTCAGACCCCCCCTTATCAATTCGCCAGTGCAATATTTACATCTGTTATTCCCTGTAATAACCCACTGATCACCTGTCAATCACCTATCAATCACCCCCTGTCACTGCCACCCATCAATCACCCCCTGTCACTGCCACCCATCAATCACCCCCTGTCACTGCCACCCATCAATCAGCCCCTAACCTGCCCCTTGCGGGCAATCTGATCACCCACCCACACCAATAGATCGCCCGCAGATCCGACATCAGATCACCTCCCAAGTGCAGTGTTTACATCTCTTCTCTCCTCTAAACACCCACTAATTACCCATCAATCACCCCCTATCACCACCTGTCACGGTTACCCATCAGATTAGACCCTAATCTGCCCCTTGCGGGCACCCAATCACCCGCCCACACCTCAGAACGTCCTCAGACCCCAGCCCTGATCACCTCGCTAGTGCATTGCTTGCATCTATTTCCCCCCTCTAATCACACCTTGAGAAACCCATCAATCACCTCCTGTCACCCCCTAGCACACCTACCCATCAGATCAGGCCCTAATTTGCCCTGTGTGGGCTCCTGATCACTCGGCCAAACCCTCAGATCCCCCTCAGACCCCCTTCCGATCACCTCCCCAGTGCATTGATTGCATCTATTTTCCCCTCTAACCGCCCCCTGAGACACCCATCAATCACCTCCTGTCACCCCCCTAGCACTCCTATCCATCAGATCAGGCCCAAAACATCCTGTCATCTAAGAGGCCACCCTGCTTATGAAAGGTTCCACAAAATTTGCCCCCTCATAGACCACCTGTCATCAAAATTTGCAGATGCTTATACCCCTGAACAGTCATTTTGAGAAATTTGGTTTCCAGACTACTCACAGTTTTGGGCCCGTAAAATGCCAGGGCAGTATAGGAACCCCACAAGTGACCCCATTTTAGAAAGAAGACACCCCAAGGTATTCTGTTAGGTGTATGATGAGTTCATAGAAGATTTTATTTTTTGTCAAAAGTTAGCGGAAATTGGATTTTTATTGTTTTTTTCACAAAGTGTCATTTTTCACTAACTTGTGACAAAAAATAAAATCTTCTATGAACTCACCATACCCCTAACGGAATACCTTGGGGTGTCTTCTTTCTAAAATGGGGTCACTTGTGGGGTTCCTATACTGCCCTGGCATTTTAGGGGCCCTAAACCGTGAGGAGTAGTCTAGAAAACAAATGCCTCAAAATGACCTGTGAATAGGACGTTGGGCCCCTTAGCGCACCTAGGCTGCAAAAAAGTGTCACACATGTGGTATCGCCATACTCAGGAGAAGTAGTATAATGTGTTTTGTGGTGTATTTTTACACATATCCATGCTGGGTGGGAGAAATCTCTCTGTAAATGGACAATTGTGTGTAAAAAAAATCAAAAATGTGTCATTTACAGAGATATTTCTCCCACCCAGCATGGTTATATGTAAAAATACACCACAAAACACATTATACTACTTCTTCTGAGTACGGCGATACCACATGTGTGACACTTTTTTGCAGCCTAACTGTGCTAAGGGGCCCAAAGTCCAATGAGTACCTTTAGGATTTCACAGGTCATTTTGCGACATTTGGTTTCAAGACTACTCCTCACGGTTTAGGGCCCCTAAAATGCCAGGGCAGTATAGGAACCCCACAAATGACCCCATTTTAGAAAGAAGACACCCCAAGGTATTCCGTTAGGAGTATGGTGAGTTCATAGAAGATTTTATTTTTTGTCACAAGTTAGCGGAAAATGACACTTTGTGAAAAAAAACAATTAAAATCAATTTCCGCTAACTTGTGACAAAAAAAAAAAATCTTCTATGAACTCACCATCCTCCTAACGGAATACCTTGGGGTGTCTTCTTTCTAAAATGGGGTAATTTGTGGGGTTCCTATACTGTCCTGGCATTTTAGGGGCCCTAAACCGTGAGGAGTAGTCTTGAAACGAAATTTCTCAAAATGACCTGTGAAATCCTAAAGGTACTCATTGAACTTTGGGCCCCTTAGCGCAGTTAGGGTGCAAAAAAGTGCCACACATGTGGTATCGCCGTACTCAGGAGAAGTAGTATAATGTGTTTTGGGGTGTATTTTTACACATACCCATGCTGAGTGGGAGAAATATCTCTATAAATAGACAATTGTGTGTAAAAAAAATTAAACAATTGTCATTTACGGAGATATTTCTCCCACCCAGCATGGGTATGTGTAAAAATACACCCCAAAACACATTATACTACTTCTCCTGAGTATGGCAATACCACATGTGTGGCACTTTTTTACAGCCTAACTGCGCTAAGGGGCCAAAAGTCCAATGAGCATCTTTAGGCTTTACAGGGGTGCTTACAATTAGGCACCCCCCAAAATGCCAGGACAGTGAACACACCCCACAAATGACCCCATTTTGGAAAGTAGACACTTCAAGGTATTCAGAGAGGAGCATAGTGAGTCTGTGGCAGATTTCATTTTTTTTTGTCGCAAGTTAGAAGAAATGGAAACTTTTTTTTTTTCTTTTTTTTGTCAGAAAGTGTCATTTTCCGCTAACTTGTGACAAAAAATAAAATCTTCTATGAACTCACCATGCCTCTCACTGAATACTTTGGGATGTCTTCTTTCCAAAATGGGGTCATTTGGGGGGTATTTGTACTATCCTGGAATTTTAGCCCCTCATGAAACCTGACAGGTGCGCAGAAAAGTCAGAGATGCTTGAAAATGGGAAAATTCACTTTTGGCACCATAGTTTGTAAACGCTATAACTTTTACCCAATCCAATAAATATACACTGAATGGTTTTTTTTTTATCAAAGACATGTAGCAGAATAACTTTCGCGCTCAAATGTATAGGAAATTTTACTTTATTTGAAAAATGTCAGCACAGCAAGTTAAAAAAGTCATTTTTTTGCCAAAATTCATGTCTTTTTTGATGAATATAATAAAAACTAAAACTCGCAGCAGCAAACAAATAGCAGCAAAAGAAAGCTGTATTAGTGACAAGAAAAGGAGGTAAAATTCATTTAGGTGGTAGGTTGTATGACCGAGCAATAAACCGTGAAAGCTGCAGTGGTCTGAATGGAGAAAAAGGCTCTGGTCCTTAAGGGGCGAAAAGACTGTGGTCCTGAAGTGGTTAAATGTGAAAAATGAACATTCCACATTATACAGTGTATCCGCACAAATTATTGTAAATACATATACTGTACATTGTACATGACTTTTCAGGTTCCCATAACGTGCTGTAGTCTACCATGTGATTAGTGATTATTACATTTTTCAGTAATTGTGACTGGATTAGTCACAGATAATGGAAGTAAACAACTGTAATTGTTTCCGGCATTAGTGTGCCATTACTAGGTGCACAGTAGGCTGGCATTCATGTAACATTGAAGCAAATCAGGTTGATCTAGTCATGATGTGTAAGCACTTTTTCATGAAATAAATTATCTGTGCAACGTCTGCCGTGATGTATATACATAATTACATTTGATCAAAGTCCAGTCATAGCTCAGCCATTATGCATGAAATGCACTGCCTGGTAATAATGGTGTTTCATTTGTAAATTTGAATAACCCTTTAAAGGACAACTGATCTGACCCCATACCTGTTAAACTACACATGCCAGTGTGTACTAGTATGGTGTCCTAATTCCTACACAGGTGGCCATTGAACGGTATAAAGTGCAACATTTTCCAAACAATTTCTGCAGTACTTTTCTGTGGAAAACTGTTCACCTCTAGTAAGTTTAATATGAGATGGCTCACACTTACTTACCTTTTCTTGTTTTATTTTTTTTTTTATAGATTCTTTATTTATACAAAATTTTTATAAATATAAATAACTCGTATTCACATACCGTTCATTTTATATTGTCGTCAAAATGCTGATTTTAATACAAAAAAGACCAAACCCCAAACATCAGAAAAAGAAAACACAAACAGCCAAAAAAAAAAAAAAAAAAAAACATCTAGTATAAGAGAGGCAACGATAGATATCTTCTTATCTTGTCAGGGATCACTAAACTCTTTCTTATAGACTCTATCTCCCTTTCCCTAACCTACTCCTTTTCTTTTGCTAATAGATACCTCCCCTATCTACGACTCTCATACTTCTCAAACGCCTCACACTCTCGCACATCCCTTCACATCCGTACACGAGGGAGGTCAAAACCGAGGGCAAGGCTCCGAATCCTACAGAGCAATCGTTCATGTCCATCTGCTTCCATTAATTAAGTTCCCCAGTGAATGCCGCTATCTTTTTCCCTCTTCCTCTTCACTTCCCATCCTCCTAAATTCTTCAGTCTCAATAAACTCACTCTATCCCCTCCAGGCCTCTTGTGCTATGGTCTCTCCTTCTCTATTTTCTTGCACAAGCTTTTCCATTCGATATATGTACATTACTTCTCTCAACCATTCTCCAACGGATGGGACATGTTCAGATCTCCACCATCTAGCTATTTGTACTCTCGCTGCATTTATTAAATGCCTCAATATGGATTTTTTATATCTTCTAATACTTAAAGAATTGGCATGTAGAAGGTAGAAATCTGGGTCTCCTGGCAAAGCCAGTCCAGTTATTCTTTCCATAAACTTTTTAACGTCTGCCCAATAGGGTTTAATTTTCTGACAGCTCCAAAAAATATGGATCAGGGACCCCTCCTCCCTCCCACATCTCCAGCATCCCGGATCTGTTCTTGGGAACATCTTACTTAATTTACTAGGGGTATAATACCACCTACTTAGAAGTTTAACCCCAGACTCCTGTATTCTTGTGGAGATTGAACTCCTATATGTATGATATAATATTTTCTTCCAATCCGTATCTGTATATTCCTTTTGTAAATCTAGTTGCCATTTAGTTCTCCACTTCCTTGTCGGATCTTGTTGATAATTTATCAACTCGTAGATCCTCGAGAGGTAGCCTCTAATCTGGGTCTTCTCAGTGCACATTTTCTCAAAGGGCGTAAGCCCCCTGGAAAATTCCTCTCTTGTCCCTTGTGATCTCATAAATGACCTATACTGCAGCAGACTCCATTGATCTACTCCTAGGTTCTGTGGGGATTCCCAGTGGCCATCTTTGATCAGCATATATGCTCTCAATTGCTGGTGACCAATAATTTGCCTTTCCGAGCTCTTTTTCCTATATCCAGGAATAAAATCTGGATTATCCGAAATCGGAAGTAAGGGTGAGGGTGATGTTATTAATTGTGCCCTATTGACATATAGATGAAATGTTTGCAAGGAGTTATTTAAAAAACAGCCAGCTGGGTGAGCTATCTGAACTTTCTTATTCATCCATGGGATCCCTGTTAAGGGTATATTTATCAAGTATTGTTCCATTTCTACCCAGACTTTTTCCTTATTATTTTTATGCCAGTCTACTATTCTAATCAAAGCGGCTGCGGCGTGATATAGCTGAGGATTTGGGACTGCTAGTCCATCTCTTTCCTTAGGCTGTGTCATCAATTTATAATTTATCCGTGGTGGTTTAGAGTACCAGATAAATCTGAGGAAATCCTTTCTCAACTGCACAAAAAACTTCACAGGTACCTTAATTGGTACTGATTGAAACACATACAGTAGCCTTGGCATAATATTCATTTTCAGAATACTAATTCTTCCAAACCAAGAAAACTCTGGCCTATTCCAGTGATTCAAATCTCTTTTCACTTCTTGTGCCATAGTTTTATAATTATTTTGATATAATTTCTGTATGTCCGGTAAAATATTTATCCCTAGGTACCTCAGTGTGCCTGATACCCATCTAATGGGGAAATTCCCTTTAAGCTGTTCCAATTCCTTCTGTTGTATCGCTACTCCCAAAGCCTCACACTTTGCCCAGTTGATTTTAAATTTTGAAAGAAGACCATATCGTTTAAATTCTGCCATAAGACATGGAAGGGAAACCATTGTACCTGTTAGAAAAAATAAGAGGTCATCCGCGTATGCGGTGACCTTATGGACCGTACCTCCAACCTTTAATCCACCTATGTTGACGTCTGCCCTCACCCTCCTCAGGAATGGTTCCAATGTCAGTACAAAAATCAGCGGGGAGAGGGGACAGCCCTGCCGAGTACCGTTAAATATCTGCAATGGCTCCGATAGTATTCCATTAACCTTAATCCTTGCCGACGGTAATGAGTACAAACTCATAATTCTTCCCATCATATTTTCACCCAGCCCTATATGTCTCAAAATTGCTTTTATAAAGTCCCAGTCTACCCTGTCAAATGCCTTCTTGGCATCTGTCGAGAGGCACATGACAGGGGACCTGGCCGATTCAGCGTGTTGCATTAGCATTATTGCTCTCATGACATTGTCTCGTGCCTCCCTACGTATCACAAATCCTGCCTGGTCTACATGTACCAGGTCTGGGAGTAACTTCGCCAATCGGGTTGCCAAAATATGTGTAAATAGCTTAAGATCCACATTAAGAAGCGCTATTGGCCTATAACTGGTACACAGTGCCGGATCTTTTCCTTTTTTCAAAATAACCGTCACTAGTGACTGCAGTGAATCTCTCCCCCATCCTGTATGGCCGTCTCCTCTCCCCGCTAATGAGTTTATACCCTCCATCAAGTATGGTGCCAAAGTGTCTCTATAGTTCTTGTAATACTCTACTCCAAAACCATCGGGACCCGGTGACTTACCCGTCTTCGAGGTGGCTATTGCCTCCCTCACCTCCTCCAGTGTGATTGGATCCTCCAATTTCTGTCTATCTTCCTCATTAAGTTTTGGCATCTCTGCCTCTTCAATGTATTCTTCTATTTCTCTACGTCTTCTCTCTTTATGTTCCTCAGTTTCCTCTCTGCCTATCCCATATAGTTGTGCATAAAATTCTCTAAAGATTCTAGCTATCGATTCGCTTCTATGATGTTTTTTGGACTGCGTATCATTTATATAGGGAATATAATTTGCTTGTTGTTGTGTTTTAAGAGCTCTAGCTAAAAACTTACCTCCTTTGTTCCCATATTCGTAATAAGTCCGCTGACATCTCTGAAAAGCAAATCTAGCTCGCGTATACATCATAGTTACATAGTTACATAGTTACTTTGGTTGAAAAAAGACATACGTCCATCGAGTTCAACCAGTACAAAGTACAACACCAGCCTGCTCCCTCACATATCCCTGTTGATCCAGAGGAAGGCGAAAAAACCCTTACAAGGTAAAAATTCCTTCCCGACTCCAGATGGCAATCAGATAAAATCCCTGGATCAACATCATTGGCATTACCTAGTAATTGTAGCCATGGATGTCATTCAACGCAAGGAAAGCATCTAAGTCCCCTTTAAATGCAGGTATAGAGTTTGCCATAACGACTTCCTGTGGCAATGCATTCCACATCTTAATCACTCTTACTGTAAAGAACCCTTTCCTAAATAAATGGCTAAAACGTTTTTCCTCCATGCGCAGATCATGTCCTCTAGTCCTTTGAGAAGGCCTAGGGACAAAAAGCTCATCCGCCAAGCTATTATATTGCCCTCTGATGTATTTATACATGTTAATTAGATCTCCTCTAAGGCGTCTTTTCTCTAGACTAAATAAACCCAGTTTATCTAACCTTTCTTGGTAAGTGAGACCATCCATCCCACGTATCAATTTTGTTGCTCGTCTCTGCACCTGCTCTAGAACTGCAATATCTTTTTTGTAATGTGGTGCCCAGAACTGAATTCCATATTCCAGATGTGGCCTTACTAGAGAGTTAAACAGGGGCAATATTATGCTAGCATCTCGAGTTTTTATTTCCCTTTTAATGCATCCCAAAATTTTGTTAGCTTTAGCTGCAGCGGCTTGGCATTGAGTACGATTATTTAACTTGTTGTCGATGAGTACTCCTAAGTCCTTCTCCAAGTTTGATGTCCCCAACTGTATCCCATTTATTTTGTATGGTGTTAGACCATTGGTACGACCAAAATGCATGACTTTACATTTGTCAACATTGAATTTCATCTGCCATGTATGTGCCCATATAGCCATCCTATCCAGATCCTGTTGCAATATAACACTATCTTCCTTAGAGTTGATGATTCTGCACAATTTTGTATCATCTGCAAAAATAGCAACATTGCTCACTACTGTATCCACTAGGTCATTAATAAATAAATTGAAGAGCACTGGACCCAGTACAGACCCCTGTGGGACCCCACTGCTAACAGTCTCCCATTTTGAGTGTGATCCATTGACCACAACTCTTTGTTTTCTGTCCATTAGCCAGTTCCCTATCCAAGCACACAGACTCTTCCCCAGTCCTTGCATCCTCATCTTTTGCACCAGACTTTTGTGGGGAACAGTGTCGAAGGCCTTAGCAAAGTCTAAGTATATCACATCTACAGCATTCCCAATATCCATATTAGCATTCACTACCTCATAAAAGCTGAGCATGTTAGTCAAACAGGACCTGTCTTTAGTAAACCCATGTTGATGCTGAGAAATAAGATTATTTTCTACTATGAAGTCATGTATAGTATCTCTTAGTAACCCCTCAAATAGTTTGCATACAACTGATGTTAAGCTTACAGGTCTATAATTTCCTGGATCTGATTTTTTGCCCTTCTTAAATAATGGGAAAACGTGGGCTGTACGCCAATCCACTGGGACTCTGCCAGTTGCAAGAGAGTCACAAAAGATAAGATAAAGGGGTTTATCTATAACTGAACTTAATTCCCTTAGGACCCGAGGATGCATGCCATCCGGGCCAGGTGCCTTGTCTATTTTTAATTTATTTAGTCTTGCCTTTACTTCTTCCTGCGTTAAGTATTTAATATTACAGTTAGAAGATTGAGACTCTTCCGCCTCTGTAATTTGCAACAGTGCTGTTTCCTTTGTAAAGACAGAAGCAAAGAAAGCATTTAATAACTCTGCCTTACCTTGGTCATCCACCATTGAGTTTCCACCTTCATCCTTTAGGAGTCCTATACAGTCAACCTTTCTTTTTTTAGAGTTGATGTACTTGTAAAACTTTTTTGGGTTAGATTTGATATCCCTAGCGATTTGATTTTCAGCTTCGATCTTTGCTAGCCTAATTTCTTTTTTACAATTTTTATTGCACTCCTTGTAATTGCTGAGTGCAGCCTCGGACCCCTCCTGTTTTAGGACCTTATAGGCATTCTTTTTCCTCTTCATTTTATCTCTAACCTTTCTATTCATCCATAGAGGCCTTTTTTTATTCCTAGACATTTTGTTTCCATATGGGATATACATACTACAATATTGATTGAGAATACGTTTAAAAGCTTGCCATTTCCCTTCAGTGTCCTCCCCTTGTAGTACATTATCCCAGTTCACCAAACTTAGTGCCTGCCTAATTTGATTGAACTTTGCTTTTCTAAAATTCATAGTTTTAGTGGTCCCGCTGCCCCGTGGCCTATCAGTCACCAGATCAAACGTTATCATGTTGTGATCACTATTTCCCAAATGTTCTTGAACCTGCACATTTGATACATTATCTGGTCTATTCGAAATGATCAGATCCAGTAACGCATTCCCCCTAGTTGGTTCCGTTACCATTTGAGTCAAGTAATTGTCCTGTAGTGCTGCCAGAAATCTGCTGCTTTTACCAGAATGGGTAGCCTCAATACCCCAGTCAATGTCTGGAAAGTTGAAGTCGCCCATAACTATGACCTCATTTTTACTTGCCGCTTTTTCAATTTGCTGTAGTAATTGCAGTTCTGCAGCTTCATTAATATGAGGTGGTCTGTAGCATACCCCAATAAGCAATTGGCAACTTTTATTTCCACCATGAATATTTACCCAAACGGACTCCACATCTTCGCAATCTTCCTCCATCTCATCGTTGAGGACAGCTGTAAAAGAATTCTTAACAAAGAGACAAACCCCTCCACCTTTTTTCCCTGTTCTATCCCTCCTGAACACATTGTATCCTTTTAAATTGGCTATCCAGTCATGACTTTCATCCATCCATGTCTCGGTTATTCCCACAATGTCATAGCCTTTGTCATTCAGAATGAACTCTAGTTCATCTATTTTATTTGCAAGGCTCCGAGCATTGGTTATCATGCACTTTATATTTTTACCACCACATTTACCAATTTTGTTTACCTGAAATGGGCTACTTGAAGTTTTACCAACCTCCTTAATCTTTACACTGTCCCCACCCCCCTCTCCACCCCCCATAATGTTAGGCTCCCACTGTCTTTTTACCTTATCTTGTCTATATGTTGAGACTTTATCCTCCCGCCTCCCCCCAGATCCTAGTTTAAAATCTCCTCCAACCGTTTAGCCATCTTCTCCCCCAATGCAGCTGCACCCTCCCCATTAAGGTGCAGCCCGTCCCTGCTGTAGAACCTGTAGCCGACTGCAAAGTCTGCCCAGTTCTCCAGGAACCCAAACCCTTCCTTCCTACACCAATTTCTCAGCCACTTATTTAACTCCCTAAGCTCCCTCTGTCTCTCAGATGTAGCACGTGGCACTGGCAGTATTTCAGAGAACACCACCTTGGAGGTCCTTGCTTTAAGTTTATCTCCAAGTACCTGAAAATCATTTTTGAGGACCTTCCATCTCCCACTAACTTTGTCATTGGTGCCAATGTGTACCATGACAGCCGGGTCTTCCCCAGCCCCACCCAATAATCTGTCAATTCTTTCCGCTATATGCCGAACCCGAGCACCCGGGAGGCAACAGACTGTACGGCATTCACGGTTTCTTCGACAGATTACCCTGTCTGTGCGCCTAATAATTGAATCCCCTACCACCAGTACCTGTCTAGCCTTAGCTGCACTCCTATTCCCTTTCTCGTTACAGCAGTCTGCCCCTTGGTTGCTAAGGAGCACATCCTGCTGCAGCATTGCTACTCCAGAGTCGTCCTCACCAATATTACGCAAACAAGCATACTTATTAGTGAGGGACAACTCGGGACTAGCCTCCCTGCCACTTTTTCCCCTACCCCTTCTAACTGTGACCCAACTAGCGGCTACCTCTGCTTCTTGCTCCGGCTTTACTCCACCCACCTCATCTTCAAGGGTTCCATCAAGTGTCTGGATCGTGAGATCCAAGCTCATCTCCATGTTGTGTATGCGTCTCAGTGTTGCGAGATGCTTATTTAGCTCTGCGACTTCCGCCTCTAACCGAGCAACACGCACACATCCAGGGCAACAGTAAACACCCTCAATCCGCTGATCAAGGCATGCATACATGCTGCAGGATGTACACTGTACTGCATTGTCCAACATGATGACTATTGTGTGGGGAAAATTTATTTAAACATCAATGTTCTATATTTCTCCCTTTCAGCCGTTAACTCCCTAAGTGTTTCTTCTACTGTTAGTCCTTTATGCTGTCGTTCAAGTCTTGCTATGTTTGCTAATAACTCTTGCCTTAATTTTTCCCTCTCCTTATTAAGTCTACTTCCTTCCTGAATTAGATTTCCCCGAATAACACATTTATGTGCCTCCCAAACAACGAGGGGGGACATATCCTCAGATTTATTCAGGTTAAAATATGTTTCTATGCTCTTCAATATCCTATCTCTTACATCTTCTTTCTGTAGCAGGTATGAGTTCAATCTCCATTGAAAGGATTTATGTTTCTTAGTTTCTAGATTAACTTTCAAGAACACAGGAGAATGGTCCGATAGGGTCGAGCAACCGATGTTTGCTTCCACCCGTTCAGAAAGTAGATTATGTGATACAAAAAAATAATCAATACGAGAGTACATTTTATGCAAAGGGGAGAAATATGTATAGTCCCTCGTTGTAGGATGCTGAAGACGCCAAACATCACATAATTGTCTATCTTGTAGCATCTTCCTAACCCTTCTAATACCTTTATAAGTAAGGAAGGTTTTACCGGAGGAAGAGTCTATCAACGGATCTAATGTAAGATTTAAATCCCCGCCAATTACTACTGTTCCTTCCGAGAAGTCGTCAATTGCCCCCATAAGCTGATGGATAAAATCTAATTGCTTATTATTATTGGCGTAGTAAGTTCCCAGCGTTATTTTCCTGGAATTATACATTCCCTTTACCAGGAGGATTCTCCCCTCTGTATCTCTATAAATCTCCTGGTCCTCCAGGGAAACCCCCCTAGCGAAGACAATTGCTACCCCTCTTTTTTTAGCGTCCGCCGCACAACTATATATGGCATTAGGAAATCTTTTATTAGTTAATTTTGGGTGGTCCGGGGTTTTAAAATGAGTCTCTTGGATCATTGCTATCCCAACTCCCATTTTATATATTTCTTGGAGGAAAGAAGACCTCTTCTCGGGTTTATTAAGACCGCGGGCATTCAGGGACACAATTTTAAGGTGCGCCATTATATTTCCTAGGGCTCTGCATTCTCTTCCCCTCAGCACATCCCATCTTCCATCTGACCTCCCCCGTGTACCGGCCATTCACTCCCTCACTTCCAACATCACTCTCTCTTTCACTCCCTTTCAGCTTGAATGTACACCTCACACTATGTCCATCCAATTCTTCTTGTGAGTGGACATCGTCCACTCCCACCCTCCTATTGAGGGCTTTTGAGCATCGCGCTCCTAACCTGTAGGGTGATCCCCCATATCTACTCCTACCTCTTTTGGGCATTCGGCCCCAGGGGGTAATCGTACTAGGTAATACCTAAGGGCATAAGTCTCCGTCCCCGTCCCCAAACCTCCTCCCACTTTTCCTATCTGAGCAAAAACAACAAAAAAAAAAAAAAAAAAAACACCCCACCCAAAGGGGTGTCTTCCCCTCTCCCCCCCGTCTCCTCCTTTGTATAACTCAAGGGTGGCTTTCGGGTAGCAGGGTTCCATGTTGGAGATCCCTCTTTGCTCTTCCCCTCCCATCTCCTCCCCCCCTTTTCCCCTCCCTCCTAGAGGCCATCCATGTTCTTAATTATAGACCGTTGGTTGCCTGTATCCTCCAGCCATCCATTGAGTTCAGTGATAATTGTACATAAATTCCATTTCCTCTCCTTAAAATCACACTGGAGCGGAGATAATCCGCATATACAGTCAACATATAAATCAGTACATTATGGAGTATTTTACTAAAAGGCATGGGGTGGCTGTCTTCCCGGACGCGGTATTTATCCTAACCCCTTATTACCTTAATTATCTATATCTATATAATACTTTACATCAATTTCCATTATCTAAGTCTCCTATTTTCCTATATTTCTATCATCTTAGGTAATCCCTTCCTCCATCTAAACCACGCCCGGTGGAGTGCCAACCCATGCCCTATTTCCAATTTACATTCAACTTCTTTTATAAAACCCGATATTATTTATTCTCCAACTGTTGAATTATCATAATAGTAAGATAAAAGTCCAAGGAGTCGCCTCCTTTCCCATCTATATACCCCAAGAATATTCCTATATTTATTTCTTTTATCCATTATTCTAAAACAAAACATTTTAACACTTTATCTTCCTGTCTGCGGCTGTCTGGGCCTTATTTCCTATTCTTCTTCACCTAGTGATTAGTGACTTCCCTTATCCTTTCTTCCAATTTCCCTATTCCCCCTCCTAGAGTGTATCCCTATAATCCCTCCCCCCACCTTTATCTTCGGATTCCCCCCTAACCCACCCACCCCTCCCCCCATCTCCAGATGTATCCCTATGTGTTTCCCAAACTCTGATATACCTTCTGGTGATTAACCTTCCCAACCTCCCTTACCTACCCTCCCCAATCCCCTTCCTCATATGACTTCTCAATTTTATATTGTGACTCTTCCTATTACCCCTGTCCAGACAACCGCAGGCCTTCTGTTTCTAACGAGAAGATATAACAAAAACCTTTATAAATCAATTATAAATATACTAATTATGCTTACTTACAATTCCATCCCACCTCATTCCCCCTCCCCCCTCCTCCCCCATCTCCCCTCTCCCTGTTTGCGACCACCTGGGCAGCATTTATTTTCCATGATAATGCATTAACCTTATTTACCCTGTGTCTCCCCTTTCAAATTCTTATTTATGTTTAACTTAACGTGTCTATATTGATTACCTCTGTTTACTGTGCATCAAATATCAGTGAATATTTACAGCTCCCTTTCTCTCCTTATTTACATGCCTTATCCCCTCATCGTGTTATAATTGTAGTTACTCTCCTTTCCTTATATCCTTATCCCTTTATCTAATTGTGTTACATCTGTCCAGGTAGCCGCGCCGAGGGAGAAACAGCAGAGAAGTGAAGGGGAACCAGTTCAGTTCATGACTTTCTCCTTTCTCTCTATTATATTAATATCTAGGTCCCTTTCAGAAATCTCAAGTCCCATTACTGAGAGAGGAAGGAGAAAGGAAAAAAAAAAAAAAAAAGGGGGCTCAGTTCAGTTCCATTCTATGTATTCATCGGCTCGTTCACCTACTCCTATGCGGCTTTCTCTCTAATATATCATTGTCTGGGTCCCATTCAGGGATCTCAACAGGTGTTATTGCTAAGAACTGAAAAAACTCTGGGAGGTCTCTTGGGTGCCTCAGAAAAAAGGATTTTTGATTCTTCCTCACTATTAAACTAAATGGAAATCCCCATCTATATTGTATTCCTTCTTTTTGTAGTGCTTGTAGCAACGGGCGGATGGCTTTTCTCTGCTGTAGGGTACTTGGGGCCAAATCTTGATAAAGCTGTATTTTATGTGTCTCACACAGAATATTTTCCTGCTTTTTAGCTGCTCCCATAATTGCTTCCTTCTCATGAAAATAATGTAACCGACAGATTATGTCTCTTGGTTGTTCCTCTTCTCTGGGGAGCTGTCTCAGCGCTCTATGGCATCTCTCAATCTTTATTAACTGATCTGAGGGCCTATCGAGTAGCTTATTAAATATTAATGTGATGGTGAGATGCAAATCCTCCTGCTTATAAGTTTCCGGGAGCCCCCTTATTCTAATATTCTTTCGCCTGGATCTGTTCTGTAGGTCTTCAATTTGATATCTAAGTGATCCGCAGTAATGACGCTGCCTTTCTCTCTCCTCCCATAATTTGGCAGTTTTGACCTGCATCTCTATTATAGCGGCTTCTAATTTATCCACTTTACTGTTTGTATTATGTAAAGCCTCACGGATCACTTCCAGGTCGGCTTTAGTGGAGGCAACAATTTTTTCCGCTTGTTCAGTAAGGTCTTGTTTAGTGGGGAGGGTTTTTAAAAAATGCCAGATATCGTCCAGATTCCTCTGACCTTTGGGTGGTATCTCATGCGGGTCATTGCTAGCCCCCTGACCCCCCACCGAGAGTCTCCCTGTCTGTTTACCCGTTCCTCCGGCCCCTCCCGTCTTTGGAAAAAAGTCCTTTGCGGATCTCTGCGAGGAATTTATGCTCTCTTCTGTCTCCTCTTTTTTCCCCCTATTGCGACCTGTCATTTTAATGCTTTTATCTCCTATTGGCTCCAGTCAGTATAGAAATGAGGTTCCTCTGATCCTCTGATAAATCGTTTTTTCCCTCCCTCCCTTCTTACTTAATATGATAAAGTCTCTTAGCCTGTAGATCCCTTACACCATAAATATTTCCTTTCCTTAATATGTCCAGAACCGCACTAGCGGCTTTCTTTCTGGTGTAGATGCTTGTTTTTCCAGGATCCACTCACCCCTTTCCAGGGACCCAGCTACCGTGCTCTCAGCTTGTCTCCGGCGGGCCGGTGAAGATCCCCAGCGGAATATACAGGTCCAGCAGCGTTCGGTCCGCACTCAACCGCCCAGCTCTTCCCCCGATCACGAGGGGTGCCTGCGGGAGTACTATGTATGATGCTCCTGCGTCTCTCGAACTCCTACGTTCCTCCTGCGTTCCGCCTGCCGCTTGCCGGTCGCGTGGGGTGCCTGCAGGAGTGCTGTGGATGACGCTCCTGCGTCTCTCGGACTCCGGCGTCCCGCCTGCCGCTTGCCGGGAGCTCCTTGCTGCTCAGCTGCTCAGCTCTTCCCCCGGTCACGTGGGGTGCCTGCGGGAGTGCTGCGTCTCTCTGGCTACGGCGTTCCACTTGCCGCTTGCCGGGGACTCCAAGCTCCCGGCTGCTTCCTTCCACCTCTCTGAGAAGGCCGGCTGTCCGAGTTCGCCCACCGCTATTCCTCAAGTTAGAGCAAACAGGCCGATGCGCTGTGGATGGAGGAAGCCGGGGACAGAGCTCAGAACACCACGCCCTACGTCATCACGCTAGAACGCCCCCCCCCCCCTTTTCTTGTTTTATAATATATTTCACACTACTTTGCACAATCTTGATCTTGCCACCTTCATTAGTCTGCCTGCACTGAAGGTTAGACTCATCTGCCTTAAAATGTAACATTCTCAAGATGTAGCATGTTTACCCTATTATTTGTGTACTTCAGTTTCATGCCTGAAGTACATAAATGTGGTTGTTCTCAATCATTACAGTAAATTGTGAGACTAAAAATGTGAGTAAGTATTTTAATTCAATAATAGTATAAAAGCATGTTCGAAAAAAATATATACAAATATGGGGACCATCTAAAAAATTTACATGTTTTAAGGTATGCTGTTATTTAGAATAGAGGTACTTGGCAAACACCATCTTTCAAAAAAGGTTAAATGCTTTAATAATATTGGGAATCCCTGCCCTTGAATTACTGGCTCCAGGGAAAAACGGGTGCAGGGAAACTGCCAATAGTAGAATATTAGTACATTTACCCATACTCTACTATTTACAGTATTAATTTTCGATAGTGAAATATTGGTAAACCTTACTGATATTTTACTATAGCTAAACCTAATCCTACTCTCACACAGTACCCTCTCCTTGCCCCCCCCCCCTCCCAAGACCACCCTTAATCCCCCCCCCTCCCCACAAAACCTGGTCCTGGCACCTTGCATTTAACCTTTCTCCTGCACAAAATCCCAAACCTAATGCCTAACACTTAAGCCCTTCCCCCCTGCAAAACCCTGGTCCTAAAATGCAACACTTAACTCCCCCCCCCCCCCCCCCCCAACAAACCCAGGCCTGGTGCCTAACACTTAACCTACCCCCCACAAACTGCGGCCCTAACATCCAACACCAAACCCACTGTGCACACACCCCAATATTGATGCCTAACACTTAATGCCCTCCCCCTGCAAAAACCCTGGTCCTGGCACCCAACCCTTAACCCTCCCCATACATATGCTGGTAAAAAAATGCAAATGCAAGCTACTTATCACCTCGCCAGTTGCCACTTCATGAGGATTACCAGTAAATCTTATTTCTGGGCTCACTCTTGCGATGGTCGCTTGTTAGGGAACAATACTCAGTAGAAAGCCTGAGCGATGCTCCCCTATCCCGGGTGATGGGGAGCAAGGTTTTGTTCTATGGTGATGTCCTTCAGCACCATGACACTGCTGCCTAGCTCCCCCAGAAGATACACGCGACTTGCCGAACATCTGCTGCCATATCTGGGGGTCTTCTTTACTAAGGAGACCCCAAGAGCTGCCCATCGGGTTTATCCGTGCAGCCCACAACCCCCTTGCAGCTCATCCAGGCACCCCAAGCCCCTGACAATTCTCCCTGCAGTGCCGCCAAACATCTGCCACCCCTCGCTGCCACTCCCAACACTGTAATAGTCTCTGAGCCCTAGTAAAGCATCTTTGAAACTCCCACCAAGGCGCCTCATTGGTTCACTGTCTGGACCAATGAAATCATCATTAGTCTAGAGCGCCCCATTGGTTCACTGTCTAGACCAATGAAAATCCTCATTGGTCCAAAGAGTGAGTCAATGGGGAGCCCCTATGGGAGCTTCAAAGATGCTTTGCCGGGGCTCAGAGATTATTACAGTGACAGGAGTTGCGGCGAGGGGCGGCGTATGTTCACTGGCTCATGAATTCGGTAACAAGCAAAGCTCAAAAGGCAGGCGGCAATCAATCAGGGCAGGAGGAATACAATCAGATGCGAGGAAATACTCAGAGAGACAAGGCAGGCAGCAATAAGATGTAAAACAAACAAGCCAACAGGTTAAGCAAAATAGAGATCAGGAGAAGCGGTAAACTAGTGAAGGGTTGGAACACAAAAAATGTATCAGAAGCTGGTGGGACAGATAAAGGTACAGAGACTAACCTAGCTGAAGAGCACTTTCAGCATCTACTACCAAGGCTGACTGAAAGAACTGTGTTTGAGAGCAAATTCTTGTGTGCCGTACATCTGCAGATTGCAAAAAAATTATTTGTGGATGTGTAGGAATCCGCACAAATGATCCTTCGTGCAGGTGCACAAAACCTGACCCTGTTTATAGTCAAATGCCTGGAAATGTTCAACAGCATCTGCCCCGCACACTTATGTAGCGGAAAACGGACCAAGCAGCGGTGAGTGTTGCACTAGCATTTTTATTTATTTTTTGTAATAAGTGACATCTGTAGCTTATATCAGTTTTAGAGCAAACCTACAGGTGCATCCTGTTTAACTTTTCTGTCAGCTGTTGCTGCATCTGCCATGCCCCTGCTGCCATGAGTCTGTCTCAGGAAGGTGCCTGCCACACATGCATGGCATAGCCAAGGGCCGGCGAGGGGTAGCAGTCATGGGTGGGCATGGGGCTGCAGACGGGTGTGCATTCCATAGTAGTTTATAATGCATAAGTAGGACTAGAGCAAGAGGATCATGCTGGTGGAGTAGGGAGAAAAAGTTGAGTGCTAATTTAGGCGCGATGTTAAATAACAATATTACTAGCAATATCAGTAAATAACAATTTAAGCACAACATTAAATAACAAAAACGGTAAACAACAGTTTAATTGCGGCATTATCTTTTCGGTATATTTAGCGGTAATGTTGAACCTTACTATAACCTAACCTCTCCCTACTCTCACGCAGAACCCTCCCCTGGTGGTGCCTAACCCTAACACTGCCCTGGTGGTGCCTAACCCTAAGACTCCCCTGGTGGTGTCTAACCCTAAGACCCCCCTGGTGGTGTCTAACCCTAAGTCCCCCCCCCATTGGTGCCTAATCTTAACACCTCCTGATCCCTGCTAACAATAATACAATACATTTTAACTTAATTGCAGCCGCCCGTGCTAAATAGCGCAATGGCTTTCTATATTACGATAAATAACAAATGCACACACATACATCGATAAATAAATATCGCTCCCATTTTTGATGCTCCTAGTAGGCAATTTGCATCAGAACCTTGGGCACAGGAAGGATTTGAGTATCGTTCACACATGTCCTAGTGCATTATACATACAATTTTCTCCATGCAAGATTCTGCATTTGTGATTTTTCAAATCTTGCACACTGTTTGGTATCATTTCACCTCTGTGTCAGAAAGATATCTCAAATAATTGACTACAAATGCAAACACAGTCTAAATATGATCCTCATGTAAAAATGTGCAATAACCATGATGCGAGCATGATCCTGAGAGTATTCAAACAACATTTCCATATTCGTATGAACCATAGATCCCAAATGCAATAATAACATAACTAGGATAGGGGGGGGGGGGGGAACAACAATGCTATAATTATATATTTAATCAGTCCTGCTTTCTTTCTTTTCTAATTAAATGAAACCCATCGATATGAAAACATTTGATAAGTTACTAGTTCCCTGACTGACATGACAATTCCATGACATCACTATCTACTAAGTCACTAAGAAAAAGATTGCAGGTCTAGACTTTTGATCAATTTGCTGCATTCCTATTTGCAGCTAGTGATAAAGAAAAAGGCAAAGAGGGAACTGCCATAGATCGAAGCGCTGTACAGAGTAAATAGACGGCTGGAGCTCCATCACTTGAGTGGAGATGCGCGTGTGATCTCCTGCAAAACTCCGCCCCAGGACCAATTGGCGTAGAACGGTCCTGGGGCTGCCTCCAATTTAATTGGCGTTACGCGGACGGCAAGGGGATAAAGGACCACTGTCACGAAAATCTTAAAATTTTAAATACATGTAAACACATACAAATAAGAAGTACGTTTCTTCCTTAGTGAAAAATGAGCCATAGATGACTTCTCTCCTATGTTGCTGTTACTTACAGTAGGTAGTAGAAATCTGACAGAACCGACAGGTTTTGGGCTAGTCCATCTCTCCATAGGGGATTCTCAGCATGGCTTTTATTCTTCATAAAGACCCTCCCTAAAAAAGATTTATACAAAGATGCTGGCCAGCCTCCCTGCTCGCTGCACACTTTTTTGGCAGTTGGAAGGAGAAGCCACCATTTACTAAGTGCTTTTGAAAATAAAGAAAACCCTGAGAACCCCCATAAGGAGATGGGCTAATCCAGTTCTGACAGATTCCTACTTCTTACTGTAAGTGACAGCAACATAGGAGAAAAGTAATTTATGATTTTAGCAACAGTGGTCCTTTAACCTAAATTTCACATACATAGTCAATGAATGCAAGTGATTAGTCATGCTGAATGCCAGAATTATGACTTTATCCATGTACAGCAGTAGTAGAGAAAATAGACACCTCCTACATGATGATGATAAACCCATCTCAAAATATTTCTCAGCACCTTGGCAAAAATGTCGTCAATAATATTTACACTCCCGTTTGATATCTTAATAGCTGATCTTAATATAAACATATACTGGAATCTCATTGAATTAAAAAAAACAGTTGAAAAATTGATCATCTATGAATAATATTTTCCTACCTGTCATGTTAAGATATATGTAACTTAACCAAACAAATTACTAGTTTTTTTTATACATTTATGAGGGTGCAAGCTGAACATGAAGCTATTGATGGAACACCCCTATTTTAAAAGGTTAACTATCAGTAGCACTGGGTGTCAGAAAGATCACAAAAAGTTCAATCTTCAGTCAGAGCACCTGATCTGCTTGCCTGTTCAGGGGCTGTGGCTAAAAGTATTACAGACACAGGATCAGCAAGGGTGTCAGGCAACTGGTATTATTTTTAAAGGAAAAATCCATATACTTCTCAGTTTAGGTTCCCTTTAACTTGTTGCCAACCCGCTAACGCCAATGGGCGTGGCCGCTGCGGCAGCCCCAGGACCCCCTAACGCCAATTGGCGTCAAGTCCTGGGGCCCTGTTTTGCAGGAGATCGCGCGCAGGCTGCGTGCGCATCTCCTGCTCGGGGGGCGGAGCTCCGCCCCCTCTTCAGTCTCCGATCGGCTATTGCCGCTCGGGAGACTGTTAGACGGCGAAACCGTCATCTTCACACATAGTACAGCGCTGCGATCAGCAGCAGCGCTGTACTGTGACATGGCTGTCCCCCTGGGGGACAAGAGAGTGATCGGCTCTCATAGGCAGAAGCCTATGACAGCCGATCGCAGGATTGGCTGGCTGCAGGGAGGGAGGGGAATATGAGAGAAAAAAAAAGGTACAGTTTGTTTAAAAAAGTGACAGATAAATATTTATTAAAAAATAAACACCTGGGGGGCCATCAGACCCCACCAACAGAGAGCTCTGTTGGTGGGGGGAAAGGGGGGGGGGGTCACTTGTGTGCTGTGTTGTGCGACCCTGCAGCTTGGCCTTAAAGCTGCAGTGGCCATTTTAGTTAAAATTGTCCTGGTCTTTAGGGGGGTTTACCACTGTGATCCTCAAGTGGTTAAAGGAATAAGGTTAGGGTTTGTTTTAAGTCTTGTACAAAAATGTATTTTAGCTGTTGCACTCAGGGACTGGGACTCAATCCCTCGGGAGACAGTTTGGGGCTGAGTGCTGTACAGATACCTTGTTAGCCTTGAGGTTAAATACACACTCTGTGCTATGGAAAGGGGTACAGGTATGGCGTGTGGTGAATGGCGGAATGATTTCCACCAGGTGGGATCACTAGGAGAACAATGCACTTGGAGTTGGTCAGTGAAGATTGTTGCTAAAGATCCAACATGATGGATATTTAGGTGACACCAGGAGATTTCTGTACAAACTCTATATTTGCAGCTGAGACAGAGTGTTATCAAGCATGGATACTAGCCTTAGATTAAATAAGCATTTCACAGGGAGAGTGTTAAGGTTTGTCACAATAATAATTAAGGACTACCGGGAGTATTTACTAAAGGGTTACAGTTGGTTTTAGGAACATCAGAGGAATGGGGGGGAAATGAGTCATGGCTCTGATCTTTGATGGTCCAGTAGGGCTGCAGGAAGTTTTTGGATACTGGAGTTAACAACATATCAATGTCACCATTTTGAGGCCAGTGAAATGGTATTAGAAATCTCAGAAAATGCAGTAGATGTATCATCCATAAACGTCCATATTCCAACATGCCGTCTTATACTGTCTCAACGATCCTGGAACTTATCAGGTGCAGGAGAATAGCTGCATAAAAAGTAATCCTTCTGTATTCCTAAAAATCACTGTGATTTAGTTCACTAGGAATGGGTATTTAATCTACTGGGATCCCAAATGTGTTTAGTGAGGGCCGATTCAGACGGACAACTGCTGACGATTAACCCCAGTGTTTATAGTTAGGGACCAACCACAATGTAATTGAGATGATTGGAAGCGTTTATCTCACAATGTTTTCCATCACTTACTCAAACATCGTGGTGAATTGAGTTTTGCCGGATACTACATGTGGCTTCTGGAGTTGGCGGCATTTGCAGGCTCATTCTATCCCCCTAGGGCTCTAAATGCGACACACTGACAAACGACGGGCAACACTATTCCTCCAGGAGTAATCTATGCAAACCGCCCTTTCTTTGAAATCTAATAATTAAATATCAACTGTCAATATAAATATTGATGTCCTTTTTACATAAGTGCTGAAAAAGGTTGCAAAACAAGGACGCCATAAAGAATTCTACAAGCATACCATATTCCTTGCATTTCAGTCAGTGAAAGAGTGGACAGCATGTGCTTACTTGTTTGACACAATGTACACACTTGCTGAACCTTCTACTGGTGTTTATATCTAAAGGACATGCAGATCAGAAAAGGCCAGTACTGTCATTTTCATTAGATTAGTCATCCAGAAGATCTTTTTATACTTTATCTCATTAGTGATGAACATTTAAAGAGCGCACAAGCTGAGAAATAAATGCCAATATTGCTTTTTATCTGTGCCATTTTAATGATCAGTATATGCCCAATTATACATCATTAGAATGTATAATGGGGCATGATGAAAGACCGGAAACTTCTGTTAGTGCCTGGTAGAGGCTTGAATAAAATCCATTTGAAGTGAAGGGGTTTTGAACTGAGGGGAAGAACAGTGGACAATGAACGCTACCCATGGATGATTTATGGCATATATTATGGGAATTTATCCCAAAGAATATTGCTGAGATTAGGTTTATGAAATTCCATCCCTTTTTATCATGTCCTAGTATAACATTCACTTTCTAATGTAATACAAATGCAATAGATGTTCATTAAAAAAATATAAACTAAAGCAAATGTTAGCCTGACATATACATATAGAGGACATACAATATTATCGCACAAAGACAGACCTGAGCAGTCATTTTTTTACTTTCATATGATGTCATCAATCACTTCCTCCAGCCAGGGACCACTAAAATTGGATGATTTTATATAAATCATGGAGGTTTTTACATCACATGCTATCTTTACTACACTGATACATCAAGGCCCACAAATGACTGTCATTTAGATGGATCGATACATTTAAATGCAGAGCACGTGGATAACATGAAACATCGAATAACAAACTATCTGAATCTTTACTGTGATATGATGCATAAGGCATAATAATGGCCCTCTCTATTTCACTTCTGAATTATAACAAGGAAGGAACACTAATGCTTTGTTATTAATTACACTTTAAAGCCTGGTGTGCATAGACTTCTTAGATATCACTGCTTGCCGAAGGGTATAATCTTACCTTTAACGTGATACCGAACACAGAACAAATATTCAATGGATCAATTCTTGCAACCCTATAAAACTATGAAAAGCATGTGTCACTTTGGGAGTGCTATCAAAGTAATGCGGTGGAGTACTGAACAATGCGCCTTAAAGGATACCACAGCCCACAGGCTGCGGAACAATAAATGTTGCAATGTGTAGGGGAAAAAAAGGACACACTCACCGCTTCCCTCGCTCCCTGCCATCGGCCCCCGCTCAGTTCCCACAGCTGCCAGTACCGGCCGACTCTCCTGACCCTTGACCCGGACATACTGCGCTGCGCATGCGCAGTATGTCCTATAATCTTCCCTTCTGCTGTCGCATCATGATGGCAGAAGAACGGACACTCCCCCGCCTCCTCCCTCAACGGTCAGGAGAGTCGGCCGGTACTGGCAGCTGTGGGAACCGAGCGGGGGCCGACGGCAGGGAGCGAGGGAAGCGGTGAGTGTGTCCTTTTTTTCCCCTACACATTGCAGCATTTATTTTTCCACAGCCTGTGGGCTGTGGTATCCTTTAACAATATCCAATAGTCAAAACACCATTCATCAACTCCTTTACTTCCAGTCTTAGGCCTCGATTCATCATTGTCTTTGCGATAACTTTTTCCGGTTCGTTAAATTACTGAATTCAAAGTTTATCGATTTCTAGTTGTATTCATCAAGGTTTTTCCACATTCGGTGTGACTTCGATAAAATATCGATAACAATGCGGTAACCATTCAGTAACGTGTCGATATTTCCATTTTACAGCGGTAATTTAACACAAGGCCATAAGATTCCCATGGAATTGTGGGTAAAAAGGCAGTCCTTTGAACACTACATAGCAACATTTCGAATAGCGCATAACACCTGGACCAGGATTCTGGAAGTGGCTTGGGACAATCCCACAATTTCACCAGCTACAGCTTGATAGAAGCCTTTTCTGAAAAAATGTAGTGCAGCTAGCAATTTAGTTAACCCTGGCACTGCCTGTGTTCTCTTACAAGATGATTCAAGAGAAATGCTGATGTCCTGGTATAGCAAATAAATCCATTCTCTTACAAATTGATATAGTTCTAGACCTTATTCTTGCCCTTCTGCACCTTTGAATCACTCTCAGCTGATACATAACCACTTCAAATGGCTCCATCTTCTCTGTCATCAATGATCTGACAGGAATAACGACAGAGCAGTGAAGGAGATAACGAATCCTTAATTTAACGCTAAACCACGCCCACTTTCATTTTCATGAATTGCACTTTCTTCTGTTTTATCGCATAATTACCGAATGATTACCGAATGCTCGCTAACAGCTGTAAATAACTTCGATGAATTCTTAAATCAGCTTATCGAGTTCAGTATTTTACGAGCTGTAGGTAATTGATTCGATAAGTCTTGATGAATCGAGGCCTTAACCACTTAGGGATTGTAGTGTTAAACCTCCCTAAAGACAGGCCATGTTTTGAGAAACTGAGGCTTTAAGGCCAAGCTGCAAGGCCGCACAACTCAGCACACAAGTGACCCCCCCCCTTTTCTCCCCACCAACAGAGCTCTATGCTGGTGGGGTCTGATTGCGCCCCTCCCCTTCCCCCCAGGTGGGTGTTTGTTTTTTTATAAAAATGTATTTCTTTATTTTAATAATCTTTTTTACTATTTTTCTTTTTATTATCCCCCCTCCTTCCCCCGCCAGCCGATCAGCATGATCGGCTGTCATAGGCTTCAGACTATGACAGCCGATCACCTCCATAGCAGCAGAGGGGACAGCTGTGTCACACGGCTGTCCCCAGTACAGCGCTGCTGCAAATTGCAGCGCTGTACCAAGTAAAAAGACAGCAGTTTCGCCGTCTAACAGTCTCCCGAGCGGCGATCACCACTGGGAGACTAAAGGCGGAGCAGGAGCAGCCTGAGCACAATCTCCTGCAGTAGCCGGCCCCAGGACTTGACACCAATTGGCGTTAGGTGGTCCTGGGGCTGCCGCCATGGTCATGCCCATTGGCATGGCACGGTCTTTAGGTAGTTAAATTAACATAGGTGAAACAACCAAATATGCCCCAGTTTAATCTGTTTTATGGCAGGGTTGCATACAGTCTTTGCAGATAGTCTGGTCATAAGATTTCAGGTCTGACCACCCTTTTTTAATCTTTTCTAGACTACTAAGCTATAGCCCCTTAAAGAAGAGCTGTCAGCTATACTATATAAAAAAAACACATATATACCTAGATAAATACTTGCTCTATGTACATGACATATGTATGGCACTGTCCACGTTTTAATTTCAGTAAGTTTTATATAGTAAATAAAGAGAAAACTGTTTGATGCATTTGCCATTTTGGAATCTCTGTGTCTTAGGCCCGGTTCACATTAGCGGTGGCCGTCCGGAATCGCCGTGCCGGAGCCGGACCGCTTGCAGAACGGACGGAACGGACGCACGGCATAGCAATGAAAGCCTATACGTCCGTTCACATGCGTCCGTTCTGCCGGACCGGAGCCGGACCGGATCCGGGCCGGATCCGGACTCCGGCGTCCGTTCCAACATGCGCTATTTTTTGGTCCGGCTCCTCCGGCAGCCGTATCCGGGGCGGAGCCGGACTGCACCATCCGGCCAATACAAAGCTATGAGAACCGGAGAGCGCACAACACACTGGCTAAAAATGCGGATGTTCTACCCCACTTCCGATGCGTATTGAAGCGGCGATTTTGGATGGGGACACATGGGCAAGCATTTTGGAGTGGAGCAGCAGTGATTTTAAACGTGCTGGAGATGTTGGCAGTGTGTCGGAGGTGGAGGTGAGTGCTAAACAGCGGAGGGCCTGATTCCACAGGTCCACCTTCTGCTGACCTCCCAGACCCCAACATTTTTATTCCTTTTCTACTATCTTTTGCCAAACGGATCCGGATCGCATCCTGATGAACACCTGATGCAAACTGACCGGATCCGGATCGGATCTGGATCAGAACCGTACGGTTCCGATCCGGATCCGGTCCGGATCCGGTCAGGTCATCCGGTCCGTTTGGCAGAGAACCGCAAGTGTGAAGCGGGCCTTAAGCCAATCCTTATGTCATTTCCTCCCTTACTCTGGGAGGAGGGAGGCCAATGCAAACACAGGCAGTCTTCAGACACTCCCACCCAGCTTTGTAATAGAAAGTACATTTTTATTGTGTGACTCTGCAGCTTCTCAGCATGAGAAATATTGACCAATCAGAGAGGAACAGTGTGGGAGTGAATAACAAAAGGGAAAGAGGCTGCATTAGTTAAGTCTGAGAGGGAAGTAAAGAAGCAAAAAAAAAAAGACAACCCAACATGCTCTGAAACTTCCTTTGTGCAGCAGATGCACCAAATAAGAACCAGGTAAACTGTGGAATGATATTTTATCATCACCAAAAGTAAAAGTGATTTTTAACACTTGGATTGCCTGGTTATCATCCCTATTGCTTGTGTACCAGATAAAAATAAATAATTTATTTCTGATTTTATGTCTGACAGTTACACTTTAAGGACTAGAGCCTTGTTTTTATCTTTGTGACTGTAATCACTTTGATTAGTTTACACAGATCCCAGGGTCAGGAACCAATGAAATTGGCCCCTGGCAGGGATAAGAAGCTCCAAAGGTTTACGTTAGTGATGAGCACAAATTTCGCATAATCGTAATTTTGCATCATAATTCGCAATCAGTGGCATAGCTAAGGAGCTGTGGGCCCCGATGCAAGTTTTACATTGGGGCCCCCCAAACACTCGTATAGAGTAACAATTGATACAGCACACCAAAACCTGCCAATAGCAACTACAGTGTCACTGGTGCAAGAAGGGGATGGGTAACAGTGGGTTAATGATTTCCACTATTCAAAGTATCTATAGAAGTGAGATTATGAGCACAGGACCAATGGAGAGCTAATATTGCAGTTGAGGGAGGGCCCTTCTGGACCAAAGGGCCCCAATGCGGTCGAACCTCTGCAAACCCTCTTGCTACACGCCGCCTTTTGCAATCATATTTTACACTCATAAATACACAGACACATTCACTTTTTTCATCCCCTGTATTACACAAGATAATTAGGGTTAATAAATGGCTAGTTGTAGGTTATTTTATAGCATGTCCAAACCATGTGCCTCAGGGCTGATCTTGCAAGGGGCAATGTGCAGACATGCAGTGCACGGGTTAAAACCAACTCGGTTTCTATTGGCTGCTGAATGGAGGCTGCATGGAATGAGCATCAAGGTGAGATGCAGTCCTATTTCAAGTTAATATGTCCACAACGTGGCAGCTACCAGGTATACAGTCAGGCAACTTGGGGCTACGTGCTGTGCCTGGCACTAGTGTTGGGCGAACAGTGTTCGCCACTGTTCGGGTTCTGCAGAACATCACCCTGTTCGGGTGATGTTCGAGTTCGGCCGAACACCTTATGGTGTTCGGCCAAACTGTTCGGCCATATGGCCGAACTAAGAGCGCATGGCCGAACGTTACCCGAACGTTCGGCTAGCGCTGTGATTGGCCGAACGGGTCACGTGTAGTGTTGGGCGAACATCTAGATGTTCGGGTTCGGGCCGAACATGGCCGCGATGTTCGGGTGTTCGAGCCGAACTCCGAACATAATGGAAGTCAATGGGGACCCGAACTTTCGTGCTTTGTAAAGCCTCCTTATATGCTACATACCCCAAATTTACAGGGTATGTGCATCTTGGGAGTGGGTACAAGAGGAAAACAAATGTAGCAAAAAGAGCTTAAAGTTTTTGAGAAAATCGATTTTAAAGTTTCAAAGGGAAAACTGTCTTTTAAATGCGGGAAATGTCTGTTTTCTTTGCACAGGTAACATGCTTTTTGTCGGCATGCAGTCATAAATGTAATACATATAAGAGGTTCCAGGAAAAGGGACCGGTAACGCTAACCCAGCAGCAGCACACGTGATGGAACAGGAGGAGGGTGGCGCAGGAGGAGAAGGCCACGCTTTGAGACACAACAACCCAGGCCTTGCATGAGGACAAGAAGCGTGCGGATAGCAATTTGCATTTTGTCGCCATGCAGTCATAAATGTAATACAGATGAGAGGTTCAATAAACAGGG
The DNA here is from genome assembly GCF_040937935.1 of Hyperolius riggenbachi. Classification (NCBI taxonomy): domain Eukaryota; kingdom Metazoa; phylum Chordata; class Amphibia; order Anura; family Hyperoliidae; genus Hyperolius; species Hyperolius riggenbachi. The sequence goes on from NC_090649.1 coordinate 224,594,346, forward strand.
ACCGGAAACGCTAACCCATCACAGATGTTCATTGTTCATGTTACTTGGTTGGGGTCCGGGAGTGTTGCGTAGTCGTTTCCAATCCAGGATTGATTCATTTTAATTTGAGTCAGACGGTCTGCATTTTCTGTGGAGAGGCGGATACGCCGCCGATCTGTGACGATGCCTCCGGCAGCACTGAAACAGCATTCCGACATAACGCTGGCTGCCGGGCAAGCCAGCACCTCTATTGCGTACATTGCCAGTTTGTGCCAGGTGTCTAGCTTCGATACCCAATAGTTGAAGGGTGCAGATGGATTGTTCAACACAGCTATGCCATCTGACATGTAGTCCTTGACCATCTTCTCCAGGCGATCGGTGTTGGAGGTGGATCTGCACGCTTGCTGTTCTGTGTGCTGCTGCATGGGTGTCAGAAAATTTTCCCACTCCAAGGACACTGCCGATACCATTCGCTTTTGGGCACTAGCTGCGGCTTGTGTTGTTTGCTGCCCTCCTGGTCGTCCTGGGTTTGCGGAAGTCAGTCTGTCGGCGTACAACTGGCTAGAGGAGGGGGAGGATGTCAATCTCCTCTCTAAAGTCTCCACAAGGGCCTGCTGGTATTCTTCCATTTTGACCTGTCTGGCTCTTTCTTCAAGCAGTTTTGGAACATTGTGTTTGTACCGTGGATCCAGAAGGGTATAAACCCAGTAATTGGTGTTGTCCAGAATGCGCACAATGCGTGGGTCGCGTTCAATCCTCTAGCCAGTTGTACGCCGACAGACTGACTTCCGCAAACCCAGGACGACCAGGAGGGCAGCAAACAACACAAGCCGCAGCTAGTGCCCAAAAGCGAATGGTATCGGCAGTGTCCTTGGAGTGGGAAAATTTTCTGACACCCATGCAGCAGCACACAGAACAGCAAGCGTGCAGATCCACCTCCAACACCGATCGCCTGGAGAAGATGGTCAAGGACTACATGTCAGATGGCGTAGCTGTGTTGAACAATCCATCTGCACCCTTCAACTATTGGGTATCGAAGCTAGACAACTGGCACAAACTGGCAATGTACGCAATAGAGGTGCTAGCTTGCCCGGCAGCCAGCGTTATGTCGGAACGCTGTTTCAGTGCTGCCGGAGGCATCGTCACAGATCGGCGGCGTATCCGCCTCTCCACAGAAAATGCAGACCGTCTGACTCAAATTAAAATGAATCAATCCTGGATTGGAAACGACTACGCAACACTCCCGGACCCCAATCAAGTAACATGAACAATGAACATCTGTGATGGGTTAGCGTTTCCGGTCCCTGTTTATTGAACCTCTCATCTGTATTACATTTATGACTGCATGGCGACAAAATGCAAATTGCTATCCGCACGCTTCTTGTCCTCATGCAAGGCCTGGGTTGTTGTGTCTCAAAGCGTGGCCTTCTCCTCCTGCGCCACCCTCCTCTTGTTCCATCACGTGTGCTGCTGCTGGGTTAGCGTTACCGGTCCCTTTTCCTGGAACCTCTTATATGTATTACATTTATGACTGCATGCCGACAAAAAGCATGTTACCTGTGCAAAGAAAACAGACATTTCCTGCATTAAAAGACAGTTTTCCCTTTGAAACTTTAAAATCGATTTTCTCAAAAACTATAAGCTCTTTTTGCTAAATTTTTTTTCCTCTTGTGCACATACCCTGTAAATTTGGGGTATGTAGCATGTAAGGAGGCTTTACAAAGCACAAAAGTTCGGGTCCCCATTGACTTCCATTATGTTCGGAGTTCGGCTCGAACACCCGAACATCGCGGCCATGTTCGGCCTGTTCAGCCCGAACCCGAACATCTAGATGTTCGCCCAACACTACCTGGCACCAGGAAAGCTCAAAAACCCTGCTTCTGCTGGACTCTTCCCAGGCAATGGCTGCTGGAGATGCAAACGGACCTCACAGCTTGCGAGCATAGGACTGGCTGCTGCAGCTATTTAGCAAGCACTACTGATCTTACTCCAACATGTTCCTAAGCTCAACTACACAGAGTGACCTACATTTAAATGAATAATTGTTCTCAATCTCCACCTGAAGACCTCCTGAGCCACTGATGCCCTCCTCTGTCTATATCTGAAGATCAGTTTACCCAATGATGTCCTCCTCTGTCATCTGAAGAGCATAAGGCCAGTTCACAGACACGTGCCTTGCCTTCTGTGGTTTTCCGTCAGCCACAATGATTCGCTTCTATTCTGGGACTTTACAGTCTCTGATGCTACTTTGCCTCTTTTATTGAAGCCCCGTGCCTGTTATGGGGGACTGGGAGAGACTATAAAATATATCTACACTGTCCATGGCAGAAGCGGCAAGCACAACTTCCACACACTGACTCTGGCTGTTTCTGCAGCTCACTCGAGGGATATGGGAGGAGCCAGGCAAGCTAGATGTCAACGGGAGCGTGGAGGGGGCGGTGCAGAAGGTCAGGACTCAGGAGTGAGTGACGGCAGCCCTGGAGGAGATGAGTTAGGAGAGGCGGCGCCAGGCATTGAGAGTGACGTATAGTCACAGTTACACACTGAAGCGGCCGCTGCGGTCTGCAGAGAGCAACGGAGCAAATTGGGGAGGAGGAGTCTGGAGACCAATCAGACAGTGAGTGACGTGTCTGCAGTGTCTGGGATCCGCAAGTGGAGCCACTTTAATTAGTAAGTGCCTGGCCGCTGCCGCCTCAGTACACACGCGCACAGGCGTATGTACTGAGGCGGACCCGGGCCCGGTTGCACATGCCCCTGTTTGCAATAATGATGCTAAATCATATTGCAAAATTTCAGGAGAAATCATAATTGACTTCACTTGAAAACATAGTGAGGAACCGTAGTTTTGCATTTAGCGTAATTTTCATGTAATTTTGTGCTGATTTTATTGGTTACTAGCAAAGCCCCCATGCATGCCATAAGTGTTTCCTATGAGGAGGAAAGAGGATAATGCACTTTACCCTGGGGGTAGAGGTTATGCATCTTTAAAAATGAATGATGTTGCTTTAATGAATTTGTGTAATTAAGTCTTGTACTGGTAGGAATGTTATATATTGATCTCAAACAGTTGCACTGCTTGTTGGATGAGGCAATTTAAAACAAAACAAGTGAGAGAGCTATTTACTCCCCCTGAAAAGCACTGCCACAGACTCTCCCTTACACAAAACAAAGCAGTGGAACAGTATATATGTGCTCCATCACCAGGTCCACTCCTTCACTTCAGCTGACCGCTGTCACACACTTGCATGTGGTTCCTTAGTCTTTCTGCGACAAACTGGAGGTTTCAGAAGCAGTAAGCATGTGCATGACACAAGTGGCTGCAGTGAAGAGAAGCAGACCAGGCACTGGTACAGGTCATGAACACTGCACTGCTGCACTACTCAGCATTGGAGGGGTAGTTATCACAGAGAACTCAGGAGGGAGATCCCTGTCCGAGATGGGCAGTGGGGTTTGGGGGGGTTTGGGGGGAGGCGGAGTTAGAAGTCAAGCAGCCCCAAGAACTAGGTACTAGTGTCCACAGAACAGGTTTCCCCAACAATTTTTTGAAAAGAAGATGAAGACAAGCTGATTAGGACACAGATAATGTTTTGTGGGCATAGGCCCCGTTCCTCAGGTCATATTGTGAATATTAGACAGAGTGGATATAACATGCTGAACATATTGTATAGATATGGGTAAAATACAGTCCTAATAAGAGACATAATTTTAAACATTTGCATAGAGCTCAAATTTATTAAATAAGTAATATATTTGGCAGTGTTATCTGATCCGAAAGGGAACCTTAAGTGAGAAGTATATGGAGGCTCCCATATTTATTTATTTATTTACTATTAAACAATACCAGTTTCCTGGCAGCCCTGCTGATCTATTTGGCTGCAGTAGTGTCTGAATTACACCAGAAACAAGCATGCAGCTAATCTTGTCAGATTTGACAATAATGTCAGAAACACCTGATCTGCATATGCTTGCTCAGGGTCTGTGGCTAAAAGTATTAAAGGCAGAGGATCAGCAGGAATATGGCAGCCTCCATATACCTCTCGTTTAAGCCTCTCCTGAACCATTTGCTGACCGCTCCCCGCCAATTGGCATGAACACGGCGGCAGCTCCAGGACCGCTCAACGCCAATTGGTGTGAAATCCTAGGGCGGTGTTTTGCAGGTGATCGCGTGCCGATGCGCGCGCATCTCCGATTGAATGACGGAGCTCTACTCTGTAATCCGTCTTCCAGTGGCGATTGCTGCTAGGAGACTGTTAGATGGTGAAACTGCTGTCTATTTACGCTGTACAGCGCTGCAACCTATTGCAGCACTGTACTAGGGACAGCCGTGTCACACCCAAACCTAAATAAATAAAAAAATAAACATCCCTGCAGTGATCAGAGCCCACCAACTGAAAGCTTATTTGGTGGGCAGAAAAAGTCGGGGAATCACTTGTGTGCTGAGTTATATGGCCCTGCAGCGAGCCTTTAGGCTGGTTTCACAGTGGGACGTTACAGGCGCACGTTAGAGCAGCCTGTAACGCAGCCCACCGCACAGTAATGAAAAATCAATGGGGCTGTTCACAGTGCCCACGTTGCGTTACATTGTAACGCTGCGTCACAAGACAACGTACTGCATGCAGTACTTTAGACACGGCTGAGCCGCGTTAGACTGCTTGCACATGCTCAGTAATCTTGTGGAGGAGCGGAGAGCGGCCAGGCACATGGCTAATTAATATGCACTGCATGTTGTGACGTGCAGTGTTTACTTCCTGGAGCGGCCGCTCTGCGCGGTGATTGGCCGGCGGGACCACGTGATGCCGCATGCGCACAAGAGTGCGCATCACGGCATCACTGACGCCAGAGTGAGCTGCACAACGCGTCCAGATCCAGCACCACCAGGCGTTCCATTAGGGGGACGTTATGCGATCTTAACGCCCCTCTAACGCAACGTCCTGGTGTGAAATTAGCCTTAAAGCTGCAGTGGCCTGAATTGTAAAAAAATAGCCTGTTCACTGGGGGAGGGGGGGGGGATATGGGGGGAGGGGTGTAAGCCTACGGTCCTCAAGTGGTTAATCCTTAGACATCCATAGGCATTCCGGTTTTTTGCACATACAGTATACACCATGAACGTGTAAAGGCATTTTAGAACAAAACTACAGCTGGTGTCTATAGGCAGTTTTGTTTCCCAATAATACACCCAAAAGGCATTTAGTACCAAGTTTCGGCTTAGTGCCAACTTTCTATGTTACTTTAAACATGCAAATAATTCTAGGTTGATGTAGAATTATGCAGATGGTACTACGAATCTATGCAACTTGAAAATGGACCAATTAAGTGCTTTCACTGCAAGATTTGATTAATCCATTTTATAATGGATTTTCAAATCAAATGTATTTGCACCTAAATGACAATCCTACTGACCAATGTGGACTTTGCAACGTGTAAATTTGGGCAAAACATTTAATAAACACACTTCAAACATAGAGGGCACGGTCATGTAGCTTTTTTTAAAAAATGGCTGTCAAAGGGTTAATACAATTCATATAATGGTGTACTCATAAAAATGTAAAATTACTGTGTGGCTACAAAATAGTTATGATTGATAGGGTGTACAAATGTGACATACAGTATGTGATTGGGATGCTCCCTTATGTGGCAGAAAATGAGATGTACTGTATATTGCGTATGGTGCATAAAAATAAGAAGGGTGTAGTGAGGTGCCTGTGTAGGCTGTATAAAATAATATACACTTTGTCAGGATGGCTAAATCTGAATAGATATGCAGTCATGGACAAAATATTAATCCACATGTATATACTTTTACATCTGAACTGACAGCGAGAGGCATTGCTGCATACTAATGAGTAAAATGCCACCTCCTGATAAAAGCGTTGTCAGTTGCTGGTGGGAAAGTGTATAATGAATGGGCATATCTTTTTTTTGCCCTCTTGGGCTATCATTCATAAAGAGGCTGTCGGTAAGGGGAATCAATGCGGGAAAACACCGCTGCCGGTATTTTAGACTTCTGGGTGGGCATTCATAAAAATTTATCCATGTGCGGTAGCAGTGCGGAGATTCCCCGAACTAGGCAGGCGGTAGGCAGGCGGAAGGGTTGCGGAGACACGGAAGCTGGCGAGTTGATACATTTCTCCGTGTTCCGCTCTGCTACAGCTGCCTGGGAAGTCTGTGTGTCTCCATTCACTTACATTGGTATCGCCACATCAGAGTGAGCGGTACTTCCCGACCTTACACCGCTTGCAGTGATCTTTATGAATTAACATTTTGCTACATTTGTTCCGATAATCACCACACAAGGCGGTGATTTATCACTCTGCTCGGTAGTGTCATTTTTTCATGCGGAAAGAGCCTTTATGAATGCTGACTTTGCCGAGTGTTCAGTAAAGTCAGCTGTTTTAAGCATTTCCGCATGCGGAAATGCTTTATGAATGATAGCCTTGGTGTTCAAAAATACTACACTAGATTGTCACATGCTAATTCCTCATTTTGTTTTCATTTTTGTCCAAGATGTTTTTTGGGGGCTTTGATATATTAGATTAACTTTTGTTTGTTTACATGTCTTCTCTTCAGCCATTTTCTGCAATACTTTATTATTATTATTATGAATTAGATAGACAATTTGTGAAGAGTTGTGAGTGGTCCCAAATCGTAATACCATTAGGGTTAAGAGACAGGGGGGGGGGGGGGGGTTATATTTATTTTGGTCTTTGCACCAAAAGGTCATAATATGTCCCATGAACAATGAAAAAAAATATATAAAGCACCAGCAGCTTTCTTGGCAAACAAAATTACAGTGTCAGCCCCTTTGTATATAGGAATATACCCTTTCCACTAACTTGTGGTGCCACATTTAGGGATTTGTTCTTTTTAAAAACAAACAAACAAACAAACAAGCAGTATAAATTTTAAAGCCCAAATGGTTGGCAAGGGCAGATTAACCTCCTTGGCATTATGGACGAGCTCAGCTCGTCCATGACCGCCGGAGGGCGCCGCTCAGGCCCCGCTGGGCCGATTTTCATGATTTATCTTTTAAAACACGCAGCAAGCAAAGTGCTTGACGATCGCCGCCGATGCGCCACTACCTGACGCGTAGTAGTAGCTTGAAAAGGGGAGAAGGAAGCTATGTCAAGATTTGTTTGGGTTGGCAATGACATTGCTAGGCAGATTTGCACTGTCAACTCAATCATCAGAAATATTACAGTTACAGATAAGCTGTAATACAAGAAATACAGAGGCAAGAAATAAAGCAAGATTATAATTTTTATTATTATTTAGTATTTATATAGCGCTGACATCTTCCGCAGCGCTATACAGAGTATATATAGTCATGTGTGCCTCAGAGGGGCTCACAATCTAAGCCCTACCATAGTCATATGTATGTATCGTGTAGTGTATGTAACGTAGTCTAGGGACAATTTTAAGGGAAGCCAAATAACTTATCTGAATGCTTTTGGGATGTGGGAGGAAACCAGAGTACCCGAAGGAAAGCCACGCAGACACAGGGAGAACATACATTTGGCAAATAAATGCTCTGGCATACAAAAAAAAAAAAAACCTTCAATGATTTGCTGCAGCTAAGTGTAGTAATCTGCCAAGGGAATGTGAAAGTCATATGAGATCCAGTCTTTGTTATAAAAGTAAGGATGGTCATTCTCTATGAGCTTGCAGATAAATTTGCAAGCCCCCACTACTCTGTCTGCCATTAAAGCGGACCTGAATTTTAACTCAGACCTTCCTCTCTGCTCTAAAAGATCAGCAATAGTGTAATAACCTTTACAGAAAAACATTTCTTTGTTACAACCGATGCAAATGGCTGGATAGAGTACTGATTAAGGGCTCTGCCTTTGACATGGGAGACCAGGGTTCGAATCCTGGCTAGGTCAAGTACCTATTCAGTAAGGAGTTCAAGGCAAGACTCCCTAACACTGCAGGGTGGCCTCTTGAGCGCGTCTCAGTGGCTGCAGCTCTTGAGCGCTTTGAGTCCAACAGGAGAAAAGCGCTATACAAATGTTCGGATTATTATAAAATAAATCTGCACTGTTCCTACTTCCTGGTTCATGGAAGCAGACATATTGTTAACATCCTGTGCTTTCAAATGAGCTTATCTGCCATCTCTGCCATGGCAGTCATGTGACACAAGGGAGAGATCAAATTACAACTTGTCCTGTGCAAGGATACAGGTCCACTTTAACACTCTTTCCAATCCATAGCATGGCATTTAGCACCTGTATGGCATCTACTGCAAATTAAGTTTAGCAGCAATGGATTCCTTTTCATTCTATATGTTATATTTGCGTATTTAAGTGACTGGTAAAATATGTACTATTATTAGGTACTGTATTGCTGACTAGAAGATAATATCTTTGTTGCAGATGATAATAATAACTTTTTACAATCCTGTGTTAGACAATGTCTGACATTTGCTTTTTCAAGCATTAATCCAATGTTGGACATATTCGACACAGGAAAAATGGCTGCCGCTAGAGCAGCATCAACCTCTTTGGATAAAAGTGTTGGATTAAGGTATCTTTTCCACAAGTGGCTAAAGTTTTTTTTTTTTCAGGCAATTCAGCCTAGTCCTGGCTGCTGAACACAAGTGTCATTTGGCCGCAATTACATGTAGCTAAATGCCAGTGTTTGCTAATGCTGCACATGTCACGTTTGACACATGGTGGCGTTACCCGGCAGTAGGAAAAAAGTCGTATGCAGTGTCTGAGGACAGCAACCGCCGTGCTCAGATGCAACTCTCTGGGGAAGGGTCACCTGTCCACCGCCCATGCTAAGTGCTAGCAAGTGCCCAGCAGGTGAATGAAAAGCAACTGACAGGCAGTGAATTCCTTGCCTTCAACTGCCCATGAAAAAGAGGCCTTAGACTGACCCTTGCATCGCCTCCAGGTCCATCTTCTGCCACTGTGCCATGTAATTTCAATATTATGTGGACGCATTTGAACTCACCATTAGGGGTGCCATTGTCTGATCTAGTTCAGCATGATGTCACCTTATGTCAAACAATGTGTTGGACAAAGTATGACACTTTGATCCTCGCTGGCACCCTACTGCACTGCGTAACAGGGTTATTATGCTACTGTGTGCAATACGAGAGGAGCTACAGCGTGCAAGCTGATACCGGCCCTGAACCCCCCACTGATACCGGGTCACCTCCTCGCTCTAGTGTGAAGAGGTAGAGACCCCTTAAGTCTCTTTCCTCTTCAATGATCCAGCAATCACCCACATGCCCCCCCCCCCCCCCCCACACACACACAATCGAGAAAAAATGGAAGTGCTGGGGGCGGGTGACATGGGTGATCACAAAATTGGATTAGAGAAGGTTAAACAATCTCATTGAGATACCTTTGGAAATGTAAATTTCCCGTATTTCACATCTAGCTTTCGTAATTCCAAGATTTATTCAAATGCATTCAAGGACTGAGAGCATATAGAGAGATGTATGAAATGTGTGAATTCACAAAATCATATGTAGCTCTTGCTGTCCAATGATAAATATGATTCTGCACCAAATGCAATGCTTTGCATATTTTATTCTCATGATACTTGCCTTTTTTCTTTTGAAAAGAATGATTTTTATTACTTTCACACCCTGCAGTTATCCTTAGGGGAACAGTAGGCGGCACCCTGTGAGGTAACATTCACACAGAAAAAAGACAAGTCTCAAGTCTTATTTGCAATCGGTAAAACTGGAATATCAAGAAAACACAATATTGAATACTCAGCACCAGGTTAACCCTGAGGCATGCGTTATACTTGAACTTTAAGTTAAATTCTGCACCTTTCATCTGCAATGTCTGGATTTTAAGTTCTAGTTCAGGCTCGTCATTTATTCTTAGTGCATATATTGTGGAAAATATCTTGAATTTTAATGCACGTTTTGTGTATTGCACATTTTTTGTGCAATATACTTTTTATTATCTGGCTTGAAAACTGATTTTATGTGTGAATATAAGAAACAGCCTGCGAAACATTCAATCTTCATGCTGCTCATGTGACCATCAACTGTGCATAGCTATATGTATCTGTTGGAAAGATTCCCTCACTTCCTACAGTGAAACCAACAACAGAAAATCTCTCAAAAGTGAATGAAGGCAACAATTCAAGTTTGAAACACAGTCCAACCAGTTCCCACTCTATAAAAATGTAAAAAAAAAATTCATTTTTTTTTCTTCAACCTTAAAGTTTGTCAAGTCACTAACATTTCTGTAAGGTAAAAGTGGACTTTTTAACGCATACATTTGAAAAAGTCACAAGTTAATTTAGGTGCGACGTTAAATAATGCTATTACTAGCAATATCGGTAAATAACAATTTAAGCACAACATTATCAATAACAATATCAATAACAAAAAAAACAGTAAATAGAGATTTAATTGCGGTATTACATTACAGGTACATTTACAGATAATGTTGAACCTAACTATAACCTAAGTTCCTGCTACTCTCACACAGAACGCTCTCCTGGTGGTGCCTAACCCTAAGACCCCCTGGTGTGATGCCTAAGCCTAAGATCCCCTTGGTGGTGCCTAATCCTAAAATCACCCTGGTGGTTACTAACCCTAAGACCCCTCTGATGGTGGCTAACCCTAAGACCACCCTAGTGGTGCCTAAGCTTAACACTCCCTGATCCCCGCTACCAATAATACAATAAATTTCAACTGAACTGCAGCTGCCCGCTAAATAGCGTAACGGCTTTCTATATTACGATAAATAACAATTATATACGCAGATATTGATAAATAACATTTGCACCCACAAACATCAATAAATAACAATTGCATGCATTTTTTGGCCAAATCTTTTTCAACTACTCCTCAGAGTGCATGTTTAAAGGATACCCGAACTGAAATGTGACATAATGAGATAGACATGTGTATGTACACTGCCTAGCACACAAATAACTATGCTGTGTTCCTTTTTTTCTTTCTCTGCCTGAAAGCGTTAAATATAAGGTATGTAAGTGGCTGACTCAGTCCTGACTCAGTCCTGACTCAGACATAAAGTGACTACAGTGTGACCCTTACTGATAAGAAATTCCAACTATAAAACCCTTTCCTAGCAGAAAATGGCTTCTGAGAGCAAGAAAGAGGTAGAAAAAAGGGGAATTTCTTATCAGTGAGGGTCACACTGCAGTCACTTTCTGTCTGAGTCAGGACTGAGTCAGCCACTTACATACCTTATATTTAACTCTTTCAGGCAGAGAAAGAAAAAAAGGAACACAGCATAGTTATTTGTGTGCTAGGCATGTCAAATTTCAGTTCGGGTATCCTTTAACCACTTCAGCCTTCAGTGTTTTTTCATTTTATGCATCTGAGTAATTTTCACATCCTATTCATTCGCCAATAACTTTAGCACTAATTCCACCACCAATTAGGCTTTCTTTGGTTGTGTATTGATCCGCTCAGCTGCCTGCGCAGGCAGGCAGCTTTTTGACCACTGTTCAAGTTTGCATTCTGCAGGTCTCTGGAAGAGAGACCTTTTGTCAGTTTTTCAGCTTGCTGCTGCTGGGGAATATGCATACGTTGGTCATGCAAATTTCCTAGCCACATCCTCTGGAGGTTTGTACTATAAATACCATGTTATATCACAGACCTGGGCTGGTCATAAGGGTTAGTCCTGTGAAACACTCCTGGAGTGTCAGCCTTGCTCATTGTTTAAAGATTAGCTTAGAGTAATTCCTGGGACTGCACTAGGCAGGTTCCCTAGTGCAGTTAGGATTGCTTATCTGTTTGTTTGTCTGTTGCGATTGTCCTGTCCCAGCGGTGGTCGACAGGAAATCGTTCTGTGTGTCTGGGCGCTAACCGGAACAGCGGTTGTTACTGGTAGCCCCTTCTGATCTGTCTTGCCTGGATCGCACTCGCCTTGCGCTAGTGCTGTGGATCCTTCTGGTCTGCAACTCTCTTGCTGTACTTGGATCGCACTTGCTCTGGCGGAAAGAGCAGTGGATCCAGCTTGCTCTGTTTCTATTCTTGGATCGCACTCGCTCTGGCGGAAAGAGCAGTGGATCGTGTCTCTCACTTACTCCTGTTTTCGTGTATCTGTCTTGTCTGCTACGAACGCTTGCTGGAGGCTCGGTGAGGTAACCGTTAAGCAAGCGCTCGCGTCCTCTGTTTCATGTTTGTCTGTCGGTGGTTAGTTAGGCGTGCTTGTCTCTGTTGTGCTTATCACGTGGAGACCGCGCAGAAAATGCTTTCGCTGTTGCGAATGAGTGCGGTGTTCGCATTTAGTGAGCGTTTGTTATTTTCCTTATCTTCTCATTGTATGATTTGCTGTGCCTTTGCTACTCTCGTGCTCTGCCTTGCTGTAGCCTTGTGTCACCTCTGGCAATCGCCTCTCTCGCGATTGCGTTCCTACTTCATATCTGCTGTTGTGTGTGCACCGTCGCGGGTTGGCGACTAGATTGGGGCACATACATACATTCTGTCCCTGTGCTCATTCTCTTTCGCAATCGCTTCTCTTGCGATTGCGTTCTCACTTGGTTTCTTTTGTTGTGTGTCCACCGTCGCAGGTTGGCGGCTAGATTGGTGGACATACATGCATTCCTCATCTGTGCTAATTCGGTCTTGTGTCGCTGTTAGCAACCGCTATCTCTGGCGATTGCCTTCTCACTTTATCTTCCTAATTGTGTGTTCATCGTCGCAGGGTGGCGACTAGATTGGTGGACACACATACCCTCTGTCGCTTTGATCTCTCTCTCTCTCTCAGGGCTATCTTGCCCTGCGTTTCTTCCCTTCATACAATTCCTGTCTGGCGTCTGGGGTAGGGGAGAGGAGCTGTTCCTCTGCACTCCACAGCTCCACCTGCCGACAGGAATTTCCCTCTACAGGTGCATTGCACCTTTTGCTGGGTTCCCTCAAATTACACGCTTGTGGAGGATTTCCGCAGTGTCAGCGCACGCCCTGTGCACTGATCACGGAGAGAATTCCACAATCATTACAGGTTGGTACAGTTTACTAAGAATGATTTTTTTCTAAATGTGTTTTAACGGGAATATTAAGGAACAAATAGAAAAAATGCATTATTTCTCACAGTATGTCAGCCATTATAGCTTTAAATTAATACATGCTACCATAATTAAAACTCACATATTTTATGTGCCCATTTGTCCAGGTTATTACACCATTTAAATGATGTACCTATCACAATGTATGGTGCCAATATTTTATTTGGAAATAAAGGTGCATTTTTTAAGTTTTGAGTCAACACTATTTACAAGCTTATAATTTAAAAAATAACAGTAATATACCCTCTGGCCATGCATATTAAATAAGTTTAGACCCTTAGGTAACTATTTATGTGCTTTTATTAATTGTATTTTTCTTTTCTGATTAAAGACTTTATTTGGGTATTTGTAACGATTGTGGGATTCTCTCCGTGATCAGTGCACAAGACGTGCGCTGACACTGCGGAAATCCTCCACAAGCGTGTAATTTGAGGGAACCCAGCAAAAGGTGCAATGCACCTGTAGAGGGAAATTCCTGTCGACAGGTGGCGCTATGGAGTGCAGAGGAACAGCTCCTCTGCCCTACCACACACGCCAGACAGGAATTGTACGAAGGGAAGAAACGCAATCGTAAGAGAGGCGATTGAGAATGAGCACAGAGAAAGATTGTATGTGTGTGCACCAAACTAGTCGCCAATCCGTGACGGTGCACACACCACAGCAGATATGAAGTAGGAACGCGATCGCGATAGGAGCGATCGCCAGACGTGACACAAGGCTACAGCAAGGCAGAGCACGAGAGTAGCAAAGGCACAGCAAATCGTACAATGAGAAGATAAGGAAAATAACAAACGCTAGCTAAACACGAACACCGCACTCATTCGCAACAGTGCACGCATTTGTGCGCGGTCTCCACGTGATGAGCACAATAGAGACAAGCACGCCTAACTAACCACCAACAGACAAACATGAAACAGAGGATGCGAGCGCTTGCTTAACGGTTACCTCACCGAGCCTCCAGCAAGCGTTCGTAGCAGACAAGACAGACACACGAAAACAGGAACAAGCGAGAGATAGGATCCACAGCACTAGCGAAAAGAGGCCAGTGCGATCCAGGGAGACAGAGAGATGGAGATCAGATGGATCCACAGCATTAGCGCTAGGCGAGTGCGATCCAGGCAAGACAGATAGAGGAGATAGCTGGTAGCAACCGCTGCTCCAGCTATACTCCAAGAACAAAGATCAGAACGACTTCCTGTCGACCACCGCAGGGACAGGACAATCGCAACAGACAAACAAAACAGATATACAATCCTAACTGCACTAGGGAAACCTGCCTAGTGCAGTCCCAGGAATTACTCTAAGCTTATCTTCAAACAATGAGCAAGGCTGACACTCTCCGGAGTGTTTCACAGGATAAATCCTTATGACCAGCGAAGGTCTGTGATATCACATGGTATATATAGAGCAAGCCTACAAGGGATGTGGCTAGGCAATTTGCATGACAAACATATGCAAATTCTTCAGCAACAGCAAGCTGAAAAACTGACAAAAGGTCTCTCTTCCAGAGACCTGCAGAATGCACACCTGAACAATGGTCAAAAAGCTGCCTGCCTGCACAGGCAGCTGAGCAGATCATTACAGTACCTCCCCCCCCCCCCTCTAGGGTCGAATTCCAGACGACCCTCAAAACTGCTATTAGCAAAAGACTGTTACTGAAGACTCATGAAGGTCGGGACAGCCCGACAAGGTCCAATTCCAGAGTCCGTCCCCCCGAAACCTATCTCATCGGAAGCAGAAGCCACCGACACCCTCCAGACCATACCCACCACCTTCCAAGGAGCGTCCGAAGACACCATATCTGCCACAATACCTGTTCGAAGTGTCTCTTTCAAGACAAAAGCCACTGTTGATCCTATCCAGGGTATCAAGCAAAACCTCTCCCGGAATCTCCCAAAACCCTTTGGAGCTCTGCAGAGATCCCAAGAGGCCAGAACGCTCATCAGACTCACATGGAGAGCCGCCAAGAACCCCTATGGAACCAATGATTATTCTGGATTCAGAATTACCCAGACACCCATTAAAATCAGGATTTTCCGGGACCACTTCTGGGCATGCGACCAGGCAGGCCATATCCAGCTTCTGCTGGAATTGATAGGCCATTTCAGAGCATGTCTCAACTGAGGAAGCATCTGAGTATGCTGGTAACCGAGGCACACTTGGGCTTTCTGGGTCACAGAGCACACTGGGGTACACCAGCACAGGAGAAACCTCAGGGCATGTTGGGGAACTGCCAACCTCAGAGTCCGATACGAGAAAACCAAAACCAGGACCGGGCATAAATTAATCACGAGTAGGGGCCACAGGCACTGGTCTTTCAAAAGAAGACTTGGACTCAAATTCAGAAATTTCTGTGACTGCAATATCATCATTGACTACACATGCGTGAAGCTCCATCAGAGCTGCAAAGGTAGTCAGCACAACAGCAATGCCTACTGAAGTGGGCAACACCTCAGAAGGACTTGGGGGGCAGGAGACATCTCCTACAAGTTCTGCACCCTTTGGGAGGAACTCTGAGGTCTCCAGGACATCAGACAAGACCTCAGGAACATCATTTTTCAAGTTTTCTGAGAAGGATTCTGAACTATCCATGTTACAGGGCAAAACTGGAACTTTATTTTGTGGACAGGGCAGATGTCCCAGGGAAGGTTCCACCATAAACTGAGACTGGATTTCATCATCATGAGCGGAATGTACAGGAATATTTACTAGAACACACACTGACTCCCTAACTTTATTCTTACTGCACCCAGAATTCTGCATAGCAGTCAAACTAGCTTACAACTCCAAAACTGCAGAAAAACAGGTGAGAATAGCAGCAATACCTAGACGAGCCTCTAGGGGCACTGCAGGAGATATTGTACAAGGCAATATTGACTCATCCAGAGTACAGGGTGGAGAGTCAGAACTTTCTTCAAAGCAAGGAAGGGACTTCCAAATGTCAGTGTGATTGGACATCATATTGTTATTCATGGTACAGGGCAGGCTCAGAGAAACCTTCTCTGAACCCAGCAAAGATGCTTCAGAGTCAGATTCGCAAAACCAAAGTGCTGTCTCACTCTTAGACTCGACTAACGATGTTGAATCCGAGGGGACAGAATGCAAAATTTGCGAATCCAAGATCGCTTTAGGTTGTGAAACTGACGCTTCCATGGCGCAAATCTCCGCGATCTGCGGAGCAGACTGCAAGGCATTTAGGACAGAAACACTGGAGCAACTGTCATCAGGCAACAGGCCCTCACAGGTGTGAACAGGGTGAGACAAAGACGCATTAGCAGTAGAAATAGCGACAACATCAGAAAAAACTTTATTAGACATATTAATTTTCCTTTTGATGCTGCATAATTTAGGAATTTTCCCCATAGCAGAATCACAGATGGAAGATCTTAAAGATCTGTCTCTAAATGACAAGGGGTCCCACACATCCTTGAGAAAACTGGCACATTCATGCTGATCACAATCTGCAGGAACATCCGAGAAACAGGCATTAGATTGCATAGATTCAAACTGCACACAGGCAGGAGAGAATCCTCCAGGATTCGCACAGGAATCAACCACAGTGGCACACCCACTCATCTCAGATCGCACAATGTCACGGCTCACATGCTTTACCCCAAAAAGGCAGGAACAATCATCCGACAACGATGTCTCTTTATTGGAATCAATAGATTGATGTGTGTGCAACTCATCCAAAATTGTCTGCCACACATACAACACCGGATCCACAAAACACCTGTCACACTCATCAGAATCTATTAAAGTGTACACGTAATTGAGACAATCATTCAAGACATCTTCGCTTTTTGCGATGTAAAAATCGCAAAAGGCTTTCCAATCAAAATCAAATTCCTCCATCAAAGCCCCAATGTCCCATGAGGCAAATGGAGGTTCAAACAGGCCAGTATCCAGATAATCTCCATATGGGTGGAGTTCAGGAACAAGAACAGATTTTTTTACTGCTTTAATGTAGTGTGCGATCCTACCTATAATAGGATCCACATAAGCTTTGGATTGGGGCAAAAAACCTGGAGACGGAACAACATCATTGTAAACATCATTATCATACTGCATGGTTTTGCACATTTCAGACTTGACAGAAATGACCTCTTTATTTGTGGTTGCTAGGGGCAACAATTCTTTTGGCTGACAAGCCTAATCAGCAGATTGGCCTGCAAGCACCAACTCATTAACATATGGTAATGACACAGAAATGTTGCATAATCTAATCTGATCAGTGTCATGCAGTGCAGGAAAAAACTCATAGAAATAACCTGGTAAAGGAATTCTAAGCTTACGAGAAAATACATGACTCAGAAATCTGCGAGGGTTATGTCTCAGATTTTTGTGTCTGGCATACTCATCCGCCCACACGAACAGATCCCCTTGGAAAAGATTGTAAGCAATCTGACCACTCCAAGTGGAAATATTGGTGGCCTGAAATTCAGGATTTGCCAAAAATCTGAAACATTCTGATATAAACTCATCTCTGGTTTCAGAGTCCAGTATCTTAAACCTCTTAAAGGCACAGGACCCATATTTGATCAAATCGTACAAATCGGATATTCCCTCTACACTGGGAATTTCGGTTTGGCTGGTCATACTGTAACGATTGTGGAATTCTCTCCGTGATCAGCGCACAAGACGTGCGCTGTCACTGTGGAAATCCTCCACAAGCGTGTAATTTGAGGGAACCCAGCAAAAGGTGCAATGCACCTGTAGAGGGAAATTCCTGTCGGCAGGTGGCGCTGTGGAGTGCAGAGGAACAGCTCCTCTGCCCTACCACACACGCCAGACAGGAATTGTATGAAGGGAAGAAATGCAATCGCAAGAGAGGCGATTGAGAATGAGCACAGAGACAGATTGTATGTGTGTGCACCAAACTAGTCGCCAACCCGCGACGGTGCACACACCACAGCAGATATGAAGTAGGAACGTGATCGCGAGAGGAGCGATCGCCAGACGTGACACAAGGCTACAGCAAGGCAGAGCACGAGAGTAGCAAAGGCACAGCAAATCATACAATGAGAAGATAAGGAAAATAAACGCGAACACCGCACCCATTCGCAACAGTGCACGCGTTTGTGCGCGGTCTCCACGTGATAAGCACAATAGAGACAAGCACGCCTAACTAACCACCGACAGACAAACATGAAACAGAGGACGCGAGCGCTTGCTTAACGGTTACCTCACCGAGCCTCCAGCAAGCGTTCGTAGCAGACAAGACAGACACACGAAAACAGGAACAAGCGAGAGATAGGATCCACAGCACTAGCGAAAAGAGGCCAGTGCGATCCAGGGAGACAGAGAGATGGAGATCAGACGGATCCACAGCACTAGCGCTGGGCGAGTGCGATCCAGGCAAGACAGATAGAGGAGATAGCTGGTAGCAACCGCTGCTCCAGCTATACTCCAAGAACAAAGATCAGAACAACTTCCTGTCGACCACCGCAGGGACAGGACAATCACAACAGACAAACAAAACAGATATACAATCCTAACTGCACTAGGGAAACCTGCCTAGTGCAGTCCCAGGAATTACTCTAAGCTAATCTTCAAACAATGAGCAAGGCTGACACTCTCCGGAGTGTTTCACAGGATAAATCCTTATGACCAGCGAAGGTCTGTGATATCACATGGTATATATAGAGCAAGCCTACAAGGGATGTGGCTAGGCAATTTGCGTGACAAATGTATGCAAATTCTTCAGCAGCAGCAAGCTGAAAAACTGACAAAAGGTCTCTCTTCCAGAGACCTGCAGAATGCAGACCTGAACAATGGTCAAAAAGCTGCCTGCCTGCACAGGCAGCTGAGCAGATCATTACAGTATTTTTGGGAAAGTGTGGAAGGTAAACAGTTAATTTTAAATGTAAGTGTTGGTCTGTAATTAAATTAAATGTATGTAGATGTACTTTCACTATATTTTTATGTGTCCTGTAAGCGTACTATGTACACTTACAGGAAGTGAAGAGGGGATATGTGACTTAGAAAGATCACAGCTTCTCATAAAAGCCAGCCATCGTTCTAACGGGGACTTAGACTCAAAATGTGTTCCCATTCATTGATCTCCAGGGCTAACGGGTGCTGTCGCGGGAGCGTGCACGGTCACCTGCAGGGGGCGCGTAGCAGCCTTTTGGATGTAGCAGCTACGTCCAAAAGGCTTAAATGATTAAAGAGGAACCGCAGTGAAAATAACAATGATAAAAGTGGTTAATTTTTACGATAATTATTTATAAATGATTTAGTCAGTGTTTTCCCAATGCCCATTGTAAAATCTTTCCTCTTCCTTATTTACATTATAAATTTTACCACATGACAACATCTTTACTGCTGGTAAGTGATCTCTAAATCTCTAAAGGCTATCTAAACTCGAGGGGGGGCAGGGTTATCTGGCTACCTATACTGGAGGTGGGGGGGTCATCTGGCTACCTATGCTGAAGGGGGGCAAGTGGCCTTGAGCGGTAAGGAGTACAAATCCGGCCCTGGATGTAGAAGGAAACTGGAGTGCCTAGAGGAAACCCAAACAAACACAGGGAGAACATGCACTCATTGATACAGTAAATGTTGCAATTATAATAATGTGTATGTAACGATCGGTGGGCGCAGAGAGTATCTGATTACCGGTGATCTGCAGTATCACCGGAAATACAGATATATACCAGATTATAAGTGATCTGCAGTCTCACCGATAATCCGATATACAAACTAACCTCTGTTCACCTGAGTAGAGTGTAGTGTTTGGTGTAACAGTAACACTTAGAGGACAAGGCCTCAATGCAGCAAGGAGTACTGCACAGATTCCTTCCGCAGACCTGAGCTCTCCAAGACGGGAGGAGTCAGACTGACAGTAGGAAGGTATATCTGAAAGTGACCGTCAGGAGGAAGGATCGCTAACAGAGCGAGGAACCGCCTCTAACGGTAAGGTCGGTTCTCGAGGTCGGACAAGCCAGGTCGTACACACACGGACAGATAAAGTACAAGATCAGGAGGCAAAGGCGGAGTCAAAGTACAGGCAGGGTTCAGCAACGAGGTATCAGATATATCGGGGTACAAAATCAGGAGGCAGAAACAGAGTCAAGGAACGAGCCGGGGTTCGGCAACAGAGTATCAGAAATATCGAGGTACAAGATCAGAGTTCAGGAGGATAGTCAAAGCAGGCAAAAGTCATAACATATAATCACAATCAAACTAGTACTTTAGCTATCAACAGAATCTAGCTAAGTGTAGGATTACAGCTCCAGCTGGTCCCGGCACACTTGCGGATCTGACTACGGATCTGGGTGCTCCCACATATGTGATCGCACGCCAGACAAAGAGCAAGTGAACAACCAGCAGTATATATACTCTAGGACCTTTCCAGGACCTCCCTAATTGCTGGTCCAATGAGAGCAGTGGAATTTGTCAGCTGACCCAGCTGGTCAGCCGACACCCTTCTAACTGCTATTTAAACTCTGCCTCTGTGCTCGCGCGCGTGTAAGTCTGAATCCTGGTGGACTATCAGTCCCAGCCACACCAGTACTGTCATGCAATGTATCTAGTGCGGGGGCCGCCTCTGATGCGGATTCCGCCGTTACCAATGCGGATTCCGCCGCACTGCCCATGCGGCATGCGGCGTTTTTTCCGCGTTGTGACGCCATGCTGGACGCGGAAACAGCCGCCTCACCTCGAGAGACGGCGGCTTTTCCGCGTTTCCTCACAGTACCCCCCTCCCGAGGAGTGGACTCCGGACAACTCCTACCAGGTTTCTCGGGATGTAAGGCGTCAAATTCCCTCCTTAATTCGTCCGCATGCATGCGACTCCCCGGTACCCATTGTCTCTCCTCAATGCCGTACCCTTTCCAATGTACGAGATATTGTACCGAGTTTTGTACAACGCGTGAATCTAAAATCTTTTCTACCTCGTACTCAGGTTGGTCATCCACCAACACAGGAGGAGGAGGAGTGGGACCCACATGGACTGCTGGCTTAAGCAGGGATACGTGGAAGGACCTTACCCCACGCATGCTAGCGGGAAGATCAACAGCGTAAGTGACGTTGTTGATCCTTCTGGCTATCGGGAAAGGCCCGACAAACCTGGGACCCAACTTGTCTGAGGGCTGTTTCAGGGCCAAGTGACGTGTGGATACCCAAACCAAGTCTCCTGGTTGGAATCTCCACTCCAAAGACCGTTTCTTGTCAGCTTGACCCTTCTGACTCAGAAACGCCTTTTCCAAACTGTCTCTCACCGTCCGCCAAATGTCTTTAAAAGACCTTTGCCAAGCCTCCAGAGCTGGAAACGGAGTGGAGGCCACTGGTAACGGTGAAAATTTGGGCAATCTTCCAGACACAACCTGGAACGGAGAAAATCCAGTGGAAGAACTTTTCAAATTGTTTTGTGCAAATTCTGCAAAGGGCAGAAATTTGACCCAGTCATTCTGCGCCTCTGCAACGTAGCATCTCAAAAACTGCTCTAACGACTGGTTGACCCTCTCCGTCTGACCGTTGGTCTGTGGGTGGTAGCCCGATGAAAACGACAGCTTCATGCCCATTTGATGACAGAATGCCCTCCAGAATTTAGATACGAATTGGACTCCCCGATCGGACACTATGTTTTCCGGAATGCCGTGTAACCGGAACACGTGTTTGATAAACAAGTCGGCCAATTCCTGGGCCGAGGGGAGTCCTTTCAAGGGCACAAAATGGGCCATCTTGCTGAAGCGGTCGACTACCACCCAAATGACCGACATGCCCTCTGATCTGGGAAGCTCACCCACAAAATCCATGGACAAGTGGGTCCATGGTTCATTCGGGGTGGGTAAAGGCTGCAACCTCCCTACAGGTGCCAGCCGGGAGGGTTTGCTTTTAGCACATACCGCACAATCCTTAACAAATTCTTTGCAGTCGGCTGCCAGAGACGGCCACCAAGCGCACCTGGCCACAAGATCCTGCGTTCTAGATGCCCCAGGATGTCCCGCATTCTTGTGTGAATGGAATGTCTGTAGCACACGGAGACGGAATGGCAGAGGCACAAATAAAACCCCCTCAGGCTTCCCCTCAGGGACATCCTGCTGAAAAGGACTCAAGGTCTCTGTCCAGTCTTCCCAAGTCTCTGTTACGGCCAGCACCAAATTTTGTGGGACAATGGTCTCTGGGGCAGAAGGCTGTGCTGTCTCCAATTCAAAGCATCTGGACAGGGCATCTGCCTTAATGTTCTTGCTACCCGGGGTATACGTAATTATGAACCTGAACCTCGAAAAAAACAAAGACCATCGAGCCTGACGGGGACTTAATCTCTTAGCCCCCTCGATGTATTCTAGATTCTTGTGATCCGTGTATACAGTAATTGTATGTTCTGCTCCTTCCAGCCAGTGACGCCACTCCTCAAAGGCAAGTTTAATGGCTAAGAGCTCTCTGTTGCCTATATCGTAGTTTCTCTCTGCCGGAGAGAACCTACGAGAGAAATACGCACAAGGGTGTAGCCTTCCCTGCAAGCCTGACCGCTGAGACAGCACAGCCCCTACCCCAACCTCCGAGGCGTCTACCTCAACAATAAAAGGATAAGAGGTGTCTACATGTCTCAGGATGGGTGCGGAACAAAACAAATCTTTTAAAGTGGAGAAAGCACTTAATGCATCAGGAGACCAGTGGGTGGTATCTGCCCCTTTTTTCGTAAGACAGGTGAGGGGTGCGATAACCGTGGAATACCCCTTTATGAACCTTCTATAATAATTCGCAAAGCCTAAAAACCGCTGTAAAGACTTCAACCCAACCGGCTGAGGCCATTCCAAAACAGCGGAGACTTTGGCGGGGTCCATAGACAGGCCCGTGGTGGAAATTATGTACCCCAGAAAGGCGACAGATGTGACTTCGAAAATACACTTCTCAATCTTAGCATAAAGTGAGTTTTGTCTTAATTTGTTGAGTACAAATTTCACATGTATTCTGTGCTCAGAGAGGTTGTTGGAGAAAACAAGTATATCGTCTAGATAGACCAGCACAAATCTCCCCAACACCTCTCTGAAGACCTCGTTGATGAGTTCCTGGAAAACGGCCGGGGCATTACATAACCCAAAGGGCATCACCAGATACTCGTAATGCCCGTCTGGCGTGTTAAAGGCCGTTTTCCACTCATCGCCCTTTCTAATGCGCACCAGGTTGTACGCGCCCCGTAAATCCAGCTTTGAGAAGATCTTAGCATCGGTGACCTGCGTAAATAAATCGTCTATCAGGGGTAACGGATAGCGATTCTTTACCGTGATCTTATTTAGTCCCCGGTAATCAATACAGGGCCGCAGGCCCCCGTCTTTCTTTTTAACGAAAAAGAAACCTGCTCCAGCAGGCGATCGGGACGGCCGGATGAAGCCTTTGGCTAAATTGTCACGGATATATTCCTTCATAGCCAATTTCTCTGGCCCAGATAAATTGTACAAATGACCCCGAGGGGGCATACAACCTGAACGTATATAATCAATGGGGCAATCGAAAGAGCGATGTGGGGGTAACTTGTCTGCAGCCTTGGGACAGAATACATCAGAATATTCCACATATTGCTCAGGTACCCCCTGAACATGAACCCTGGTTTGGCCCAATGTCACCTTCCCTAAACATCGCTGAAAGCAGTGTGCTGACCAAGAAATTAGTTGGCCGGTGGCCCAATCAATGTGTGGAGAATGGAGATGCAACCATGGCATGCCGAGTATAATGGTGGAGGTTGTCATATGCAACACAAAGAACTGTAACTTTTCCCAGTGCAGTACCCCTATGGTGACCCCCACCTCTGGTGTCTGAGACAGTGGGTGATTCCCTTGCAGAGGAGAGTCATCCACTGCCGTAACCTGGATGGGTGGTTGTACTGGTGTGAGCGGAATACACAATCTCTTAGCAAACTCCGAATCCATAAAATTTGCCGCGGAGCCTGAATCGATAAAGGCTTCCGTGACCTCAGTCTTATCTTCCCATGTAACGGTACAGGGAAGAAGCAATAGTTTTTCTTCTAGGGGTAAAAGTCGGACGCCCAGGGTGTTACCCCCCACCACTCCTAAGCGGCAGCGTTTTCCCGGCTTATTGGGGCAGTTCTGTACTATATGCCCCCCTTCCCCGCAGTACAAACACAGCTGTTCGGTCATTCTCCGTCTTCGCTCTACCTGGGTTAATTTTGACCGAGCAATCTGCATCGGCTCGGAAGGAGGCACGACAGGAGAAGGTGAAATAGTAGTAGGTGGAGTCACTGGGACCGTGGTGTAAGATACCCCTCTGAGACGGGAACTACCCCTGGTCTGTTTTTGGTAGCGCAGCCTGCGGTCGATTCGGATGGCCGCTGAGATGGCCTCATCGACTGTTCTGGGCTCGGGCTGGCTTAACATCAAATCAGAGACCTCATCGGACAGCCCTGACAAGAAATGATCTAATAGGGCATAGGTGTCCCACCTGGCCGTAACTGACCACCTCCTAAACTCGGCCGCGTAATCTTCGACCGGACCTTCGCCTTGACGCAAAAGCTTGAGCTTCCGCTCAGAAGTCGAGGCAAGGTCCGGATCGTCGTAAATTACCGCCATAGCTTTAAAAAATTCCTCTACAGAGGTAAGAGCTTTGTCTCCGGCGGGCAGGCTATACGCCCAAGACTGGGAGTCGCCGGACAACAAAGTTTTAATAAACGTGACCCTCTGGGTCTCAGTACCCGAAGATTGGGGTCTCAACTCAAAATAGGACAACACCCTACTCCTAAAATTCCGGAAGTCAGATCTGTGGCCGGAAAAGCTTTCAGGTACAGGCATACGTATGTCAGAGCTAGGAGAGGATCGCACATGATCCACTGATGTCTGGAGGGTTTGTACAGACCCTGATAGGGCATCAATAAGAGTTATGTGAGTGCCCAGTACTTGATTGATGTTGTCCACCGAAGCGGCAAGTACACCCAGACAATCAGTGTTTGCGTCCATTTTGTATTTTGGTCTGGCGTTCTGTAACGATCGGTGGGCGCAGAGAGTATCTGATTACCGGTGATCTGCAGTATCACCGGAAATACAGATATATACCAGATTATAAGTGATCTGCAGTCTCACCGATAATCCGATATACAAACTAACCTCTGTTCACCTGAGTAGAGTGTAGTGTTTGGTGTAACAGTAACACTTAGAGGACAAGGCCTCAATGCAGCAAGGAGTACTGCACAGATTCCTTCCGCAGACCTGAGCTCTCCAAGACGGGAGGAGTCAGACTGACAGTAGGAAGGTATATCTGAAAGTGACCCTCAGGAGGAAGGATCGCTAACAGAGCGAGGAACCGCCTCTAACGGTAAGGTCGGTTCTCGAGGTCGGACAAGCCAGGTCGTACACACACGGACAGATAAAGTACAAGATCAGGAGGCAAAGGCGGAGTCAAAGTACAGGCAGGGTTCAGCAACGAGGTATCAGATATATCGGGGTACAAAATCAGGAGGCAGAAACAGAGTCAAGGAACGAGCCGGGGTTCGGCAACAGAGTATCAGAAATATCGAGGTACAAGATCAGAGTTCAGGAGGATAGTCAAAGCAGGCAAAAGTCATAACATATAATCACAATCAAACTAGTACTTTAGCTATCAACAGAATCTAGCTAAGTGTAGGATTACAGCTCCAGCTGGTCCCGGCACACTTGCGGCTCTGACTACGGATCTGGGTGCTCCCACATATGTGATCGCACGCCAGACAAAGAGCAAGTGAACAACCAGCAGTATATATACTCTAGGACCTTTCCAGGACCTCCCTAATTGCTGGTCCAATGAGAGCAGTGGAATTTGTCAGCTGACCCAGCTGGTCAGCCGACACCCTTCTAACTGCTATTTAAACTCTGCCTCTGTGCTCGCGCGCGTGTAAGTCTGAATCCTGGTGGACTATCAGTCCCAGCCACACCAGTACTGTCATGCAATGTATCTAGTGCGGGGGCCGCCTCTGATGCGGATTCCGCCGTTACCAATGCGGATTCCGCCGCACTGCCCATGCGGCATGCGGCGTTTTTTCCGCGTTGTGACGCCATGCTGGACGCGGAAACAGCCGCCTCACCTCGAGAGACGGCGGCTTTTCCGCGTTTCCTCACAGTGTAGTTTGCAAATAGTATTCCAAGTTTTAACATAACTAAGTACCAGTAAATGTATAGAGAGCACATGGCAATTTTTACAAACTTTCAGTCAGCCCCTTATATCCTGTCTTACCATGCCTCCATGGGATCTGCAGTAGCTGAATGACACACCTAGCCTGTCCCTGAACTGTAACCAAACCCTAACATCCCTTCTTTCTGATTCTAATCCCTCTCCTCAACAGCCTTGACTTCAACTTTGAGGTCCTTCTTCCATTTAATTTGTTTCTAAGTTTTCTCTTAGGTAATATTTTTAACACCTTATCAATAAAATACCTTTTAAGCCACCAGCAAACAAGAAAATTTTGACATTACATTTCCCCCAACTTTTTTGGCACTTTTTCAATTGCAGAGTGCTAAAAAGTTACAGAAGGTGAAAAATAATCTAAGAAAAAACTAGTACAAAAAGTGAATTGAGCCCAAGTCTAACTCCCCCAATGCTCTAACCTTAAATTTAGCCTAACCTACACCCTTTTGAAGACTCCTCAGTTTCATCCAACATTATTCCTAAATTTGGGGTTAATTTACACAATTTATCTTATCCTTATCTGTTAACCTCATTAATTACATCTTTTTATAGTAGAGGTGAACAAGTAAGGTGGAGCAATTTGTGAAATATGTTTGGTAATCAGCCCCTTCATCAGCCTGCACCAGTTATCACCAGCAGAGGGGGTTGACACCAAACTCCAATAAAGGGAGAGTGGAGTAAGGCTATGTAATTATTGACCTGGCTAGTGCCCAATTTACTCCTCCTTCCTGCTCTTCTCCATTCTGGCTGTTCTGTGTTGAGCTGATAATGGAGTTCAGAGGCCATGTGGGGATCCCCTTAACATCCCCCTATTCAACCCATAACAAAGGTGTCCCATCACACCAGCCATCCTCACTAGTAAGTGTGTCCAGCATGGTACCCCTGCCTTGCCCCCTCCCCCACAGCAAACATGGCCAGACACTGCCACTCCCATCATGTGACTAGCATAACAATCATTAATTCCACTTCCCATTTACATTCCTTCTCCTATAGCAAGTGCGTTATTATTATTGATTCAGTGGGACTGTACAAATGATATCGGAAATGGTATACATCAAATATGGACAATGGTACAAAATACGGAATTGTTAATTACAGCATCAAATGTAACATAACGAATAACATGTATATCAGATTGCAAGCTACAAACTGACTAACAACACAAAAGGGTAAGAGATCCCTGCCCTTACGAGCTAACAATCTGCGCATCCCACATAAATCCTTCACACCAACAATAACAAGTGTGTTCAGTGTGATACCCCTCCCCTTCCCCCACAGAAAGCATGACCAGAAGCCCACACCCAAAGCAAAGTGTGGCCAGTATAACAATCCCTAACTCCTCCCTCCCCCATAGCAAGTGCGTGCCGTGTGGTACTGCCCTCACACCCCCCTTAGCAAGCATGACTGGAGCAGATTCAAAATACAAGATTTCAGAAATAAAATCTATTTTCTAAATTATAATAATAAATAGCAGCCTTTTTTTCAGCTGCATGACAGATATACAATATTTTACATTTATTGGAGGAACCCCTCCCTTCCTTTCATATTGCCGGGACAGAATCCAGCAAACTGGTGGAGTAGGTGGTGTCCGACAGAAGGGGTTATTGCCAATGGCTGCCACCTGTATAACCCTAGTTATGCAAAGAGAAGGGTGAAAAACATGCACTGAAATGCTCATAGGTTTGAAGGAGTGTTTATTTAGCTTTGTATGTGTCAGAGTGGTGCAACTAAATATTTTGAATTAAAAAAATGTTTGGTTTGGGTCCGCTTTAAGGACTCAGCTTTTTTTTAACCCTCCTGGCGCTTTGTCAGAATCCGCCAGGGGGAAGCAAATACGTTTTTTTTTTAAAAATTATTTTTTTTTCATGTAGCGAGACGAGGTCTCGCTACATGATAGCCGCTGCTTGGCGGCATCCCCCCAGGCCCTCCGATCGCCGCCGGCGATCTGAGATCAGGAGATCCCGTTCAAAGAACGGGATCTCCTGGAGGGCTTCCCCGTCGCCATGGCGACGGGGCGGGATGAAGTCACCGACGTCATCGTCGTTGTGACGTCAAAGGGGACTCCGATCCACTCCACAGCACTGCCTGGCACTGATTGGCCAGGCAGCGCACGGGGTCGGGGGGGGGGCGGCTGCGGCGATGCGTATAGCGGCGGATCGGCGGGTAGCGGCGGCGATCGGGCACTGCACGCAGCTAGCAAAGTGCTAGCTGCGTGCAGCAAAAAAAAAATTATGCAAATCAGCCCAGCGGGGCCTGAGCGGTGCCTCCCGGCGGCATAGCCCGTGCTCAGCACGGGCTTACCGCCAGGGAGGTTAATTTGTAAGTCATGTAATCTGAATGGGGCTGCACTCCCTTTTCAAGCACAAGTGGCCGTACTGATCTTGTGCGAGTACAGCCACGCCTGCATAGTAAGCTGGAACAGCCAATGCATGAATGGCTCCATTCTACTGGGCAGCCGTGGCCACACTTCAGCCAGAAAAGGAGTACAACCCCAAACAGCTGGGGGACCAGAGGACAGCGTGGGAAGCCTTATTAGGATCCAGAGGTTTCCCCTTTCCTTTGGAAATATGGGCGTAACAATCACCCCTGCAACCCCTGCCATCGCAGGGGGGCCCAGGGACTTTGTGGGGTCCTCCTTCTTCCTCTCCCTAACTTCAAGTGCACCAATTAGCAAAAAAATGTCCTATTTTGCTCACAAAACCATCCATGCCACCTTCTCCCTCTATGCCGAGTAGAAAGTAAAGGGAGCATGTATAATTTTTTCCTGCTTGCAGACATGACTTCACAGCAGAACACTCTCTGCTGCCATTCACTGGCTCCCAATGACCCGCATGGGGTTCGGGGAAAAAGGGGGCACCATGCTATGATTTTTGCAGGAGGGGCCCAATTAAGACTAGTAGTTACGCCCCTGTTTGAAAAGGATGTGTTTCTGAACCTAAGCTTTAGCTCAGGTTCTCTTTAAGGTGTATGGCATTCTCCTCCTAGTGCACTCTGGGAGAAGAGGCATTATTGTCACTGGCACTGGCTCTGTAATTCTCAGAAACAGACATTCCGCAGGGCTGGATCTGACAGGACTAAATAGGTCACCACCTGTGAAAAATGATATAATGTAAATCAGGGTGAGGAAAGATTTTACAATAGGCAAAATGCTGACTACATAATTTATAAATGAATATCGTTAAAAAATAAGCAAATGTATTCATTACATTATTTTCAATACCGTTCCTCTTTAACATTAGAATTGTGTATTTAGGTTTTTATTTTTGTTCCCTATTTATTTCAATGTCAAAGAGACAATGCTGTAGCTCCTGTTTTATTTACAAATTATCTTTACAAGGCTAAACATCTGACAGGGGTGAAAATAAATAATATTTAATACTTTCAATTCATTTATGAATAATACAAAAAACAAAGACACTTTGAATAAGTATGTTCTCTAATTTCTCTTCTAGGTCCTAAGTTCTAGTGGTCAAGGACTGGGAACATTACATTCACTATTGTTGCGGCATCTATCTAACTTTACAGCATGCACTCTGTCCTTGTTTGTATGAAGCAATTGTATATATAGACCTTTATGTGTTATCATCATAAGTGTCAACATTAAACCCATTAATTGGGACTTTGTAACCATGGGCATCCGCACATTGGGCAAAATGGGGCATGCCCCCCCCCCCCCCTTGCCACCCGAACGAGGAGGAAGCAACACAAAAGGAGGGGCAGCAGCTGGGAGGGGGGCCAGACCCCCCACCTCCCTCACCTGGGTATCTTCCTTCTGGCGCCCCCCCAATTAGCAGCAGCACACAGAAGTGGGCATCAGCGGGCAGAGAGGAATTATTCACCTTTTTCCTGCGTTCCAGGCGATGATACGCAGCGCCATAGTCACGTGACACTGGTCACCATCTTCTCCGCCGCTCTGTTCTTCCTGATTAGCGGAAGCACAGTGAGCATCAGAGAAGTCAGAGACCAGTGTCACGTGACTATGACGCTGCGCACCTTTGACTGGAATGCAGGAAGAAGGTGGGCAGTTCCTCTCCGCCCGCTGATGCTCAATTCGGTTTGCCGCTGCTAATTTGGAGGAAGGAAGCACCAGAAGGAGGGGACCCAGGTGAGGGAGGTGGCGGGGTCTGGCCCCCCTTCCTGCCACTGCCCCTTCTTCCAAGCTTCCCCTATACTGGGGGCAACTGTACTAGCTATACTGGGGGCAACTATACTAATATGGGGAAACTATACTAGCTATACTGGGTGTGACTATAATACCTTTACTGATAGCAACTATACTAGTTACAGTGGTGCTCAACAGAGCTCGAATATTCGAGTAGCTCGAATATTCGAGCTCTTTTTCAGCTATTCGAGCTCGGTATTCGAGCTCCGAATAGCTGGAGATATTCGAATGGGCTATTCGAGTGAACTCGAATAGCACATTCACTATTCGCGCTATTCGAGCTCGAATACCGAGCTCGAATAGCGTCATAGCCCAGATTGATGTCCTCAGAGCCAATCAGAGGGCTCCCAGGCCCTCTGACGGCAGCCAATCACTGAGGGGGACCCTGGCCAGCCCCTACCCTATAAATAGCGGCCGCCATGTTCGGTTTTTCCGTCCTTGCCTGACTTTGTACAGAGAGAGATCTGCTCCTTTGTGCTTTGGCTTCACCTAGCGTTTTTGCTCACATACACCTCCTATATACACCTATATTGTTGTTAGTTAGATAGACATTGTATTTTAGTTAGTAGCTTGTGTGTTACTAGAGAGCCAGCTGCTGCAGGCAAGCTTACACAACTTTAGGCCTCAGGGCCTGCCTGTGTGGGCAGCTCAGCTGTTCTCTCCTGTCCTCTGTTAGTTTATTTCTCATCTATACCAGTATTTCTGCTGTCCTTTACTAGCTACTGAGTGATTGTATTTTGTATTGTAGTTATATAACTGTACTAGGACACTCACTGTCACTGTTTGTTCATAGCTCCTGCGTGTGACCGTGTGTGTGCGCGTGCACTGTCTGTAGTGTACACACACTCTATTTCCTTCTGATTACTGATTGATTATTGTAATTTCTAGTTGTACTTCCTGACTGTTACTACTTACTTACTGTACTAGGGACACTCACTCAGTCACTGTTCATAGGCTAGCTCCTGCGTGTGTGTGCGCGTGCACTGTCTGTAGTGTACACACACTCTATTTCCTTGTGATTACTACTGATTACTGAATCTGATTATTGTAATTTCTAGTTGTACTTCCTGACTGTTACTACTTACTTACTGTACTAGGGACACTCACTCAGTCACTGTTCATAGGCTAGCTCCTGCGCGTGTGTGCGCACTCACTGTCTGTAGTGTACACACACTCTATTTCCTTGTGATTACTACTGATTATTGTAATTTCTAGTTGTACTTCCTGACTGTTACTACGTACTTACTGTACTAGGGACACTCACTCAGTCACTGTTCATAGGCTAGCTCCTGCGTGTGTGTGCGCGTGCACTGTCTGTAGTGTACACACACACTATTTCCTTGTGATTACTACTGATTACTGAATCTGATTATTGTAATTTCTAGTTGTACTTCCTGACTGTTACTACTTACTTACTGTACTAGGGACACTCACTCAGTCACTGTTCATAGGCTAGCTCCTGCGTGTGTGTGCGCGTGCACTGTCTGTAGTGTACACACACTCTATTTCCTTGTGATTACTACTGAATCTGATTATTGTAATTTCTAGTTGTACTTCCTGACTGTTACTACTTACTTACTGTACTAGGGACACTCACTCAGTCACTGTTCATAGGCTAGCTCCTGGGCGTGTGTGCGCGTGCGTGCACTCACTGTCTGTAGTGTACACACACTATTTCCTTCTACTGAATCTGAGTGATTACTACTGATTATTGTATTTTCTAGTTAGTGTACTAGGAGACACACTCACTGTTCACACTTACGGATTACCGATTATTGTATTTTGTATTTGTACTGTACTAATCAGTTAGCGATCTAATCACTTAGTGATTAGTGTCACCTCACCCACCAACCCACTCCATTAAAGTACCCCACTTTTACCCGCCCTTTTTAAAAACTTTTGTGTTTACGCCCAAAACATCGAAGATGTCTGGAAGTGGCAGCCAGCGCGGTTTGGGCAAGGGGAAGGGCAGCAAGGGAATCAGGAGGAGAGGGAGCAGCATTGTGGCAAGCCGCGGCCGCGCCACCATGCACAGTTCCGCAGCAGCAGCAGCAGCAGCGTCAGTGGCTAACATTCCTCCTATAGCCACTGGCCGTGGACGCCTTGGGCGCCGCCCAGCAGGAGCATCTGCAACTCACGCTGCAGAGACACAGCAGCAGCAGCGTGTAGCACCTGCTCCGATTTTCCTTCAGCCGGGTCGGAAACGTCCCATTGAGGAAAAGGATGCAGCCACTGTGGTGCAACTGATGACAGAGGATGAGCAGCCCGCCATCAGCTCTGCATCCGAGGCCTCCACCCTCACCACCACCACCACCCCTGTTCGCAGCAGCCGCCCAGCAGGGCCTGGGGAAGAGGCCAGTTCACCGTCAGTCGCCGACCTGTCACTCAGCAGTTTTTTGACCCCAGGCACCATCAGGGTATTGTCTGCTGTTGTTGGCGATTTTGAGAAGGAGATGCTGATGGGCACTTTGGGGGAGGAGGGATTGGACAGCAAGACTGTGGCGACAGTCAAGCAGCCCATCCATGCATCAGGAGAGGAGTTTGGGGGGTCATCATCCCAGCAGGACATG
The DNA here is from genome assembly GCF_040937935.1 of Hyperolius riggenbachi. NCBI lineage: Eukaryota > Metazoa > Chordata > Amphibia > Anura > Hyperoliidae > Hyperolius > Hyperolius riggenbachi. The sequence goes on from NC_090649.1 coordinate 224,627,181, forward strand.
TTTCAGGAGGGGGAGGATGATGATGACACGGTGACAGACAGAGACTGGGTGCCACCAGCTCCAGGGGATGTCGTCATCAGCAGCTCTGAGGAGGAGGAGGATGTGCTTGTGGGCCTTGCAAGGAGGCGCATCATTGCAAGCATTGGCAGCAGTAGGCAGGTCCCACAGCCTGCTGGTGTCTCAGGCTCAGCAGCAGCAGCAGCAGCATCTGCCAGTACCACCACCAGCTGCACCCAAGCCCCCACCCCAACCACCACAGGGAGACAGGCAGCAGCGGCTCCAGGCCATAGGGGGTTGTTTTTGTCACCAATCTGGCGGTTTTTCACCATGCCCACAGTGTACAGCAAGTACGCCACTTGCAACCACTGTCAGCGGAAGTTGAGCAGAGGTGCAGACCCCTTAAAGTTCAGCACCAGCTCGCTCATCAACCACCTTGCTGCGAAACATTTCCACCAGCATGAGGAGTTCCAGAGGCTGAAGGCATCTGGTGCTGGCAGTGGCACCACACCCATCACTGCACAGCCTTCAGCAGCAGCAGCAGCAGCAACAGCAGCCACCCGCCCTCCTGCTCCTCCAGCAGCACCAGCAGGAGTGCGGAAACGCACTGCTCCTCCCCCCCTCTGCAACTCCTGCCGCCGACACTGAGGCCTGTTCTGGCAGCCAGTCCTCAGTGGCCTCCTCTGCTGTGTCTGCTGATTCCCGTGCCAGCAAAAGGCCACGCCAGAGCCTTTTGAGCGAGTCCTTCCAGGGGGTGGTTAGGGCTCTGCCTCCCAGCAGCCGTCGCGTGCGGCAGCTGAACGGCTTGCTGGCACGGGCCATGTGCTCCCAACTCCTGCCGTACACGCTCGTGCAGGAGGGGAGCGACATGCGTGCGCTGCTTGCTTGTGCAGCCCCAGACTGGCAGCTCCCCAGCAGACACTTCTTCGCCCGCAAGGCCATTCCTGCACTGCACCGCTTTGTGATGGCCAATGTGGAGCGAGGGCTGGAGCACGCGGTTGGTGAAAGGGTCCACGTCACCATGGACTCCTGGAGCAGCCGCTTCGGGACAGGCCGCTACCTGTCCTTCACTGTCCACTGGGTCAGCTTGGTGGAAGGGGGTGAGGATGGGAGAGCAGCAGCGGGCACAGCAGCAGCAGCAACACAGTGGGTGGTGCCACCCCGCAGGGTCAGGGGAACTGCAGCAGGTTCCTCCGATCCTCTACCATCCTCCGGCACACCTGGCCAAACCCCCCCGCCTCAGCAGCAGCGTGAAGGCCCGCCACTGCCAAGCTCTGCTGCACTTGGTCAGCCTTGGGAAGACCAAACTGACGGCAACCCATGTGTTGGCCAAACTCCAGGAGCAGGAGAGGATTTGGCTGACCCCCAGAGGCCTCAGAGTCGGAGAGGTGGTGGCCGACAATGGGGCCAATCTGGTTGCCGCAATAGACAGGGGAAACCTGACCCACATCCCCTGTCTTGCCCACGTGCTGAACCTGGTGGTGCAGAAGTTCTTGCTCACCTACCAGGGGATGGGCGAACTGCTGGAAACGGCAAGGAACGTTGTGCGTCACTTCCGGCGCTCGGCTGCAGCCTGTGCGAGCCTGGAAGACGTGCAAAAGGAGCTGGAGCTGCCACGCCATCGGCTGATCCTTGAACGTTCTGACTCGCTGGGACTCCACCCTGGCGATGTTGGAGCGTCTGGTTGAACAGAAGCACGCTGTCAACCAGTACCTTGCCCTGGCCACTGTGTCCGCCGCTCAGAGAAGGGACAGGACCAGCAACATCCCGTCCATCGTCCCCGATGACGACTGGAGGCACATGCAGCAGGTGTGCTTAGTGCTGGCTCCTTTTCTGCAGGCCACTAACATGGTGAGCAGGGACCATGCTATGGTCTGCGAGTGGGTGCCCCTGGTTTGTCTGCTGAACAGGGCCCTCGATGCTTTTCTGGAACAGGGAGCGGCAGCCTTGGACCAGCAGGAGCGTCATGCAGCTGCACAGTCCACCTCTGAGGGGGAGGAGGAGGACTTGGTGGAGGTCCCTGACCTTGCTGCTGATGAGGGGGATCAGCACAGCGCAGCTGAGTTGGTGCGGGGGTGGAGAGAGGATGAGGCTGAGGAGGCAGAGGAGGAGGATGAGGACAGCACTGCCGTCGATGTGCCAGCACACGTGGCCCGCCTCTTCCCAATGGCAGCGCACATGCTGACGTGCCTGCGCAAGGACCCCAGGGTGATCCAGATGAAGCAGAGGGAGGACATCTGGATCAGCATGATGTTGGACCCACGCCTCAAGGGGAAGTTGAGCCAGTTCCTGCCGCCTGCAGGAGGAGACCCAGCGCAACAAATAAGGAGCTTGCAGCAGGCCCTTGTTGAGCGCTTGGAGGAAGCCTTCCCCCAGCCTTCCACCCCCACTGTCCAGCCAGCACAGAGGCAGCAGCAGGTGCCTGCATCCAGCAGCAAGCGCCCCACAGACCTGCTGTCTCTCAGCAACGAGCTCTACAGGACTGTAGAGGCTCCGGCAGCAGTGACTAGAGAGGAGGTGCATGCAGCAGCATCCTCCTCCGGTCACAGCCAGTGCCTGACCCGAATGGTGGCTGACTACATGGGGTCCTACAGCGGGCTTGACAGCGATGCCCCTGTTGATCCCATGGAGTATTGGGTCAAGCGCCTGGAGATCTGGAGCGAGCTGGCGCAGTATGCCCTGGAAGTGCTGTCCTGTCCCCCTTCCAGCATGCTGTCCGAGCGCTGCTTCAGTGCAGCTGGTGGCGTGGTCACCGAGAAACGCTCACGTCTGTCTCACAAGTCTGTGGACAGACTGACGTTTCTCAAGATGAACCAGGCGTGGGTGGAAGGCGAGTTTCTGGCCCTGTTGTCGGCGAGAGGGGGACATGAACTGGCTACCGGAAGAACCATCGTTAATGTGCCTTACCACCCTTTACCACCTCCTGGCTCCTGCTCACTAAGCCAGCCTGGTTCACTTTGACTATTACGTCGCCTGCAGCCACACATTTTACACCTACAGTGGGCTGCTGTGTACTGCCCTTCTGCTGTCTGTCTGTGTTTCCCACTGCCAGGGTACACAGAATTACCTTCTGCTGCCACTCTGCCACCAGCTATTACGTCAAACAATAGCTATATCTGTCTGTGTAATTTGTTGTAAAAACAAAGCAAATAAACCATTAAAAAAAAAAAAAGGTTTAATTTTTCTGAGGTGCCCGGGTTGAAAACTGTGTTGTCCCAGTTGTGTATTGGACACGATGTGGGCTGCACGACCGCTGTCTGGGACCTCCTGCTGTGTTTATTTACAGCCCTGGTATCACCGCTAGGTACCAGGGCTATTATGTCACGCTGCCTGCCTCACTGACTGCCTGCTGCCACACACTCACCCTCGTCCTCCTGCTGCTGAATTTACCTCCTGCTGTCTGTGTGTTTCCACTGCCAGGGAGCACATACAATGGCGCTTCCAACATGCGTGCGCCACCAGCTATTTGTTACGCTCAAAAATAGCTGCATTTCTTTAAAAAAAACAAAAAATTATATATACTTTTTATTAATACTGTGTGATATTATTTTTAGAGGTGTCCGGGTTGAAAACTGTGTTGTCCCAGTTGTGTATTGGACATGATGTGGGCTTCACGACCGCTGTCTGGAACCTCATGCTGTGTATTTACGGCCTGGTACCACCGCTAGGTACCACAGCCTATTATGTCTCGTCTCGCTGCCTGCCTCATTGACTGCCTGCTGCCACACAATCATCCTCCTCCTCCTGCTGCTGAATTTACCTCCTGCTGTCTGTGTGTTTCCACTGCCAGGGAGCACATACAATGGCGCTTCCAACATGCGTGCGCCACCAGCTATTTATTACGCTCACAAATAGCTGCATTTCTTTTAAAAAAAAAATATAAAAGAGAAATAAGTGAAGAAGAAGAAGACGATATAGAAAAAGAAGGAGAAGAAGAAGAAGAAGAAGAAGGAGGAGAAGAAGAAGAAGGAGAAGAAGATGAAGAAGAAGATGAAGAAGAAGATGAAGAAGAAGATGAAGAAGATGAAGAAGAAGAAGATGAAGAAGAAGAAGAAGAAGATAAAGAAGATGAAGAAGATGAAGAAGATGACGAAGATGACGAAGATGAAGAAGAAGATGAAGAAGATGAAGATGAAGAAGATGAAGAAGATGAAGAAGATGAAGATGAAGAAGATGAAGAAGATGAAGAAGAAGAAGATGAAGAAGAAGAAGATGAAGGAGAAGAAGATGAAGAAGATGAAGATGAAGAAGATGAAGAAGAAGAAGAAGATGAAGAAGATGAAGAAGATGAAGAAGAAGATGAAGAAGATGAAGATGAAGAAGATGAAGATGAAGAAGATGAAGAAGAAGAAGAAGATGAAGAAGATGAAGAAGAAGAAGAAGATGAAGAAGATGAAGAAGATGAAGAAGATGAAGAAGAAGAAGAAGATGAAGAAGAAGAAGAAGACGATATAGAAGAAGATATAGAAGAAGAAGATATAGAAGAAGAAGAAGAAGATGATATAGAAGATAAAGAAGAAGAAGAAGTATATACAGTACTGAACAACATTTTGGACACAACTTCTCTTTCCACCTTTTTTTTTCTAAAGGAACATCCCCACATACTCACTTGCTGTTGTTACTTGGAAAAAAAAGATGTTTCTTGCATCATTCACCCTCAAAACAAGTGTTGGAAGCTATTTAAGGCCAATTCGAATAGTCAGCTCGAATAATGAGCTCGAATACCGACTCGAATAGTGAGCTCGAAGTCCGAGGTCGAATCGAATAGTAAAAAAAATTCGATTCGAAAATATTCGACCGAACGCGAATAATTTACTATTCGAATTCGACCAAACTCAAATAATAAAAAGGGGTATCCGAGCATCACTGACTAGTTATACTGGGGGCAACTACACTACCTACACTGGGGGCAACTATACTAGCTATACTGGGGACAACTATACTAACTATACTGGGGGCAACTATACTAACTATACTGGGGGCAACTATACTAACTATACTGGGGGCAACTATACTAACTATACTGCGGGCAACTATACTAACTATACTGGGGGCAACTATACTCTGTCTTTCTGATATCCCTTTCTGCTGTCACTCTCTCTCTCTCTTTGCCTTTCTGATGTCTCTTTCTCTCTGCCTTTCTGCTGTCTCTCTTTCTCTGCCTCTCAGCTCTCTCTCTCTCTGCCTTTCTGCTCTCTCTCTCTCTGCGCTCTCTGTGCGTCTATGCTCTGTCTGTCTCTCTCTCTCTCTCTCTCTCTGCCTTTCTGCTCTCTCTCTGCCTTTCTGCTGTATTTCTCTCTCCGCCTTTCTGCTGTCTCTCTCCCTTTCTGTGCCTCTCCCCCCCCCCTCTCTCTCTCTGCCTCTCTCTGCCTTTCTGCAGTCTCTCTCTCTCTGCCTTTCTGCAGTCTCTCTCTCTCTCTCTCTGCCTTTCTGTGCTCTCTCTCTCTCTCTGCCTTTCTGCTCGCACTCTCTCTCTCTCTCTGCCTTTTTGCTGTCTCTCTCTCTCTGTCCTTCTGCTCTCTCTTTTTCTGCACTCTCTCTTTGCCTTTCTGCTGTCTCTCTCTCTCTGCCTTTCTGCTGCCTCGCTCTCTCTCTGCCTTTCTGCTGTCTCTCCCTCTGCCTTTCTGCTCGCACTCTCTATCTCTTTTTCTGCCTTTCTGCTATCTCTTTCTCTCTCTTGCACTCTCTCTGCCTCCCTGCTGCCCCTCTCTGCTGTCCCTCTTGGCCTCTCTGCTGTCTCTCTCTTTGCTGTCTCTCTTTCTGCTTCTCAGCTGTCACTCTCCCTCTCAGCTGTGTCTCTCTGAAGTCTCTCTCTCTGCCTTTCTACTTCCCTCCCCACACACACACGGGCACCCTCCTCCTACCCACTGGCACCCCCTCCTGCCCATTGTCACCCTCCCCCACCCACTGGGAACCTCCTGCAAAATCTGGGGTGTGGCTTAATGCCACACAGGGGTCATGGCTTAAGTTTCCCTGTCACTAACTAAACTGGGGGGTACCGGTGTTGGAGGCACTCACAATCTAATTCCTACCATAGCCCTAGCCCTAGTCTAATGTCCCACCATTGCTAAGTTCCTGTAAATTAAACTCCACCTGTGACCACACCCACATTGTGGTTCATGGCCATGCCCATTTTCTGGTGCGCCCATTTTTGCCCGACCCCCCTTTTCTGCGGACGCCCATGTTTGTAACTCCTGTTGTTTTCATATTTAAAGGCAACCTGAAGTGAGAGGATATGGAGGATGACATATTTCTTTAATTTTAAACAATACAAATTGCCTGGCTGTCCTATGGATCCTTTGTCGCTAATACTTGTAGCTTTAGACACTGAACAAGTGTACAGATTAGAGGTTTCTGGCACTAATCTGACTGTATTACCCCTATGCTTGTTTCAGGTGTGTAATTCAGACACAAATGATGTGAGAAATAATATCAAGCAGAAAGTCCAGGTTAGCACACCACAGCACAACACAGAGGCACTTAACTTGAACCCCTATGCAGAACGCTTGAAACTCCTCCCTGTATTGCCTGATGAAGCGGGATTGAGCCTGCGAAACGCGTTGCAATTTTTTGGGCGTTTCCAAAAGATGTGTTTGTCTGAATCGTTGTCGTGTCTGCTTGAGGGAGGTAAGACCACCACTTCCTCCTTCATTTTTGCCAATTAAGTTGGTTTTTAAGCTCATTTAATCTAATTTTATACTTTTGGCGCCTCTGTTCCTTATATACAATTTCGAGTCCACCCTTGGTGGAGGGTTGCTACTCTTTTTTCCTGTCTACAGAGAGCGACTTCTTAATCCTGAGTGGGGTCAGGATAATCTCCCCACCTGCCTTTACAGTGGTTACCTGCTGGTGACCCGGACGTGTGAGTATCTAGCAATATGAATTTATTGCCACCTTATCCAGTACGTATTACACTATTGGGGCTCTTGGTGTTCCCTGTTTTTAGGTTAGCACACCAGTTCAGGATGCAGAATGCGTAAATGTATTGCTTCATATGCACATGACAACAGTTTCGGGGCAACAGCGGGTCCCCTTCTTCAGATGCAAAATCTGAAGAAGGGGACCCGCTGTGGCCCCGAAACAATTGTCATGTTCATGTGCTTATGAAGCAATAAATTGAAGCATTCTGCATCCTGAACTGGTGTGCTAGGCTGGACTTTCTGCTTGATATTATATCTTTGGATCCTTGGGCTCAGCACCCACAGGTTATAGCACCCACACATTGGGTAAGGTGTGCCACCTCTGCAACATATCTGTATTTAATGATGTGAGAAAGATCAGCAGAATTGTCAGGCAACTGGTATTGTGTAAAAGGAAATAAATATGGCAGCCTCCATATGCCTCTCAGGTTAGGTTCCCTTTAAGTTTGTGCTTCTGTGTATATGTAGGACCACTATTGCGAAAATTGTAAAATGTAAAATACATGTAAACATATTCAGAAAAGAAGTACATTTCTTCCAGGGTACAAAGAGCCACAAACTACTTTTCTCCTATGTTGCTGTCACTTACAGTAGCTAGTAGAAATCTGACAGAACCGACATTTTTGGAGTAGCCCATCTCCTCATAGGGGTTCTCAGGGTTTTATTTATTTTCAAAAGCACTTAGTGAATGTCAGTTGCTCCGTCAAATTGCCTAAAAAGTGTAAAAAGAGCAGGGAGGCTGGCCAGCATCTTTATTTTATTTATTGTATTTATAAAGCGCCAACATATTACTCTTTGTATACATCCTTTTCAGGGAGTGTCTTTATGAAGAATAAAGGTCATGCTGAGAATCCCCCATTAAGAGATGGACTAGTCCAAAACCTGTCGGTTCTGTCAAATTTCTACTACCTGCTGTAAGTGACAGCAAAATAGGAGACAAGTAATTTATGGCTCATTTTACTCAGGAAGAAACATACTTCTTATCTGTATGTGTTTACATGTATTTTAATTATTTTTTTGTGATAGTGGTCCTTTAAAATGATGCTCTAATTAAAAGAAGGAATAGAGAAAAAAAAACACTTTCTACTATGCAGGCAAAATGTTCTAGCTCTGATATCATTATCACAACTGCCTCCCACATGACTTGCTGTGCTTTGAGAAATCTCTAGGATTGCCTGGCCTTGTATTATGCTTTGCAGCAGAAGGGTTGGGCCTTTAGTTTAAACAGGTTTTGCACTGCTCCTACAAAGGCGGTTTCATATGACAAGTCATTTCCATGTTACAACAGGTTAACACACCTGTCTGCTGAGGGCTCTATTGACGAGAAGCAGCCAAACCCAAACACATTTCTCTCATATCTCTAGCAGAGCTGTGACACACACTGGATTGCTTTGAATCACACAAGTTTCTGCCTGCCAGCCCTTTCCCTGTTCCCATTTCATGGTAAGTAAAAACGGCTTCAGTCTGTGGGCTTTTCAGAGCAGTTAGTTTAAATGTATGTATTAAATCTGCGAGCAGGAAATAAGTATAACCAAAGCTGCTTTCTATAGAAGTGCCCAAGGGTGAGAGAACCAGCAGACACATGAATCTTTCATTAAGTAGATTTCTGAGTTTTGTCACAAGTATGTGAGAGTTGTGAGCAGTATGGACGTTTCTTGTGTTAGGAAAGCCATTTCCAGCTTTCACTGCTGTGGATCTTCAACAATCTGAAATGAATTGCGTTACTGTATACAGGCGGTCCCCTGCTTACAATCAAGTTCCGTAGCGGGAGATTGTTTGAAAGTTGAATTGGTCTGTATGTTGAGTCCTGAGCTAAACATAGCTAAACGTGGATTAAGGATTTATTTTCAGACAGCTCTGGATTTGGACTTATAGTATAAATGATTTTTTTCAGTTATCACTGAGCTTTTCCAAAGGTTTTACACTACTTACAACAGTTTATAAGATTTAACAACAAAAAATATGTAATAAAAAACCAGTATTGTATATTTTGTACATAAAGACAACTGAACTATGTTTGTATCTCGTATACGTTGTAACTCGAGTTGTTTGTAAGGAGGGGACTGTCTGTATTATTTATCATATTTGATAACTGATCGTAAAACGTACAGCCAGTCTCAAGAGGTTTTCAGGTCTCTGCGATTGTCTCATTTTCATGAGAAGATTTAATACTGGTTTATGTTATGTGTATGTTTCATCTGAATGAAAGGACAGAATGTAAAATGCAAATACGGATTTTAGTAAATGTAATAAGGAAACACTATTGTCCTACAGTAAGTTATCGTACATGAATGATGAGAACAGATAAAGACTCAGCTGATGTTTTCAGACAAGTTTTTACAGTGTTGACAGCTCTGCCTTTTAGATTTCTCACTTTATAATACTTTCTGTCTCGATGATGAAAGCAGAATGAACAAAAAACGGATGCTCACTGAACTTAGCTTTTCAAACCAATGATGTCTCCCAGTCATTAATATTTATACATGCCGCTGGTAGTATTTTTGTATTTGAAAGGCTTACTGACTGTTTTCAAAAACTCAACATGAAAACGTCATTAGCACATTGCTGAATTGGGTAATCATAATCTGTTAACAGGAAATCTATAGCATTAAAACTGAAAATAGATATCAGTGTAGCTCTTTTGTTGGAAGCCCTGCTGTTGTTATGTATATGCAGACTGTTGTGGACACTGTTATCTATACTGGGCTCACCTCAGTGTTTTCCCTTTGAATTGTTTCTGCCTATTCAGCTGGAATGTTTACAACCTTCTATTCTTTGAATGAGCTGAGAAGTTTGCAGGAAAGTCTCCTGTACATAAAGCATACTATTTCTATACTTCGTATAATAATTTAGCGATATCATAATAACAACAGTCATCAGTTATGTATGAACCAGCCCAGAAAATATAGGAGAAGAGGTAAACTGCTATCTCAACAAATAGATTCTTGGAACTTGGAAGGTGAGGAATTCAAACAGCTACCATAATTCGCATTGATATAAGAAACAATGGGGTTAATTTACTAAAGAACTTTAATCCTAACATGTGCAGATAGCACAGGTTAGGATTACTGGCATCTACTCAATCTGTGTAGCTAGTTACACAAATTGAGTAAACATGGCCATACATTACACAATTTTACCCACAGGTATATGGCAGATTCGGGAGCTCAATATGCGGCGGGTCGGGAGTGTGCCCCTAGTGGCGTCCAGTTTGGTGACGACTGACACAGTGTCGTACTCTCTCACCTGCCCGCATGTCCTCCCATTTCTGGTGGTTCACTTCATTCCGCAGATCTCCTCCTTCTTGAGTCTTCTTCTCTTCCTGTCATGTGACATAAGCTGAAGTTTAAACACTAGAGGTCCAGTGTGTATATGCTGCAAGACCTCTACTGTTTTAACTTCAGTTTGTGTCACAAGACAGGAAGTGAAGAAGACAGTGAGGAGGAGACCCATGGCATGAAGTAAACCACTGGACAGGCACCAGCAGGACAGGTGAGAGCTCAGCTGCCAGCCAGGGGGAGCACAGATGGGGGGAGACCTGAGCGGTCACGCAGGTGGCAGTGGCTCCACAGATTTTCCGTTTTCATGCTGAAATCGATTGAAAATCTGTGTACAGTGTGTGGTCAGCCAATACCTCTCTTAGACAGACTGAATCAGAGAGGGATCTATCTGATGGTCGATCATCTATAATAATCATCTATAGGTGCATGACCACCTTAACGCAATATATACATGCACCACTTACATGCATATTATTAAGTGGTGCCTGTGCATAGCACATCATGCAATTTCTTTAACTTGCTATGCAAATTGTGTAAGGCCCGTTCACACTGCACGCGTTTCCAGCCGCGTTTTGGTGGCCGACATGCACGACATCAGACAGTGCATAGAGTGCACTGTCTGATGTTCACACTGCATGTGTTCTGGACCTGTACGGTCCGGGAATGCATGCTGCACGCATTTTATGCCAAAACGCGTGGCTGTCCCATTCACTTTTCAGTGATGGGATCAGCCACGCAACGCATACAAACGCGGATGGCGTGCGTTCGTACGCGTTGCGTTCCACGTGCGTGCCCGTCCGCGTTTGTAATGTGAACGAGGCCTCAATGTTGGTAATCTTAACATGTGCTGTCTGCACACATTAAAATTACTGTTCTTTAGTGAATCAACCCCAATGGCTCTTTTTCAGTTCTCATTTTTTTCCTAGAAGGTTAGGTTTCATCTTCTCTTTAAAATAACTTTTCAGCACTCTACTGCCTTCTACCACTTAAATACTTCCATTCTCCTTATACTTGGTTAGATTTCCCCTATGGGGTAGGAAAAAAGGAAACAGTATGGAAGTCAGCCAATGATGGTGACAAGAGCATTGTGTCCAATAATGGACATGACCGAAGACTGTTTAGATCTCTGACCGAAGAGTGGTCAAAAGTGGAAGAGACCACTGCCGTGAATATATAGAAATTCTCATCTGTCAATGAACAGTTGCCAATTACTTTTACTTGGTAAGAAATGTATTCTGTTAGCAGATTCTGAGTAACCTTGTGATCTCTTGTCAGCTAGCACAGTCTTCTGGGTAGAGGCCTAGAAGAAACGTCATCAGAAGTGCTCACTGAGTCATAACAGCCAACCAATGGGCATCTCATTACATATTTGTCCAACAATGCAGACATTGTTTTAAAAAACAGATTTTCAGTGGAATTTCAGACAAAGTTGTTATTGGACATTTCTAATGTAGATATCACCTGCTTTGGAAAAATATACATTTTAAACTGGAATAGGTAAAATGGGCGCATGCTGCACTTGGTAATTTGGGTGCCACCAGAGTGCACAATGCAAGCAGCGCAGGTTGAGTAATTTGAGTGCAGGAGTGCCCCACTGCAGCGAATTCTGACTAGCAGATTTGAGCAGCTTCACAGCCATTGTAATTAGTGGCTTTACAGCTACTCGGGTCAAATGTGGCTTCACAGCCGCTGCAATTAGCAGCTTGCTGCCAATCTGGTACATTGCAGCTTTACAGCTGCTCAAGCAAACTGCATCTTTAAACCGGTTTATTGTAGTAGAGAAAGGTGGGCTAGTGTTAGGCATATATAGGGGAAGGTTAGTGTAACGCTGGCCACTAATGATCCAATCTTTTTCATCCAATCTTACCATTTCTATGTAATATAACTGCCTGAAGTATCCATTCAGTATATTCACTCAATTTATCCTTATGCCAGTGATGATCGTAAATTAGCAAAATGACCATTTCGCTAAATTTTGCACACATTTTCACAATCACGCATGTGCGCAATTACGATTTGCAAACTAAATTGATTTTGCAGTTATTCCTAATTTCGCATTAAAATTCTCTTAATTTTGGCAAAATTTCAAGCAATTTTTTGCTTTGCATTTTTAAAATTAATTTTCTCAAAAACTACGTCTTTTTGAAAAATTCTTTTTTTTGCCTTGTACCTAATATTCTCCTTATCATATGTACCAATTAGTGGTAGCAATAGCATGTATGGGGGCTTTGCTGTTAACCGCTAAATTCGGCACAAAATTTCAAGAAACAATTGTGCAAAAATTATGCAAAAAATTATGCCAAATTATGAAATACTACTATTACATATGAAATCAATTACGATTTTCCCTGAAATTTTGCATTACGATTACAATGCATAAATGCAAATTTCGATGCAAAATTTCGGCCCACCACTGCCTTATACTACATAGATTTGGTAAGATTGGATGAAAAAGATTGGATCATTAGTGGCCACCTTTAGGCGTAGATAGGGGAGGGCTAGTGTGAGAAGTGGGACGTTCTATCTTTAAGCAAAATATAATTAAATAATGTATAAGAATACTAGAGACTTTATACTGATCAGCCAAATATTATTATTATTATCATTATGTATTTATACAACAGCACTGACATACGTAGCTTTTTACAGAGTCCATAGCCATCATGTCCTTTTTCAGATGTGCATTGTTCAAAATCTAGTTTGCTCTGACTGGTTCTTTTTGCTGGATGTGTCAGAAAATGAAATACATACATATTATAGTGCATCACAAACCAGTGTTACTGGAAATTCTAGAACTGGACTGATGTCTTTGGGCTTTAAAATACATGAATTTACAATACTAGTGAGTGCCCTATTTCTGTAGACTTGTTTAAAGGACAATCATCGCAAATAACTGTACAATTTAAAATACCTGCATATAAAATGTACATTTTAAAAACCAGGAAATTTGCGCTGCCTCACAGTCCACTAAATAGTACAGGATCAACCCAGAAAGCAGTTCTTGGCCTTGTAGCCACCTCCGGCGTAGTTGCTCGTTCTCAGTCAACCTCAGACAGAAGAAAAAACAAGAAGAAAATTCATCGCATAGCCTGTCAATAGAAGACTTGATCCTCCACCAGCTAAGGCCCGTGTGGTATTTAGGGGGTAACACCTTCTTCCTGTGCTCCACCACCCGCAGGGATTACCCTCACCTTTAGCTGTAGCTGCCCAGACCTCACAGACAGCAATCAGCGCACAAAGGTAACCACCCAGTCCTGGCTTCTCCTTGCTTCAGACCAGTAGGATTACTCTCAATTCCAGTTGTATATAAAGAGAATTAGAGATCCATCATTGCGTAGGCTGTTAATGTAATTAATCCGATGGGACCAAACCACTAGTCACTATATCACCGTGCCTATGGATCTATATGGGCCACCTCCAGGACACACACGTGTGCTACCACCTAACAGGACCGTGCTCACCTGTAACAAATGCTGCCCCAGTCATAGACAGCCACACAGCACTTTATGGTGAGCGGTCCTCCTTGATTTGCGGATATGTTCCTTTCACTCATACAGCTCACTGCAACTAACAAGCTTGATATGGTGTAAAACCGTTTAATAAGAACAGTATAAAAAGAGTACTACTCACAAGCATAAAAGGATTCAAGCATATAATAAAAAGAGATCATGAGGACGTCTCCTCCATGCACTGCGACCTCCTGTCCGTTTAGCCACGCCCAACGCGTTTCGTCTAACGACTCATCAGGTGCTCAGTCGTTAGACGAAACGCGTTGGGCGTGGCTAAACGGACAGGAGGTCGCAGTGCATGGAGGAGACGTCCTCATGATCTCTTTTTATTATATGCTTGAATGCTTTTATGCTTGTGAGTAGTACTCTTTTTATACTGTTCTTATTAAACGGTTTTACACCATATCAAGCTTGTTAGTTGCAGTGAGCTGTATGAGTGAAAGGAACATATCCGCAAATCAAGGAGGACCGCTCACCATAAAGTGCTGTGTGGCTGTCTATGACTGGGGCAGCATTTGTTACAGGTGAGCACGGTCCTGTTAGGTGGTAGCACACGTGTGTGTCCTGGAGGTGGCCCATATAGATCCATAGGCACGGTGATATAGTGACTAGTGGTTTGGTCCCATCGGATTAATTACATTAACAGCCTACGCAATGATGGATCTCTAATTCTCTTTATATACAACTGGAATTGAGAGTAATCCTACTGGTCTGAAGCAAGGAGAAGCCAGGACTGGGTGGTTACCTTTGTGCGCTGATTGCTGTCTGTGAGGTCTGGGCAGCTACAGCTAAAGGTGAGGGTAATCCCTGCGGGTGGTGGAGCACAGGAAGAAGGTGTTACCCCCTAAATACCACACGGGCCTTAGCTGGTGGAGGATCAAGTCTTCTATTGACAGGCTATGCGATGAATTTTCTTCTTGTTTTTTCTTCTGTCTGAGGTTGACTGAGAACGAGCAACTACGCCGGAGGTGGCTACAAGGCCAAGAACTGCTTTCTGGGTTGATCCTGTACTATTTAGTGGACTGTGAGGCAGCGCAAATTTCCTGGTTTTTTTAGTTTTTATAATTTACATGTTGGTGTGACATTTGAATTTGCAGCATACCCACTTTTGGGAGGAAGGCGAAATAGGGGTGGAGCTCGCTAAGATATTTATATTTTTTTATAAAATGTACATTTCTCCAAGAAAAAAATGCACCATAAATTACATTTCTTCTATGTTGCTGACACTTACAGTAGGCAGTAAAAGATTTATACATATATGCCAACCAGCTCCCCTACTTGGTTTGCGCACTATTTTGGCAATTGGACTAAGCAAATGCTGTTCAGTAAGTGCTTTGGTAAATTAAAAAAATACCAGAGAATCTCCCATGTGGAGATGGACTAGTCCAGTGATCTGCAAACTTAGCTCTCCAGCTGTTAAGGAACTACAAGTCCCACAATGCATTTGCCTTTATGTATCATGACTGTGGCTGTCAGACTCATGCAATGCATTGTGGGACTTGTAGTTCCTTAACAGCTGGAGAGCCAAGTTTGCAGCTCACTGGACTAGTCCAAAACCTGGCAGATTGTCACTACTTACTGCAAGTGACAACGACATAAGAAAAAAGTAATTTATAATGAATTTTACTCTGGGGGAAATCTACATTTTCTATGTTGGTATTGTAAATTTTAAACTTTTGCATGATAGTCATCCTTTAGGGGTGTCATTAGATGCAGAGACTTAACACATGCCATGAGTGGGTGAGTGCTAAGAGATGCAGGGATTGTTATTTTCTAACACAGTAAGGCACGGTTCACATTGAGCTGGAACAGCCAACTGGAGTGGACAGTGCAGTGTCCACTCTGGTGAAACATTTTGGTCCAATTAGTCTACAGCAGATGTATTTCCACTATAGTCTTTTGTGGGAAAGGCGTCCACTGTCAAATCATGTGATAAAAAATGATTTACCTAACCTTTTCATAAAGGTACAAGTGCACTAAAGCTTTGTACACACACTAGACTGTTCTCAATCAAGGCGGCCTATAAGGGCCATGTCTGCTGAGAATCTAGCATTTGTATAGACGCAACCATGTAGGTTTTTAGGATGTGTGAGGAAAATGTAAATTACCACAGCTCATGTCTTGTAATGTAGTCAGTTGTATGCTTTGCTACTGCACATGTGCAGCACCATTTGATTCAGGAGCCATGACTGGTGAAAACAAGCCTAGTGAGGCAAAGGAGACTTTCCCTCATTTGCTGCCCGGTGAGGAAGTGAAGGAAATTCTCCACCACAGGGACAAGGACATTCCCTTTTTTTTAAATTGCCAGCTGTGTCATGCTTTTGGCTCAGAAATGTCTGAGTCACATATCTGAATAAAGCATGCCGCCAGAAGAGTCAGCACACAGTCAGACATCTGATCAGCATAATTGCTTTAGGTTAGTGGCACAGATAGTATTCAATGCAGAAGACAAGCATAACAGCCAGACAAGCAGCATTAGCTCAAAAAGAACAAAGATGCACCCTCCTCCTCTTTCTCATTAGAGGTTCCCTTTAGAAGAAATAAGATATAAGAACCATATAGAGGGCACTACCCATGATTTCCTTTTAAAAAGCCTACTTATTCAGCTGTTATGTTGACACTGTGCCTCTCACACAGTCTTTGGCCCTAACCAATTATCAGATGAGTTTTGAATAATAGGGGTTTACTTCAAAGTCATACATCACAGTTACATGTTGAAAGAGATGGTCTGAAATCGTTGGACCTGTGCACATGGAATTAAAGTTAATGCTTGAGGATCATCCGGGATTATGTTTGTTTTCTGTATAAAGGTAAAGTGGATTGCTATCTCATGCATTTCTCATGGGTAAAGGTTCAACACCTTATGAGATTTTTTTTGTACCAGGGCTTCTTCCGCAATATGTATCATGCCTTGGAGCCCTGCTGCACAGAAGGGGTTTTTCTTGCCTCACTTTGCAGTGTGCTGGAGCACAATACTGAAGACCAATGTCTTTAGTTCATGCATTGTTTGGACCACTTATCTCATTATTAAGGAATAACACATATTATGCACTTTTAGGTAGGAATATGACTGAATGACTACACAATGACTTGCAGTGCACATGCACAGTGTGTCCCCGGGTATGGGAGTGCGATGAAGGATGCACACTGCTGGGCCAGCGCTTGTGCAGTAGTGCACACAACCTGGCTGCAACTGCAACCTGGGGCTATTACAACAGAACAGAGGGGGATGGACATGAATGGAGGGAGCAGTGGGCTCTATTTTCAAAAAAAAGGTAAGGGAAGTGTGTGTGCTAAGGGAGGTGAGTGTGTGTGTGTGTGTGTGTGTGTGTGTGTGTGTGTGTGTGTGTGTGTGTGTGTGCGCGCTAAGGTGTGTGTGTGTGTGTGTGTGTGTGTGCGCGCTAAGGTGTGTGTGTGTGTGTGCGCTAAGGGGGGTGGGGGTGTGTGTGTGTGTGGGCGCTAAGGGGTGTGTGTGTGTGCGCTAAGGGAGGTGTGTGTGTGTGTGTGTGTGTGCGTGCGCGGTGTGTGTGTGCGTGTGCGTGTGCGTGTGCGTGTGTGTGTGTGTGTGTATTTATAGATTGGTGGTGTGTGTGTGTGTGTGTGCGCGCTAAGGTGTGTGTGTGTGTGTGTGTGTGCGCGCTAAGGTGTGTGTGTGTGTGTGCGCTAAGGGGGGTGGGGGTGTGTGTGTGTGTGGGCGCTAAGGGGTGTGTGTGTGTGCGCTAAGGGAGGTGTGTGTGTGTGTGTGTGTGTGTGTGCGTGCGCGGTGTGTGTGTGCATGTGCGTGTGCGTGTGTGTGTGTGTGTGTATTTATAGATTGGTGGTGTTGTGTTTTTTTGTGAGCAGGCGATACTAAAGTGGAATGGTGGCAGTATGGGGGCAATTGTGTTGCTAGGAAACATATTCCCTATGTGCATGGTGGGGATTTTGCTGGTGCTGCTGTTGGAGAAAGTGGTCAGATGGAAGGAATTGCAGTAGGGTTGATAAGGGAGAAATCAGCAGTGAGGAGTTGTTGTGAAGTGATGTTGCTGAGAGGAATATCAGTAATGGAGAAAACGTAGCTGTCAATGTAATGATATAGGAGGGCATCAGTCAGCCTTTCCATTCCGTTACACATCAGTAGATGCCCCATCTTCCATAAACACTTCAGCAGTCACATTCACACCAGCAGCAGCCTGACATACCACCTGATTTTGGGAACTGCAGTCATTTAGACTGTACACTTTAGTGGAGAGGAGCACTTGGCACACAGCTGGTTAAATGGGGGATGCAGCCAGCTCCAAAATATCTGCATCAAGCTTCACCCATGCAGCAGCACCCAATGGTCAGCACACAGTCCGAGCAGGGGGAAGTGCAACAAGCTTTTGGATAGTGCAGAGCACAAACTCAAGCATAAAGTACACAAAGACAGCGCTGTGCACCTTCCTCTTGCATTTTTATTGATTCCGTCTTTCAGCCAACAGCCAGTATAAATGACATTGAGAAAACAGAACAGTCAAACCTGGATCGATGGGGGTGCCTGGGTGAGCGAGGAAGCGGTGACCAAGGGATGTGTGGACGGCACTACAGGGCGAGTTTTTAATATGCCAAGTTTCAGGATTCCAAAGAAAGTTAAGCCATCATGCTGGCGTTCATGTATGCCTCTAATAATGCACTGAGCACTTTTAATTTTATGCACTTAATTTTGCTTCAATGTTACGCACAGAGAGGAGTGATGTCTATTTAATAATGTTGTCTGTTCATATATTATATGCGTATCACGTAAATGTGGTGTTTACACATGTCACCTTTCTATTGGCTGCATAGCGCAGCCCAGCACGATGATTAAGCTGTATGCTTAATTCTCTCCGTAGAGCGGAGAGTCTCCGCCTCCTCACCCCCGACCTCCACTCCCACGCAACTCACACCAATGGGGTAGCGCTGGGGGCGCGGCTTGAAGATAGATGTAGGAAGCCGTTCAGCGCTGCCCCGTTTTTTGGACACACGCACGTGAACAAGCGCCAGACGGCGTGAAACGGCTGTAGTGCCGTCCATACATCCCTTGGTCACCGCTTCCTCGCTCACCCAGGCACCCCCATCGATCCAGGTTTGACTGTTCTGTTTTCTCAATGTCATTTATACTGGCTGTTGGCTGAAAGACGGAATCAATAAAAATGCAAGAGGAAGGTGCACAGCGCTGTCTTTGTGTACTTTTTGTCATTTAGACTGTCTCACTCACAGAATGAGATGCTACCTAGCCCCTCCTTATCTCATTAGAGGTGCCCATTAATGGTACAATTTTTTCACCAAAAGCAATTTATTGATGCGATTTTTATGATCGTTTTGTATAGAGAATTCACAGTTTATGAAGGCAATCGATAAGGAATGATTCTTTGGTCGATTGCTAACAGGATAAAATTGATCCAAAAGTTGGATTTTATGATCGAATTTGAAGAAAGAATTGTTCAGTAAATGTGAACAATTGATAATTGCCTTCTGATTAGCTACGATCATTCAAATCACATTAAAAGATTGCATTTAGAGTAAAATTGTACCGTTAATGGACACCTTAACGGCCGCTGCCGGAGAGATACATAGAGGGTGCACTTCTCTTGCGCAGACTGGCCGCAACTGGCTGAAGTTATGGGACCCGGTACCGGAGCTGGAGAAGACTGAGGATGGCAGCGTGGGAGTAATCTGTGTGCATGGGGCTGGAGGAAGCCCCAGGTATGTATAAAAATTTTAGTTATACTTGTCTCTGGTACACTTTAAAGTAAAACAGAATGGGAGGTAGTGTGTAAGCAAGCAAGCACAAGCACAGGAAATAGGCTGAAAAGAAAGTGTATGTGAGTGGTTAGAAAGATTCTAATATCTCTGAGGTAAAGAGGAGGGAAGCTCTGGAATATTGACCTTGTGTGATAGTTGATCTTTAAAGCCCTATACCTATGCCTGACTAAGGTGGCAGACAACTGCCTGAGGTGATAGTCAGGTGTGTGTATAGCCTCCAACCAGTGAGCGATCCGCCTAGCGGATAAACTCACCCTGCAATGGCCGCTCACATTGTCTGCTCTACTACCCCGCCTGCCATGTGACGTCACTCATAGCAACAGAATGCATCATCAGCTACATAGCTGACACGCATCTGTACAGGCTGGCCAGCGAGGTCGCCCCAAAGAATCGGATCCCGATCCCCGACGGCACCATAAAATCAAAAGGTGTGTATGCACCTTTAAAGACTCTGGTTCAAAGTGTAGTATCCAATAACAACAGTCAAGTTGTTCAGAAAGCAACCTAGTCAAGTTAGTTACTGTACATGCTTTTCCATGGATTCTGTATGAGGAGTACAGTATTTGTTTGAATTAAATTGATCATCAGATTTCTGTATGGCACACTTCATCCAGTCATTTTCCAGGGTTATTTATATAAAGAATGGCATACCCATTGGTCCAGTACTGTATAACAAAATATCATCATCTGAAGGATAACACAGCTTACTGTAAAAGCAATGGTTATATTTTGCTGTAGTTTAAGTAGATTCTGCATTGCCTAGTATAATTTGCCTTATATTATCAGACGTAACATTTTCAGGTGCTTATCGCTATTTAATGTTAAAACCTTATTGTTATTTAGCGTTAACACACAGAACCCTCTCTGTACCTATCCCTAACCCCTAGACCCCTCCTGGTGGTGCCTAACCCTAACCACCCCCGTGGTGGTGCCTAACCCTAAACACCCCCCTGGTGGTGCCTAACCCTAACCACCCCCCTGGTGGTGCCTAACCCTAACCATCCCCCTGGTGGTGCCTAGCCCTAAGACCTCCCTGGTGGTGCCTAACCCTAAGACCCCCCTGGTGGTACCTAACCTTAAGACCCCCCTGGTGGTGCCTAACCCTAAGACCCCCCTGGTGGTGCCTAACCCTAAGACCCCCCTGGTGGTGCCTAACCTTAAGACCTCCCTGGTGGTGCCTAACCCTAAGACTTCCCTGGTGATGCCCAACCCTAAATCTCCCATGGTAGTGCCTAACCCTAACCTTGACAGTGTTATATTAAATCCATTCACCGTTTTGCAGTTAAATAGCATCTGCAGTTTGGCTTATGTAGGGCGCTATTGATAAATAACGTTACTGTGTGCCGTTTTTCTCTTTTCCCTGTGCGCCATTATTATGCAGTACTAACAATAAATAGCGATAAGCGTATCTTTTTCATGCGGCGCCATTTTTAAGCATAGGCGCTGTGCACCCTTATTCACTGATCCGGCTGCTTGGCTGGGATGTTTAGCATTCCGTCTCATTACTTCTCAGAACTACAGGCTAGTGTTGGGCGAACATCTAGATGTTCGGGTTCGGGCCGAACAGGCCGAACATGGCCGCGATGTTCGGGTGTTCGACCCGAACTCCGAACATAATGGAAGTCAATGGGGACCCGAACTTTTGTGGTTTGTAAAGCCTCCTTACATGCTACATACCCCAAATTTACAGGGTATGTGCACCTTGGGAGTGGGTACAAGAGGAAAAAAAAATTTAGCAAAAAGAGCTTATAGTTTTTGAGAAAATCGATTTTAAAGTTTCAAAGGGAAAACTGTCTTTTAAATGCGGGAAATGTCTGTTTTCTTTGCACAGGTAACATGCTTTTTGTCGGCATGCAGTCATAAATGTAATACATATAAGAGGTTCCAGGAAAAGGGACCGGTAATGCTAACCCAGCAGCAGCACACGTGATGGAACAGGAGGAGGGTGGCGCAGGAGGAGAAGGCCACGCTTTGAGACACAACAACCCAGGCCTTGCATGAGGACAAGAAGCGTGCGGATAGCATGCTTTGTACCACCATGCAGTCATAAATGTAATAAAGATAAGTGGTTCAATAAACAGGGACCACGCGGCAACGCTAACCCAGCAGCAGCACACGTGATGGAACAGGAGGAGGCGCAGGAGGAGAAGGCCACGCTTTGTGAGACACAACAACCCAGGCCTTGCATGAGGACAAAAAGCGTGCGGATAGCATGCTTTGTACCGCCATGTAGTCATAAATGTAATAAAGATAAGAGGTTCAATAAACAGGGACCACGCGGCAACGGTAACCCAGCAGCAGCAGCAGCAGCAGCAGCACACGTGATGGAACAGGAGGAGGCGCAGGAGGAGAAGGCCACGCTTTGTGAGACACAACAACCCAGGCCTTGCATGAGGACAAAAAGCGTGCGGATATAGCAGCAATGCTTTTTGCCGCCATGCAGTCATAAATGTAATACAGATGAGAGGTTCAATAAACAGGGACCGGAAACGCTAAACCATCCCAGATGTTCATCGGTCATGTTACTTGGTTGGGGTCCAGGAGTGTTGCGTAGTCGTTTCCAATCCAGGATTGATTCATTTTAATTTGAGTCAGACGGTCTGCATTTTCTGTGGAGAGGCGGATACGCCGATCTGTGATGATGCCTCCGGCAGCACTGAAACAGCGTTCCGACATAACGCTGGCTGCCGGGCAAGCCAGCACCTCTATTGCGTACATTGCCAGTTCGTGCCAGGTGTCTAGCTTCATGCCCGGTTTCAGGTCCAGCGGTGCCAGCCACAAATCCGTCTGTTCCTTTATTCCCCTCCAAATTTCCTCCCCTGTGTGCTGCTTATCCCCAAGGCAGATCAGCTTCAGCAACGCTTGCTGACGCATGCCAACAGCTGTGCTGCACTGCTTCCACGATCCTACTGCTGCTGGTGCTGGGTTAGCATTTCCGGATGAGGTACAGCTTTGAGATGCGTTGGAGGAGAAGGAGTCAGAGAGGTAGGTGCTGCTGTTGTTATCCAGCTGTTTGCGGCGTGGGCAACACCCGCGCCGTAGCAGGTGAGGAATCGCTGCCAGGCTCCACAAGGTTCACCCAGTGCGCGGTAAGGGAGATGTATCGACCCTGGCCGAACGCACTCGTCCAGGTGTCAGTGGTGAGGTGAACCTTGCAGGCAACGGCATTCTTCAAGCTTCGGGTTATTTAGCTGACCACGTGCTCATGCAACTCAGGCACTGCAGAGCGCGCAAAGTGGTAGCGGCTGGGAACAACGTAACGTGGGATGGCCACTGACATCATGCCCTTGAAGCTGTTTGTCTCCACCACTCGATATGGCAGCATTTCGCAGGCCAGAAGCTTGGCTATGCTGGCTGGCTGTTACTGCCACGGCCCGGGGGTCATTTGCTGGCAATTTCCTCTTGTGCTCAAACATCTCAGAGACAGACAACTCAACCGTAGCGCTGCACACCGAAGGGCTGTTGGTTGTTGTGTTTGATGAACACTGGGAGACCTCAAGAGCACTAGTCCGGAAAGTGACAGTGTCAGCATCGTCTGATGTTTGTGAATGTTGTGAACCACGCAATGGCTGGGCTACTGCTGCTGCTGAGGCGGGTCTGGTGGTGAGTCTGGTGAACCCAAGGGAGGCAGTGTTGCTGGTGGTACCCTGTCCTGCCGCGTTTGCCCACAGAGTGGGATGTTTGGATAGAATGTGGCGGCTCATGCTGGTGGTGGAGAGGTTGTTAATACTTTTCCCCCTGCTCAGGCGGGTCTTGCACACCTTGCAAATCGCCATGGTAACATCCTCAGTGCAGTCTTCAAAGAAAGCCCAGACTTTAACTGGCTGAGGACTCGGACCTCGTGCGTGATGTGCTGGTGCTGCTTAACCCACTGCTGGACGCTTGAGAGGTCATCCAAGTAATTATCTGGTCCTGTTCTTTTGGATCTGTGAGGGTTGTTGTCCTGGACAACATGGGCAGTATTGAGTGGGTTTTCTTGGGTGCTCCCCTGTGGCCTGTACGTGAACCGTCAGGGGAAACACCTCTTCCCTTGCCCCTCCCTCTTTCACCGGATTTCTTCCTCATTTCACTTATCCTTAAAGTACACGCTGACTGGCAGCAGTACAGTGGCAGTACAGAAATGCTATACAGTGGTGGGTGAGCGGTGTACCACTATTGTCAGCAGTGACACAGAGCACAATGCTATACAGTGGCGGGTGAGCGGTGTACTACTGTTCCCAGCAGACACAGAGTGGAAGTAAACACAATGCTATATAGTGTGGCTGAGCCGTGTACACAGAGTGGCATTAAACACAATGCTATATAGTCTGCTATATAGTCACCCCGAACAGGGTGATGTTCTGCAGAACCCGAACAGTGGCAAACACTGTTCGCCCAACACTACTGGGAGGGAACGCAGATTTTAGTACCTAAACACACGATACAACATGTTTTCCGGGGTCGGACTCTGAGGCACATACAGATGGTCCCGATCATCATCCTCATCATACAACTCTTCTCCTGAGTCTGACCCACCCACCACCTCTGCCACCCCAACATCCCCAGACACAGACCCCTCATCGTCCTCAACATTAACTTGGGATGCTGGCCTGAGCCAGACCTCCTCCTCCACATCAGGCCCCATCATCTCCTCAATGGCAGCCCTCATTAATCGCTCTGGCGACGGACTGATGGACACAACGTTCTCCTCCGGGGAGGGCTGCTGCTGACCACTGGCTGCTGGGGTGGATGTTATAGCTTGCGTGGGGCGTTGGCTGTTGCTGTTGTTGGGAGTGCTGCTCACAGCGGAGGTCTCTGGGGAACTCATGTTGAGCTCATATAGTGGTTGACGGTGAGTGGAGTATTACTGATCCCAGCAATATACACACTGACTGGCAGAGTACGCAATGCTATATAGTGTGGCTGAGCGGTGTACACAGAGTGGCAGTAAACACAATGCTATATAGTCTGGCTGAGCGAGCGGTGTACTACTGTTCCCAGCAGAATCAGAGTGGCAGTAAACAATGGTATATAGTCTGGCTGAGCGGTGTACACAGAGTGTCAGTAAACAATGGTATATAGTCTGGCTGAGCGAGCGGTGTACTACTGTTCCCAGCAGAATCAGAGTGGCAGTAAACAATGGTATATAGTCTGGCTGAGCGGTGTACACAGAGTGTCAGTAAACAATGGTATATAGTCTGGCTGAGCGGTGTACACACAATGCTATATAGTCTGCTATATAGTGTCAGTAAACAATGGTATATAGTCTGGCTGAGCGAGCGGTGTACTACTGTTCCCAGCAGAATCAGAGTGGCAGTAAACAATGGTATATAGTCTGGCTGAGCGGTGTACACAGAGTGTCAGTAAACAATGGTATATAGTCTGGCTGAGCGAGCGGTGTACTACTGTTCCCAGCAGAATCAGAGTGGCAGTAAACAATGGTATATAGTCTGGCTGAGCGGTGTACACAGAGTGTCAGTAAACAATGGTATATAGTCTGGCTGAGCGAGCGGTGTACTACTGTTCCCAGCAGAATCAGAGTGGCAGTAAACAATGGTATATAGTCTGGCTGAGCGGTGTACACAGAGTGTCAGTAAACAATGGTATATAGTCTGGCTGAGCGGTGTACACACAATGCTATATAGTCTGCTATATAGTGTCAGTAAACAATGGTATATAGTCTGGCTGAGCGAGCGGTGTACTACTGTTCCCAGCAGAATCAGAGTGGCAGTAAACAATGGTATATAGTCTGGCTGAGCGGTGTACACAGAGTTTCAGTAAACAATGGTATATAGTCTGGCTGAGCGGTGTACACAGAGTGTCAGTAAACAATGGTATATAGTCTGGCTGAGCGGTGTACACAGAGTGGCAGTAAACACAATGCTATATACTCTGGCTGAGCGAGCGGTGTACTACTGTTCCCAGCAGACACAGAACAGTGAACAGAATGCTATATAGTGTGGCTGAGCGAGCGGTGTACCACTATTCCCAGCAGACACAGAACAGTGAACAGAATGCTATATAGTGTGGCTGAGCGGGCGGTGTACCACTATTCCCAGCAGACACAGAACAGTGAACAGAATGCTATATAGTGTGGATGAGCGAGCGGTGTACCACTATTCCCAGCAGACACAGAACAGTAAACAGAATGCTATATAGTGTGGCTGAGCGAGCGGTGTACCACTATTCCCAGCAGACACAGAACAGTGAACAGAATGCTATATAGTGTGGCTGAGCGAGCGGTGTACCACTATTCCCAGCAGACACAGAACAGTGCACAGAATGCTATATAGTGTGGCTGAGCGAGCGGTGTACCACTATTCCCAGCAGACACAGAACAGTAAACAGAATGCTATATAGTGTGGCTGAGCGAGCGGTGTACCACTATTCCCAGCAGACACAGAACAGTAAACAGAATGCTATATAGTGTGGCTGAGCGAGCGGTGTACCACTATTCCAAGCAGACACAGAACAGTGAACAGAATGCTATATAGTGTGGCTGAGCGAGCGGTGTACCACTATTCCCAGCAGACACAGAGTGGCAGTAAACAGAATGCTATATAGTGTGGCTGAGCGAGGTACACAGAGTGGCAGTAAACAGAATGCTATATAGTGTGGCTGAGCAAGCGGTGTACTACTATTCCCAGCAGACACAGAGTGGCAGTAAACAGAATGCTATATAGTGTGGCTGAGCGAGGTACACAGAGTGGCAGTAAACAGAATGCTATATAGTGTGGCTGAGCAAGCGGTGTACTACTGTTCCCAGCAGTGACACAATGACAGGGGGGACCCTGGCTAGCGTGGCTGGAGCGCGAACTACCCTGCCTGCCTACCCAAAGCTAAACCCACAGACAAATGGCGGAGATATGACGTGGTTCGGGTATTTATTTACCCGAACCACGTGACCGTTCGGCCAATCAGAGCGCGTTCGGGTCCGAACCACGTGACCCGTTCGGCCAATCACAGCGCTAGCCGAACGTTCGGGGAACGTTCGGCCATGCGCTCTTAGTTCGGCCATATGGCCGAACGGTTTGGCCGAGCACCGTCAGGTGTTCGGCCGAACTCGAACATCACCCGAACAGGGTGATGTTCTGCAGAACCCGAACAGTGGCGAACACTGTTCGCCCAACACTACTACAGGCATGATGTCAGAAAAGTGTGTTTACAGAATACCTTGGCATAAATACACATACTTTAAAGTGCTTCAAAGATACTAAAAGTGCATACATAGTCCACTTAAGCTTTTAAAACTCTTCTTCAAAATGTTCTCAGTGCATGCTTAAAGAAAGCCTCAGTGATAGTACTTACCTTGCCTGCAGTATTGTTAGCCAATTATATCAGGCCTAAACACTCATAGAAGCCTTCTGCTGCGAGGAGAAGTATCATTTGTTCTCTTGTTTTCTGTTACAATCCTGAGGCAGTTTGAAAAAAAAACAGTGCTGGTCGTAATGGAAAAAGCTACGCTTACGGATCACTACGCGTAATTTTACGCTATTACGCATTACGAAATTACGCTTACGGCATAGACATTCAATTTCGGTACATGTCTGTAATTACGCATAGCACTTACGCAATTACGCGTAAGTATACCGTAATTCAGGTTATTACGTTATAGGCTTACGCGTAAAATCCAACTAGCAATTAATGCGTAAGGTCATGCTGCCAAGCGGAAAAGTTGACGCATGGATCAATGTTAGGTAGCCGCCGACTTTAAGGGTTAATAGCAAAGCCCCCTTAAGTGCTAAGAGCCTCAAATTTGGAGAATATATTAAGGAGATCAGAAGGAATAAGAGGAAAATTTTTTTTTTCAAAAAGACCTTATAGTTTTTGAGAAAATCGATGTTAAAGTTTCAAAGGAAAAATATATACATTTAAAAACCCGCCGACTTTAACGGTAATAGCAAAGCCTGCTTAAAATTTAGGTACACCAAATTCACAGGGTATATTAAGGGGATCAGTGGGAATAAGAGGAACACTTTTTTTTCAAAAAGACCTTATAGTTTTTGAGAAAATCGATTTTTAAGTTTCAAGGGCAAAAATGTCTTTTAAATGCGGAAAATGTCAGTTTTTTTTGCACAGGTAACAATAGTGTTTTATTTTCATAGATTCCCCCAAGTGGGAAGAGTTTTACTTACTTCGTTCTGAGTGTGGGAAATATAAAAAAAAAACGACGTGGGGTCCCCCCTCCCAGACCTCTTTAACCCCTTGTCCCCATGCAGACTGGGATAGCCAGAATGCGGAGCACCGGCCGCGTGGGGCTCCGCACCCTGACTATACCAGCCCGCATGGTCCATGGATTGGGGGGTCTCGGAAGGGGAGGGGCAGCCAAGCTTTCCCCTCCCCCTCCGAGCCCTTGTCCAATCCAAGGACAAGGGGCTCTTCTCCACCTCCGATGGGCGGTGGAGGTGGAGGCCGCGATTCCCTGGGGGGGGGGGGTTCATGGTGGCATCTGGGAGTCCCCTTTAAAAAGGGGTCCCCCAGATGCCCACCCCCCTCCCAGGAGAAATGAGTATAGAGGTACTTGTACCCCTTACCCATTTCTTTTAACCCTCCTGGCGGTATAAAAAAATACGCCAGGAGGCAGCGCGGCAGTTTTTTTTAAAAAAAATTTTCTATATCATGTAGCGAGCCCAGGGCTCGCTACATGATAGCCGCTGCTCAGCGGCATCCCCCCGCCCTCTTCGATCGCCCTCGGCGATCTCCGATCAGGAAATCCCGTTCAAAGAACGGGATTTCCTGGAGGGCTTCCCCCGTCGCCATGGCGACGGGCGGGATGACGTCACCGACGTCACTGACGTCGGGTCGTCATTGGGAGTCCCGGGCCACCCCTCGGCGCTGCCTGGCACTGATTGGCCAGGCAGCGCACGGGGTCTGGGGGGGGGGGCCGCGCGCCGCACCGTATAGCGGCGATCGGGCGCGCGGCGATCGGGGTGCTGGCGCAGCTAGCAAAGTGCTAGCTGCGTCCAGCAAAAAAAAAATTAAACAAATCGGCCCAGCAGGGCCTGAGCGGAACACTCCGGCGGCTTACCCCGAACTGCGTTCGGGGTTACCGCCAAGAAGGTTAAGAGTTAAAAGTAAATAAACACACAAACACATAGAAAAAGTATTTTAATTGAACAAAAAACATAACCACGAAAAAAGTTCTTTAATATTCTTAAATAACCATTAATACTTACCTGTCCCTTTAAAAGCCAGTTCCCACGCAATATCCTCGGAAATATACTAATCAGTTACAATGTAACAAAGTTATTACAATGTAACAACTTTGTTACTTTGTAACACCACCACACCCGACGTCACTCGCCGCTCACCCGCTGGCCACCGCATACACGCTAGTCCCCGCCGGCTCCCGCCGTCCACTCCGCCCACACCTGTCACCCATATACATGCTGGCACCCATGGGTGCCAGCATGTATAAAGGTGACATGTGGGAGAGGCGGGGAGGGCAGCGGAGCCGGCGGGGACTTAGCGTCCCTTCACCCGACAGAGCTCTGAGCTATATCTCAGAGCTCTCGAAAGCATCTTTGTATTTGGGCTCCAAGGAGCCCCATTGGTCCTTAGCAGACCAATGGGGTTCCTTCAAATCAGAAGGAACCCCATTGGTCTGCTAAGGACCAATGGGGCTCCTTGGAGCCCAAATACAAAGATGCTTTCGAGAGCTCTGAGCTATATAGCTCAGAGCTCTGTCGGGTGAAGGGACGCTAAGTCCCCGCCGGCTCCGCTGCCCTCCCCGCCTCTCCCACATGTCACCTATATACATGCTGGCACCCATGGGTGCCAGCATGTATATGGGTGACAGGTGTGGGCGGAGTGGACGGCGGGAGCTGGCGGGGACTTAGCGTGTATGCGGCGGCCGGCGGGTGAGCGGCGAGTGACGTCGGGTACGGTGGTGTTACAAAGTAACAAAGTTGTTACATTGTAATAACTTTGTTACATTGTAACTGATTAGTATATTTCCGAGGATATTGCGTGGGAACTGGCTTTTAAAGGGACAGGTAAGTATTAATGGTTAATTAAGAATATTAAAGAACTTTTTTCGTGGTTATGTTTTTTGTTCAATTAAAATACTTTTTCTATGTGTTTGTGTGTTTATTTACTTTTAACTCTTAAAGGAAATGGGTAAGGGGTACAAGTACCTCTATACTCATTTCTCCTGGGAGGGGGGGTGGGCATCTGGGGGACCCCTTTTTAAAGGGGACTCCCAGATGCCACCATGAACCCCCCCCCCAGGAAATCGCGGCCTCCACCTCTACCGCCCATCGGAGGTGGAGAAGAGCCCCTTGTCCTTGGATTGGACAAGGGCTCGGAGGGGGAGGGGAAAGCTTGGCTGCCCCTCCCCTTCCGAGACCCCCCAATCCATGGACCATGCGGGCTGGTATAGTCAGGGTGCGGAGCCCCACGCGGCCGGTGCTCCGCATTCTGGCTATCCCAGTCTGCATGGGGGACAAGGGGTTAAAGAGGTCTGGGAGGGGGGACCCCACGTCATTTTTTTTTTATATTTCCCACACTCAGAACGAAGTAAGTAAAACTCTTCCCACTTGGGGGAATCTATGAAAATAAAACACTATTGTTACCTGTGCAAAAAAAAAAATGACATTTTCCGCATTTAAAAGACATTTTTGCCCTTGAAACTTAAAAATCGATTTTCTCAAAAACTATAAGGTCTTTTTGAAAAAAAAAATTTCCCTCTTATTCCCACTGATCCCCTTAATATACCCTGTGAATTTGGTGTTCCTAAATTTTAAGCAGGCTTTGCTATTAACCGTTAAAGTCGGCGGGTTTTTAAATGTATATATTTTTCTTTTGAAACTTTAACATCGATTTTCTCAAAAACTATAAGGTCTTTTTGAAAAAAAAATTTTTCCTCTTATTCCTTCTGATCTCCTTAATATATTCTCCAAATTTGAGGCTCTTAGCACTTAAGGGGGCTTTGCTATTAACCCTTAAAGTCGGCAGCTTTTTTATATTATACGGGAGCGTAATATTACGCGATTACGGCAGACTGTGTAATTTCAATGGGAGTTTACTGTCTTACGCGTAATTTGTTATGCGTAAAACGTAACCCCACGGTCTACGTGTAATTAATTACGCGTAATACCGTAACCTTACACGTAACGCTTACGGTGCATTTGTAGTGAATTACGATGCGTAATTACGCTAATGCGTAATTTCGGCCCAGCACTGAAAAAAAAAAATTAATGATATAAATATGCATTAGATCTTTAAAAATCTCAAACTTTTGCAGGTTTTAATGAGCGGACTAGGAAAAAATGGTACACAGCTCCGCCTGACCCTTATGGTGCCGCCATTCAGTTTAATATAAAACGCTGTTTAGCGTTCTATAATTGCGACATTATCACATATGCCCATTGTGATGCTGGAAAGAGGAAATTATGGTGTCGGGAAATTTACTGTTCACAGTTAAATAGTGTTATAGCACAGCAGTAAGGTAATAGACTTAGACAATGTTTTGTGCAGGTTCGAATTCAGTCAGTTTTTTTTATCAATATTTATTGACAGAGATGTGCTGCTATTTATCCAGTAATAAAACATTAGAACTAATCTTTTATTACTGGATAGACAGCAGCACATCTCAATCAATAAATAATAATAATAAAAATGTAGCATTGACTGGAATCGAACCTGCACAAAACATTATCGCTATCATAATTTCCTCCTTCCGCTGAGCAGCGAGTCATAGCGGAGAGAATAGTGGCATATGTGGCATATGTGGCGGGGAAAGGTGGAGATTGGCATTACAGGTCCATGCAGGCAGCCATACAAGTGCCCGTACGTAACCTCAGTGCCATAGTCTCCATCTGCTCATAGTTGTGGCTTACGAGTAGTAAGCCGTGTACGGGTAGACGCGACACTGCACGCGTAGGCAGGCGTACATACGGAAGACGTGCCGTTTCAGCTCATGAATTTCATTTGATAACGGTATTTACCATTTGTATGACAACGATAAATAGCGTTATATGACGTTGAGACACCGGCATCTCCATTCACCATTTTTTCCTGGTGCCTCTTTTGGATGTACGCATAAAGAGAACCCAAGGTGGATTAAAACACAAAAATTGTGACACCTTAGAAAGTAGGTGGAAGCCTGTGGCTCCTCCACAGGTACCCTACATCCTGCTGGAGACCACCACCAGTGTCGAGGACCCACTTTAAAGGACCACTATCGCAAAAAAGTAGGCAGTTAAAAAATGTGACAGATGACAAGTTTTGGGCCAGTCCATCTTTTTAAGGGGGATTCTCAGGGCTTTCTTTGTTTTCAACAGCATTTCCTGAACAACAGTTGCAAAATCTAACTGACATAATAGTGTGCAAGTGATTAGGGAGGCCGGCTGGTATCTTGCTATTTTGGCAGTTAAACTGCTGTTCAGGAAATGCTGTTGAAAACAAAGAAAGCCCTGAGAATCCCCCTTAAAAAGATGGACTGGCCCAGAACCTGTCATCTGTAAATTTTTTAACTGCCTACTTTTTTCGCGATAGTGGTCCTTTAAGATTGTGACCATGCTCCGCTTCATACACGAACACGTCTGTACTGTGCCTGGGCAAGTACAGCCCTGCATATGCAGTAGCTCACAGCATCTTTGGCTTACTGTGCAGGCATGGCCACACTCGCGCAGGCCAAGTATGGGGGGGCAGACTCTTCTGTGGAGACCTTATACATGGGAGGAGTGGCATCTCCAGTCTCTCTGAGGATGTGGGAAGCTTTTGGAGGATGCAGGGGCTTCCCTCTTTTTAGGTAAGCAGGTAATTGTTTTTAATTTTATTTTACTCCACCTTGGGTACATTTACAAATGCAGAGAATCTAACAGGTGTACAATAAATCCAATAAGTCTCTAATAGATCCAGAGTGCTAGTTATTCTTGGGCACATGCATAGTTGCCCTCCTTGCCATAAGCGCTTCATCATACGACGTATTATTGTCCCTCCTGCCCCACCTTCATAGCAACAGAATGCATCACTTAGCTGTAGCAAAGGGATGTGTGTCTCCAGTGTTTGGACCTGAACAGTGACACGAAGGATTGAGTGCCAGTCCCTATGCAGATAGCCTATGTGCGTGCGTACACGCTATCAGATTGCTTAACATCTGTCTGTTATTTAGTGGTTAAGGTTTGCTTCTTTCAGCTGGACAAAATTAATACAAACTGATAACATTATGACCAGGGCCAATTCTAGACTTTTTGCTTCCTGAGGTAAACTTGTGAGGATGCGCCCCGTCCCCCGATTTGGAATGATCGCACAGCACCCAACAATTTATTCTGCTTCATGTTATGTCCTCACATGACATGCTGCAGCTCAACACAATAGCACACTGGCTGGCTGTGAGTCTGTGACAAACAAACTGCTCACCCTCAGCCACTCCATTCCTCACCAGTAAGGTACACACAGTACAAAAATGCTGCACCTGAATTCTCTGCACCTGATGCAAATGTTTCACCTTGCTTCATAAGAGAACCGGCCCCTATTATGACAAAAGTCAAGTCAAGTGTCAGCATGAAAATTCTATGCCTTTAGGCTACTTTCCCACCAAAACGTTGCGTTTTAGGGGACGTTATGGTCGCATAACGTGCCCCTAATGCAACGTATGGTGGTGTGAAGTTGTACGTCAGATTGAGCTGCTGTTATGCAGCTATCAAAGCAGCCGCTCCAGGTTAGTGATAGGAAGTCCGGATCTTTTTAAGGATTCGGATCATTTGAATCGGATCATTGAAAAGATCCGGATCTTTGAACCGAATCATTTGAATCATTTTACTAGGGAAGCAGACTGGGTGAAAAGACTAGCAGGACAGGACTTTCCCTGCACTGTACATTCTGTATGTTCCTGGTTCCTCCAGACAGACATCCACTGTGAACCGAATCTTTCATTGTGATGATCCGGATCAAATGAACGATTCGTTCATGATCCGGACAACACTACTGTCCCACCAGGAGTCTCTGCAGTGCAGTGAATATTAATTAGCCATGTGGCTGGCCGCCGGAGGAGGAGGGGAGACCTCCTCCTCCAACATTACTGAGCATGTGCAAGCAGGCTAACACTGCTTAGCCAAGTATAACGTACAGCATGCAGCACTTTGTTTCAATGTGCTGCATTACTATGTAACGCAACGTGTGCACTGTGAACATCACATTGATTTTACAGTGCTGTGAGTTAGGCTGCGTAACTGGCTGCTGTAACGTGGGACTTTAACGTCCCACTGTGAAACCAGCCTTATGACTGTTTCTGTTCAATTTGTGACTCTTTATTTATTTTGAAGCCCACCCTAGTGTTACTATACTGTACATTAACTGTATAACAGCATATCTGCTAACAAAAACAAGTCGAGTGAGCATAAAGAGTGTGTGCGCACAAATTCCTTTTTTACTGTAACACTTTTTGGTATGGAAGCAAATCTTGAATGTTACATTTAGTCCTCTTTCACAGTAGGACGTTGCATTTTGATGCAACGTTAAAGTCGCAACACAAGTGACAACACAACGCCCTAAAAAAGTCGCAACGCAACTTAATGCCCCATATACAGTAGAGCATACAGGCAATGAAAAGTATGCTTCCAAGTTATTACTGAGCATGTGCAAACAGTCCAACGCAGCAAATAATGTGTATAACGCACAGCTATGCACAACAAAAGAGAGGGACCACCGTTTCCCAAAAAAGAGTATGCAGCGTGCCCAAGGTCTCTCCCCAGTGCCTCCTGGGAAGTGCAGGCCAGATAAAACAGAAAGGACCGGCACCACTGTCTTGTATCAAATTTCTTTTAACCTCTTGAGGACTGCAGGGCTAAACCCCCCTAGGGACCAGGCCATTTTTTGTAAAATTGGCCACTGCAGCTTTAAGGCCAAGCTGCAGGGCCGCACAACACAGCACAGAAGTGACCCCCCCCCCTTTTCTCCCCACCAACAGAGCTCTCTGTTGGTGGGGTCTGATCGCTCCCCCATGTTTATTTTTTTAATAATAATTATTATTATCAGTGGTTTTTTTTTAATAAAAAACACTGTTTCTTTAAATTTCATCCCTCCCTCCCTCCCACCCTCCCCCCAGCCAGCCAATTACGGCAATAGGCTGTCATAGGCTTCTGCCTATGAGAGCCGATCGCTCTCTTGTCCCCCAGGGGAACAGCCGTGTGACACGGCTGTCCCCAGTGCAGCGCTGCTGCTGATCGCAGGGCTGCACCATGTGAATAGACGGCGATCACGGCGTCTAACAGTCTCCCGAGCGGCAATAGTTGCTCGGAGACTAAAGGCAGGGCGGAGCTCCGCCCCCCCAAGCAGGAGATGCGCGCAGACTGCGCGCGATCTCCTGCAAAACAAAGCCCCAGGACTTTACGCCAATTGGCATTAGGCGGTCCTGGGGCTGCCGCCGTGGCCACGCCCATCAGCGTGACGCGGGGGCGGCAAGAGGTTAATAGCACCAAAGTGGCAGCATGCAGCACTTTCTAATAACGCTACACGTTGCACACAAACGTAATGTGTGCACTGTGAATGTCGCACAGATTTAGTATTGCTGTGCGTTAGTCTGCGTTGGAACATTTTACTTTAATGTCGCACTGTGAAAGAGGCTTTATTTAGAGTCTGATTTTTTGTTTTGTCTTTGTGAGGAGGAGGGGAAGCAGCTTCAATAGAAACTAATACTAATGGAGACTTTGTGCATCTGTATCTGTTATACTTTAATTATCATCAAAGACAAGATAGTACACTGCAGCTCATCCCAAATAATTGGATAGGTGGAGGTGACTAATTATATGTAACACAAAAACATGGCTAATCATAACAGGTATGAAATCCTAGGGTTGGATGCTTATGACAAGTCTCACTACTCATAGCAAAATAAATTTCAACTTCTTTATGCAGTAGATTGAAAGCATATAATTTGTATAGACAGTTGCACGCTACTTACAGAATGGTATATAAAAAAACATGCTATGGATTTTTGTGCATACATTATTTTAATTTCTCATGGCCTTTTAGCAGAGAAAGAAGTTTGATACTGTTTTACCTGAAAGAAATATGTAAGTAGAAAATACTGTACAACAAATAACTTTTAAAGAGCACCTGAGAGTGATGTGGAGGTTGCCATATTTATTTCCTTTTAAACAATACCAGTTGCCTGGCAGCCCTGCTGATCTATTTGGCTGCAGTAGTGTCTGTATTACACCAGAAACAAGAATGCAGCGAATCTTGTCAGATCTGACAATAATGTCAGAAACACCTGATCTGCTAGATGCTTGTTCAGGGTCTATGGCTGAAAGTATTAGAGGCAGAGGATCAGCAGGATAGCCAGGCAACTGGTATTGCTTTAAAGGAAATAAATATGGCAGCCACCATATCGCTCACTCTCTCCTAAGGTTCACTTCAAATCAAAATTCCTCCTTCATTATTAATTTTCTATGAATATAGTGTCGCATAAGTCTTATTACAATTAAATGTTGCATTCCCTTTAAAAATACATTACCTTACTTTCTGTTTACAAAAACAACTGTCACTAGGACACTAAGGAAATCTTTAAAAGGGCCCTTTTCCACTAGCCGCGATCCATGTAAATCGCGCTGCACTTTTTTTCCATTAGTGCATTTAGATTTTCCCTCGAGTCGCAATCGCATCGAGTAGAAAAAGAAGCTTTTGCAAGCGCAAGCGCATTTGCGGTTGCAAGTGGAAAAGGTGCCAAACAGTGATTCAGACAAGGGTTAAAGCTGGCAAAAGTTGCAAATTCTCCTGGTATTACATTGTCTAAATGTTACAAACAAGCTGCGCCTCTTCATCCAACTTTTCCTAAACTTGGTAGAGAAAGACGCCCTGAAATCAAGCTAGAGATGGCACATAGGGCCAAGTACTGCTAGGACTAACTATGCACAGACACCCAGTGATGCACTCCAGTGGAACGTTCCCCCCCCTTGTGAATGCACTCACTAGCTGGCCACTTGCCTGTCTGCACATATTAAAATCCTGCTCATAGGAACAACTCCTCCAGGCTTGTATCTAGTAGGTTTATTAAAACATCAGCAATTTTTTTAACAGACTAGCAGCCCTGGCTGCGGAACACAGGACAGCACGTTTCAGCAGTTTTGCCCTCTTCCTTCAAAGACGTCAGCGTACCCCTCTCCTCCTACGCGTTCCATCGCGGTGTGACTCATTTAGGGGCTGGAGGTACACACTTATTGGATACCTGTTTAAAACACTGAAGCCGTGCGCCCCCGGTTACCCACAATCCTGCCCTCTAATGTCGCCAGGCAACCTGGAGAAACGTGCTGACTCTTATACATGCTTATATGCTGACAGCATATAAAATCAAACGTATTACATACTAGATCAAGTACAGCTAATCTCTATATTATTGTGAGTCTTTTCAACATTAATTTAACCAATACCAAAGCTAAAAATGTCACTATTCAACATAACATGATTCAATACCACATATCATTGTTCGCTGATAAGCGATAAGATCTTCTAAACATGCCCTTATACCCTCCCTCTCATTTACATATGCTGTTAATAATACTACGGTATCAATATTACTTCTGAATTTCTTTAAGTGCCATTGCAAGCCAATATTGAATGTACTGTACATTAAAATTATGTGACCCATTTATTCCTTAAAGCGCAAATTGTTAATCCTTCTTCATTACCAAATAAGTGTGCAATAAACACATGAACAATTCCTGCATAATAATGCATTAATTAGTAGCATTCCCTTTATCTGACTTTAATCCTGCCAAATACAAAAATTACATAGCATTATATAGTGTAAAAATACAAACACTTCAAATTACCCAAAGCAAATACTCCAATACCCCTAAAAAGAGCCTTATCTCCCCCACCACTAATTAGTACATTATAGGAGGAAAGAAAACCACATATATATCTTAGAAGAAAACCTATATATTTAACTAAGGTGCACAGTGCCTGAATTCACAAGCCACCATTATTATCCAGTACTAGCAAACCCGCACCGTATCATATGCCGCATAAGAGGGTAGCGGGCAGGAAGGGGTTATTGGGCACAGCGGTGGGGAGGGGGGTCGGACCCCCCCTCCCTCACCTGGGTCCCCCATATGCGCTCCCCCTCCAGCTTAAGATCAGCAGCAGACGCAGACGCTATTAGTAAGAGGCAGCAGGCGGGGATGACTCACCTCTTCCGCGTTCCAGCGTGCGTTCCACTGTCGTCATTTCCTGCAATGCCGCCCACTGTATTGTAAGTGGATGGCATTGCAGGAAGTGAGGACAGTGGAACGCACGCTGCAACGCGGAAGAGGTGAGTCATCCCCGCCCACTGCCTCTTACTAATAGCGGCAGTTGCTGCTGAACTTAAGTTAGAGGGGGAATGCAGATGGGGGACCCAGGTGAGGGAGATGGGGAGTCCAACCCCCCTCCCCGTCGCTGTGCCCAATACCCCCCTTCCTGCCCATTACCCCTCCAGCTCAGCGGCAAGTCTTGGACCGGCCCTGGGGACAGGGCGCTACTTCTTCTTCTTGCTTGGACCGGCCCCCTCTTCTTGCTCGGACCGGCCCTGGGGGCAGGGCACTACTTCTTCTTCTTGCTTGAAGGTTGAGGCACTTAGCCTATTATATATATGGAAGATCCCCTCATTTGGTGGTGGCACGTCCCCCTGGAGGGCAGCACTGGGTGCCTGTGTATACTTTGTCCTAGCAGTACTTTGCACTATGTGCTATTTCTTACTTGGTTTCAGAGCATCCTTCTCTACCAAGTTTGATGGATGGAGGAAGAGACGCAACTCGTTTGTGACATTCATACATGTGTGAAGTAGAGCGACTTCTTTTTCTGTTGCGATCCCCTGCTACTGTGCTTATTAACAAGTGGAACGAAATTCTTTTTGCTAGATTGTATTAAATTGTTGCTAGTTTGGGTGGCTGTGTTGCCCAATAAATAACAGGTGCCCTCAGACAGCGCGGGTGCACAAATTTCACAGTAAAGCTGCCATTTATAATGGTGCCTATGGCGGCGTCCAAGTTCATGCCGATAGCAGGTGCCCAATGTATGGTGGCGTGTATCATAACTCGATGCCTCAGGTGACAGCTTGTGCAGACTATTGCCATGGAGACAGGAGGTGGTATGACTCATGGCACATGACAGAGCTGCCCCTGGCAAGCAGGGTGAATGGGGATAACCATGCACTAAGTGGTCACTCTGTTATTGTACATTGGTAATAATCTGGCATGCTAGATCTTTAAGCAACATGGGGGGGGGGGGGGCACCTGTACAACTACAAGATTCTCACCTGAAGTGGTCTTTATTGGTCACTTCAGCGGAGTTTAATTAAGCGTGTGTGCTTTACAGTCAGCCTTGTTTTGATTGGAAAGTCACAGTTCTTTCACTATTTTGCTAAATGAGTAGAACTTACAGTAAATAAATAAAAAATAAAAATAAATAAGACCTGTTTTAGGGACAGAGTTTAGGTGAATTAGAGTTTGGTGTTTAGTTATGAGGTTTTGAAAGTTGAAAGAATGACTTTCTACTACATTACAAAAATGAGCTGCATGGTTTTCTAACAGATATGCGCTACATTTTTATCCCGACATGTCTAACATTACTTATTGGTGCTGCGGTTGAAAGGTCTGTTTGACTTGGGCACTTCAGACATTCCACTTTGTCTAAGTGTTTGCTTTTCTTAGGAATAAGAACACAAGCTATGTTGAAAGAAGACAATGGAGTGATTTCGAGGATGATGAGTAAGGGAAGTGTCCTTGTTCTTGCTGCTACTTGCCAATAAGCAAAAGTTTGGAGATGAATCGCTTCTGCTGTGGACAACTCCCAAACTGAATTAATACCGGCTGACTTGACATACTTGAAATACACCTCTGTAAACTGGAGAATATTCTCTCACTTTCCAGACTATTATGTAGCACATGAAGGAACATTGAGCGTTGAAGATGAGCGTTTCCTTTAAGTGACAATAGCTATTTTCAGAATATTTATTGAAATCACATTTCCCAAATGTCACAAAGTTTAAAGACAAGATTTCCGCTTTGTTTTTAACAAAGAAAAAGTGAGAATGTAGGCAAGACAGCTTACTTATTCAAAGGTCTTAGTCTTTATAGCATAATCTACTTTAACCATTTCTATAGTCACAGAGATCTTTAGAGATTTCCTTTCAATAAATTAGCATGTAGGCAATACAAAGCACAAGAATGGAATATTATACTGTGCTTGTATGTGCTTATATGAGTGAAACATAAAACTGAATTTGTTCTGCATGAAGCAAGGCAACTTTTTTTTTCCATTTTTAAACACCTTATTCATTATTATTATTTTGTGTAGTGTTTAGTCGAGCTTCTACATTGTTTTATATTGAATAATACCTTTAGTTCACTAACTGTCTAATGTCCTTGGGCTGCTATTGGAGGGAAGCCATTTAGCTTTCATTAAATATTGCAAATGATAAGCTGTATTGTGAATAACATTATCCTGTCTGACATGCAGAAGGTTCACGCATAAATTATTTTCTTTCAACCTGAACATAAGAGCACAGGACAGTAGATATTCTACATCAAATATAAAACCTAGTAAATCAAGATAGTAAATAGATCCCATTCCAGGGTCAGTAATATAGGCATGAAAATAAACTAAACAAATGGGTCATTAATATGTGCTTTGGCACCTATATTAAGAATACGGGCTTCAAAGTATTGAGGTGGAACGATGACTTTGCAATGGTACAACTAATGGTGCATTTTGTCCCCTTATATATTACATTACTCAATGTTTTTCATACCGCCTTGATTGCACTTAGAGGGAGGCAGATTCCTTTTTGGGACTTTATCAATTGACTTTATTTATTATTTGTATGTCTCTTGGGAGTGTAAACATTTTTACTTGTTTTTTTATCTTCTCATTTTTGTAATATTAGTTTATTTTTTTGACCTTTATGAATATCAAATACATAGTCCATTGTATTCATTGTATTCAGCTTTTGATGCAGCCATTGCTTAATCACTCTCTAATTGGTGTACTTATTGCAATTGTAGCAGTCAGAGTCAGAAACAAAGAACCCATTACTGTCAAGGGCCCATACTGTATGCAATTCACTTTTTCTCTTAAGTTCTCTTCTAGGGGATAATTTTTCATCTTGGTTCTTTCTGCAGTTGCTATTGTGAAGGTCCTGCGGGGAAGGTAAACTGCAGCAAATGATGCAAAAAGGGTGTCTGGTAATTTGGGCACTTGATCGGCTACTAGAGTATCAGTAAATTCACCAATATTCTATTATGAAGTGCAAATTACAGTATTAAAATATTGGTAAATGATCTCGATATTTTACTACAGAACCCTGCCACTACCTATGCCTAAACCTACCCCCCCCCCCGCTTCACCGGTGCCTAACCCCAACCACCACCCCTGCCGATACCTAACCAGCCTACCTGTAATGCATAGCCCTAACCACTTCCCCTCTGATTCCTAACCCTAAAAATCCCCCTGCTGATGCCTAACGCCCTACCGATGCCCATCATCTAACCATAAATCCCCCTCCCCCAATGTCTAACTTTAAACCTTTCCCCATGGACAGCTAACCTTAACCACCCCCTCTGCAGCAAAGCCACCACAAAAATGCTAAATATCATTTATAGCAAGAAACGCTAAACACAGTTTATAGCAAACAATGCAAAATCACTTAATATTATAATGCAACTAAAACGAATGCATTAAAATCAAAGCCACAAAGTTGTGTTGAACAAAAGTAAAAGTCTCTCTCAAAAGTGAAATTAAACACAGCATAAAAAGATTATGTACAAGTCTGAAGGATCTTTGCCAATATGTTCTGTTAGGGTTAATGGATTAAAATTAGTAACATTGGTTTAATACTCAGTAAAAATAAAAAAATAAATAAAGGTCATCAACACTGTCTCTACTTTAGCAGATCAGTAGTTTCTTAAGAAAAGGTTTCCAGCAGCAAACCAAGTAGGGACTTCTCTCTTTCATGTTTACTCTCAGCTTTCCTGAATGGAGCACCATGGTAGTGTGCACAGCATACACAACCTGGAGGTGGGTATTCACTAAGGGACATCACTGTTCCAGCTAAAATCTCATTGTAACACCGCTGTCTATGCATTTCAAGGGCCTCTGCAGTCTTGCTCATGTTTAGGATCCTTTCTAATTGTCTCCTTGATCAAGCATTTTTTCCACCTTGACTTCCATTCATTTCCCAGGACACTGCATTGGTCTCCAGTGCAAGCAACAGGTATCGTACTTTGTGATTTGATGTGGGGCTATTTCCTAATATATTATCTATTAGGCTGGTTTCACAGTGGGACGTTACAGGCGCACGTTAGAGCAGCCTGTAACACAGCCCACCGCACAGTAATGAAAAATCAATGGGGCTGTTCACAGTGCGGACGTTGCGTTACATTGTAACGCTGCGTCACAAGGCAACGTACTGCATGCAGTACTTTGGACGCGGCTGAGCCGCGTTAGACTGCTTGCACATGCTCAGTAATGTTGGGGAGGAGCGGAGAGCGGCCAGGCACATGGCTAATTAATATGCACTGCA
The DNA here is from genome assembly GCF_040937935.1 of Hyperolius riggenbachi. NCBI lineage: Eukaryota > Metazoa > Chordata > Amphibia > Anura > Hyperoliidae > Hyperolius > Hyperolius riggenbachi. The sequence continues at coordinate 224,669,137 of NC_090649.1, forward strand.
CGTTATGACGTGCAGTGTTTACTTCCTGGAGCAGCCGCTCTGTGCGGCGATTGGCCGGCGGGACCACATGATGCCGCATGCGCACAAGAGTGCGCATCACGGCATCACTGACGCCAGAGTGAGCTGCACAACGCGGCTCACTCTGACGTCCAGATCCAGCACCACCAGGCGTTTCGTTAGGGGGACGTTATGCGACCTTAACGCCCCCTCTAACGCAACGTCCTGGTGTGAAATTAGCCTTAAAGAGATGGCTTTTATAGAAGCACAGGAGATTTATTGATTCAGAACATACAAGTTTCATGCAAATAGTGTCCTGGCCAAAACTTGAACCTGGGACTTTACCGCTGCAAGTTAGAAGTGCTAACAACCTGCACCCATGAAAGGAATGGCATGCATGCACCTCATTTTTTTTTTTTTTTTTTTTTTTTTTTTTTTTTTACAAAGGAAGCATGCAGTTTTGGACAGAAACTTAACATGTGTTCCCCAAACATTATAAACATTTAAAAAAGTTTGAGACTAATAATAATACAGTATTAATACAAATAAATATAAAACTTTTGGAATATAGACAATTTTAGAAAACATGCACTGTAAGTTCCAACTTATACAAGGTGTCCTCATAAACGTCTTGGGATTTGAGCACTCCACAAGCACAAGTAAAAGAATTCAAACAATTTTTCAAGAAATTTTTTTTTTGGGCAGAGCTCAGAAATACCAGACGCAATCAAACACCTCACCCTGTGGAGGCCACACATTTCACTAAGACCGTATTACTTTAGCTTTTAAGTCATCATTTCCCCTCCTTTTTAACTTTTCAACAAATCCTGCTGATTCTCAGCTTTGAATACTTTTAGCCACAGAGTCAGATCATGAACAAGCATGCAGCAGATCAGGTGTTTATGACATTATTGCCAGAACGGACAAGATTATCTGCATGCTTGTTTCTGCTGTTATTCAGACACTAATGCAGCCAAATAGATCAGCAGGGCTGCCAGGGACCTGGTATTTTTTAAAGGAAACAAATATGGCAGCCTCCAAATCACTCTCACCTTGGGTTCACTATAATGAGATGAGAAAGATGCAAAGACTAGTATATTGACTCAGGTCACTGGACTAACCCAGGATGACAGCTTATTTCACTTACCAAGCAGAGAAAAATCATGCATACGACGTCAGCGAGGATATGTGCGGCCAGGGCTGCACACCGACTGGCCAGTTGCTCAAAAATGAAACTTAGCTGCGGCAGGGGACTGGAGGATCGCACGGAGTCGGCTCAGGCACAAGGCATCTGCTGGGGGCTGGTAGTAGCCCCAAGTGAGGGGAACTTGGAAAAAGAATTTCGTCGGAAATACTGCATTACCACAACTTGGTAATTTGAGACCAATCACAGAACTTGGAAGCAATGGACCAATCAGAGAATGCAAAAACAACTCAGAAGTATTTGGCCACTCAGAGGGTTCGATTCACAAAAGCATGATAACCGCTATCACGGCAGTTATCAGGCGATCTGCCATGCACGAAGGCTTGCGTACGTAAATGATTATGCTACGTGATAAACTAAGGTTTGCGGAGATCGCACGCGAACCTTTGTTTACACGCGAACGTAATCCTTTACATGTGCAAACATTCGCGCGTGGCGGATCGCGTGATATCTGCCGTGATAGAAGTTATCACGCTTTTGTGAATCGAGCCCATAGAATGCAAAAAATAACCTCCCAAAAGGCTAATCTCAAATCAGAACTTGGAGATGTATTGGAAATTCGTGGAATAGCTATTTGGCATTGGCGAATACCGGATTTTTCCACAGAATCGGAAATCAGCATTTCCAACCATCCCTGTTATCCCTGGATTGATGAATATTGTTATGAGATTTTTAAGGATCCACATATTGTTGAGTAGACAGGTATACATACTGTATATTTTCCAGTATGACAATATGCAGATTTTCAGTTGTTGGACAGTAATGTGGTTGATTGATTTATTGTATATTTGTGCAATCAATATTAATCTCCTTACACCCCTGATTTGAATATTTCTGCTGTAAAAACATAAATTATGTTCTAACCCCTCTTTCTCTACTATACAAAATATTTTTTTTCCTGAATTTGGACATTAAGACCCACTTCAAATAAGTTCTTTCATTTTTTATTAGCATGGAAAAGTAATAGGACAAACAGAGCACGCTTGCAGTTTTGCAGACAATCGCTGGGCAGAAAGAGCAATTTATAATACTTAAAATAGGTCCTCATTACATATTGACCATAACTGGTGAATAGGTCCATAGCATTATTTCTAATTCTATGAGCCATACTCACCAAAGTTCAGTAAAGTACTCCAACAATGCTTGTGATACCTAGGTAGGTCAGGTTGCACTAATTGTACAATGCGCGCTACCTTTGTCAGTGTAAGTATTTGTAAAATTGATGTGCACACCCTGCACATGGTAACTTTACTGAACATTTGTGCATATGGCTTTTTGTGTCTCAGAGGTCAGTAATCCCTTTTACACATGCAGAGTTTGCCCTTATGTCTTTTACATTTTAATTTACTTAAAGTGTACCCTAGACAAACAAGCCCCCTGGAGTCTGTTAGCTCCATGGTGCCCGTCCTGTCCCCTGTAATCTGCCCCAGTAATGTCCCCAACACCCTTCAACTACTGCGCTTGTGCTGTCCAGGCTTTGCAAACAACCCCATGTAATGCCTGGCAGATCTCCTGTTTTCCTTCAACTATTATACCCCAATCTAGTGCCGTAGCTCTGAGCTCGGCCCACGGTTTTCACCTGTAGATAAGCCCCCGCTTGAACAGGACACTGAATATGTCTCCTGACTTTGGTTGCCCCCAGGTCTTAATATGCAAGGTATAGCAGCTGAGGCAGAGAAAACCAGAGTACCACCAGAGCAAGCAAGACTATGCAGCTGGGTGATATTAGGTAATAGAGCGGAATGCTCTTGTGGAGGAGATTACACAGATCACACCAGGAGCTATAACCAAGGGAGCAAGATTGCGCAGAGTTACCACAGCTCTGAGCTTGCGATAACCACCACAATAAACAAGACAGAGTGGTTGCTCAGTACGACCACAGCACTGAGCATCTGATATCCACCACACTGAGCAACAAACACAGACAAAAGAAAGACAGACGGAATGCTTGCCAGCTTCCAATAACCGCCACAATAAACAAGACACAATGGTTGCTCAGTGCGACTGCAGCATTGAGCATCTGATGTTCACCACACTGAGCAACAAAGACAGACAACTCAATTCAATTCAATCGCTGTCCCAGCGATAGCAAACATCCACACTGGCTCGGACAAGACAAACAAGTAGGAGCGTAACTAATAGCAACCGCAGCCTATAGTTATGTCCACAGAAACAGGACTAGCAAGAATACTACCAGTCACCAATGTGGTGAAGGCAGTCTCCAAACGATCAGGATAGGAAAAGACTTCACTGTACCCCCGCGGGTGCAGTGAATGTCCAAGCAGGCAAGGCAAGGTAATGCAATACAATATTCAAACTTCACACAAGAAACCCTGCAATCAACTAAGGCAAAGCTGAATGCTATGATGGGCAAGGTGTGAGAGGAGAAGCAGGCTTTTCTATGGACATCAGCCAATGAGAGCAGACGTGCAAATTCCCACACAGCTGAATGGTAATCACGTAATCCTGTGTTAGGCTGATTGAAGGCTGGAAGCTGACTGTGAATGAAAAGCACTCATTACAAATGCATTCCAAATTATGCAACAACATGCATGTAAGAAATCCATAGTTGTCTGGCTGCAGTTGAACTGCAGCAAGCCATAGGTGGGTTCATGACATCCTGAGCTACTCTGAACTGCAGAGTGATTGCAGATGGCAATGAGACTTATTGCAAATGCAATCAAAACTAAGCAACCAAATGCAAGCAGAGAAATGAAAACTGCTTGGTTGCAGCTCCACTGTAACCGACAGGACATGCTACAGGAGGGATCCTTACACCCTGATTGCATTCCCGTTGCTGGGAGCATATGCCCAATGCACAGTTTACTAAAATTGTAACTGCGCTGGCACAGAACGCTCCAAGCTACAGGAGTGCAATTGGGGTTTGCGCATGGCCGGGACTGTGCATGCACAGTGGTGTGCAACCCGGATGGATTGTGGAGTCCACTGCAGGAAAACAAAAGTGGACCAAACCAGCATGGAGATTGCCAGTGGACTACAGATGGTGGAAGTAGCCCAAGGCAAGTATAAATCCTTGTCATATGTTTGTCTCAGGTTTTCTTTAACAATATTAAAACATACAGTATAGCAGTGGTCCCCAACCTTTTTTAACCTAAGGACCGTTTCAGCATCAGGAAATTTTTCCAAGGACCGTGAGTGTGCAAGCATATTCGCGGGGGGGGGGTTGGGCGCGGGCTTGTTCTACAGGCACTGTCATTACATAAAGAAGTGCTGGCAACACCAACCCTACCTAACTACTATCTTCATCGCCCTCAGCACTTTGGAAAAGATGTAATTGATAGAGAAAACAGCCTGCAGTGCTTCACTGCAGTCTGTTTTTATCTGTATGGGGAAAACCCATTAAAGTGTGCTCTAGCCAATTGAATAACAGTGGTTCTCAGTTTATCCATGCAGAAAGTGAGCAGGGGCCCCATCCAAAGTTTTGCAGGGAGGCCCAGTGATTTTTTATTATGCCTCTGCTTATGCATACATGCCAAAAAATCACATATCATTTCTAGACTTTTCAAATAAAGGTCTTTACAATGGCTGTTGCAGTTTGGTGGCCTTTAACAGTGATGTAGCCCCACAGTACACTGTATATGGAGGTGTTTTTCTACAACACACCATACCACACAAAAGTAACGACAAGTAATAAATACAGCAGGGTCAATGTCACTGTCAGTCCTCAAAAGGATTTGTTTTTGTGAGAAAGAGTCCTCAAAAGGACTATTGGGGAGGGGGGGCAGGGCATAGCTGGTGAATGGTTAGCAGCGGAGCACCTAGGAAGCAGCTACACAGCCTAATATGTCCTTCAATCTGCAGCAGCAGCTACTCTCCCTATACTGACTATTTCAAAATGAAAATGTCCGCCAGGAACATTCCTTTTATGCCGGGGGATGGAAGAGTGGCCCGGGTGGTGATTAGGTCTGATTGGCCAACCTATCCCACCTGCCTTCAGGGTGAAGGGTCAAAAAATGGCATCATGGGAAAATATGAACAGTTCGTATTGTTTGTGCTACTCATGACGTGAGCCCGTGAGTAGTACATGTGTACCGGGAACCGTTGGCCGGGAAACATGTTCTGCCATCCCTACTATATAGCACAGCTGAGCAGGCTGTTATTCACAATGCTTGACGTGTAATATTTAATGTAGTAAGAAGTAAATGTCGATCTAAGTTGTTCTTTATATGGTCATATTATAGAGACCCACTATTTAAGCACTAGGGTTAAAGAAAAGTGTCTGACTATATTACTGCAGTGTTTTGTATCTGTATATTTTAAATTCCAATAAAAAAAAATTGAATAAAATAAGTTATTTAATGCCATTAAAATTCTACAAATGCTTAGGTTTTAAGAGCAATGGTTTGCTTTAACAAAAATGCTGTGACTTATTGTAGAGCTATGTGACTGTCTCATCTGTCAGAACAGGATTCTTCACTGCCTGCTGGCGTGTGTGTGTGAAATGACAGGTCCTCCATACCCAACTAAGTCTTCCATAGCCAGCACAGTGTTCACCCCTGAAACCAGATGTTTAACACCTTCCTTTTATCTGCCTATCTGAATATTTCTCTGTGGATGTACAATTTAAAGACGTGACATGTAGTTCTATTCAGGAAGTCATTTGATGTGACATTCACATTTTAATTTCAGAGTATTTCAAGCTATGTCTATATTCTGTCACTCTACATAATGCTAGACAAATAGTAAAATGTCTCTCCACACCAAATCATTACCATGGTGATGAAAATTATGAGCCTTTCGGTAAAACAATGTGCTTATGCGTCAATAGAAGAATATCACAGAACAATGCTAAATACAACATGTCATGGTTCACTGACCTATTTTACATGGCAGAATCATATCTACCCACAGTCACTATTCAGAACGACAGCTACAGCCATTTCAAGCCTTGTCTTTTTCATGCACTCAGCCATACTATATAAAAATGGAGGTTCGGTCTTTTGTCAGCTAATCTGTACGGAAGCTGTCCTGCTAGTTAACATTGTAAGGCTACAGTATCTTGTATTATACACTATTTGCTGGAGAGTAAAACTGGAATAACAAAGACCAGCCTTGTGGCATAGCTGGAATTCCACACTTAGCAGAGCTGCAGTGTTATCATGGTCATGTTTTCAAACACAGTCCCTGAAGAAGCATTTACTGTACTTCCCTCAGTGCGTCTTTGATCATTTATGGGTATGAATAAAGTGCACAGGCTTATTAAAGTTCTGCTTTGATGACAGTGCAAGGAATGAATGTTCAGCTGTTACAGGGAAGGATGTAAGTGGGGTGAGGTTTGTCCATGAGTGTCAAGCTGTCATACTTTTTAGAATTCTAAAGGTAGCCATGAGATGAAAGGTGCCCAAGCTGGCTGTTTCCAACCGGATTTACATAACAGTCCTATATCACCAGCTGCAGCAGATGATAACCAGCCGACCACCGCCAGCGAGGGAGGTTCATTTTTTTAATTGCAATTCGTGCTGAGTTATAGTGTTACTAAAATGTAAAAAATAAAAATTCGAAAAAAAATTCCAAAATGGACTGAATCTGAAATAACACTTCTTTCCAAATTTGAGTCTGTTCTCTTTTTGATGTATATGTGCAGCGCAGAATATTCCCCATCTTGCAGAGCAACAGAATATGTCAGTAGCGGGCAGGCTAGTATTGCATATGTGCCATGTAGAGATGGCCTGAACATCCGATTTTGGGTTCGCGAACCTTCCGCGAAAGTTCGGTTCGCACGAACTTTCGCGAACCACAATAGACTTCAATGGGGAGGCGAACTTTGAAAACTAGAAACACTTATGCTGGCCAGAAAAGTGATGGAAAAGATGTTTCAAGGGGTCTAACACCTGGAGAGGGGCATGGCGGAGTGGGATAGACACCAAAAGTCCCAGGGAAAAATCTGGATTTGACGCAAAGCAGCGTTTTAAGGGCAGAAATCAAATTGAATGCTAAATTGCAGGCCTAAAGTGCTTTAAAACATCTTGCATGTGTATACATCAATCAGGGAGTGTAATTAGAGTACTGCTTCACACTGACACACCAAACTCACTGTGTAACGCACTGCAAACAGCGGTTTGTGTACTGATGGCCGTGCTGGACTGGTGCGCACCATGGTCAGAGTGCAGGCCGTGGTGATTTTCATGCCCGGTGCTTTAAAACATCTTACATGTGTATACATCAATCAGGGAGTGTAATTTGAGTACTGCTTCACACTCACACACCAAACTCACTGTGTAACGCACAGCTGTTTGTGTAGTGACGGCCATGCTGGACTGGTGCGCACCATGGCCAGAGTGCAGGGCGTGGCGGTTTTCAGGCCCATTTTGTCGCCAGGCTGTGGTAGCTCAATGATAGAACAACAGTGACTGTCAGGTAGGTATATGCAGTGGGTATTTCAATGTGCACCTGTCACACACACAGGTAGTAGTCACTGAATGTGCTGGGCCTGGCAGTGGCACACACACAGTATGGATTATCAAGGCTGTCTATGCAACACAAGTGTAAGTGGGACACACAGAAAAAAAAATAGATCACAAGAACAAGATTAGCTCTCAAAAGAGCTGTTGTGGGGTGCTTTTTTAGCAATAAGAATCAGCAAGGAACAAGCTAACAAGCATACAAGAGACTAACTAAGCTTTCCCTGTGAGAGTCTGCAGCAGCTCTCCCTTCTCCAATTACTGCAGGCACACGAGTGAGTCCAATGCCTGACGCTGCCTGCCTTTTATAGGGGGGGGGGGGGCTCCAGGAGGGAGTGTAGCCTGATCGCTACAATGTGCCTGCTGACTGTGATGTAGAGGGTCAAAGTTGACCCTCATAAAGTGTCAGGAACCGACCCGTGGCACGCCTGTGTATGCGGTTCCCGACTGCGGGTTTGACCAGATCAAGTGGGGAGCAGCCTTATTCGAGCTAAAACAAGGCTGGGACCCCTCAGAACACCTCTCACTGCCACCACTAGCGGTTCGCGAGACACTTTCAGTCTGCTGTCGAGTCCTCAGCGCGCAATCCGCGTTTTCGTATTCGGGTCAGCTTTGCGCTTAGGCCGAATACGGGAACGCCACGCACCCACACACACAGTTGCAATCTTACACTGTAGTGAAGCAAAAAAACACTAACAGTCGTTCCGAACGATACTGTTAGCCACTCTGCTGTCGCTACTCGCACTGGCGTTTTTCGTACGTTGGTTCAGCTGCGCGCTTTAGGCCAACATATGACAAACGCCCCCACACACAATGCAATTACAATTTCATATGGTAGTGTTGCTCAAGCATACAATTAAGCATGGACTATACACAGTTGCACTTCAGTCTCTTCTAGGCTATGAGTGTTAGTTTAGCACAGCAGAAGTCAAGCTTATTAAATAACGATTTAATATTCCATAAAGAAACGTGGAACAATGCAGAACAGAATATATACAAAAGATTACAAAAAACAAAATAAAAAGTTACAAAGATAAAGTACAAAAATACACACAAAGCGATTTTGCTTACCAAAATAAACGGGGAAATAAACGTACCAGCGTATCGATCTGGCGTTGTTGCGGGGGTACGCACTTCTGGTCAGGAACCAGGTTAGTTCTAGCCGTGTGGACTACCTCCAAGAACTACGAGTTGTGGCTATCCTAGCTGCGGTTTTATACTATGAAATACGCCTGGAGGCTGCAACTTCCTTGAGGAGGGGAGGAACTAGTTTTTAATTAAATCTCAGACATAATGGGATTTCCAGAGATCCACATGTGAAAAACGTACTATAGCCCACATGAAAAGATTTCCCTAGTCCAAGTTACAGGTGACAACCCCATTGTTGACAGTATTCCCTAGCTGATCAAAGATAAGGATATAGTTTGCACCTCCACCAATAATTTTCTTTCCTCACAATGAAATAATGTTTCTTCACCAAAAGTTGACATGTGTGTTAGACTCTTCCTGACTAGTCTTGCTTTGTGTATTGAGACAATGGGCCGTCTCGTGAGTTCAAAAAGCCAGGCAGATAATCCCATTAGCAGGGAACCACTCTCAGAGGAACTGCCTACAGAAATTCAAAGTACTTCATATGGTCAAGGTAATCACCCATTTCCTTGCCCCAAGCAACTCAAGGCAACAGCTCCCTTCTGGCAGACCTACACGGAACACAGGCAGAAAAATGAAAGAATATGTTCCTTTATTCCTAACATCATCAGCACCCCAATATATTCCTGACATAAAGCACTATGGGGGCGAACCCAACTTCCGGAAAAGTTTGCGGGTCTCACGGAAGTTCGCCGGCGAACTGTTCGGGCCATCTCTAGTGCCGTGTTGGCCCTGCAATGTTGTCTGAGGGATCAGGTCCTGACCCCTGCCAGAGTGGCATGTCTCAAATGTGTGTACAAGGTTTAAGGGTTTGTATACATACAAACGTACATACCTTTGACCAAAAAAAAAAAATGTCGGGCCAGCTGAACATGGACAAGCGGGATGGAAGGCTTGGGGAAGGCTTCCTCTAGTTGAATAAGGGCCTCCAGAAACTCCCTCATTCGCTCTTCCTGCCATCTGGGAGGAAGAAATTTCCCTAGATTCCCCTTCACTAAAAGTTTGAGGGCTGGTGCACATCAGAGCGGTTCTGAAGCGTTTTTAAAAACACTTGCAGAGGAAAACTGCTTGACTAATGAAAGTGAATGGGCTGGTGCACACCAGTGCGGTTTGTTTTTCCCCCAAACGCAAACTCCTGTCCTGCAGCATTTTTTAGATTTCTGAGGTGTTTCTGCCTCAATGTTAAGTATAGAAAGTGGAAAACCGCTCTGAAAAACATTAGATCTGCTTCAAAAACCTCTAGCGTTTTGCGGATCTCCTAGAGGTTTTCGGTGTGCACTGGCCCTAAGAATGAGGGTGACCCACAAATCCTCCCTCCCCTTCAGCTGACCACCCGGGGGTCCCTACTGACGGTGTTGTAATCCACAAAAACAGCTCGTGTGTCTTTTGTTCTAGACTTCACATTCTCCTGTTACAGTACTTTACAGGTCACAGTCATAGGTTAGTTTAAAGGGAACCTAAACTGAAAAGGATATGGATTTTTCCTTTTAAAATAATACCAGTTGCCTGACTCTCCTGCTGATCCTGTCTCTCTAATACTTTTAGCCACAGCCACTCAACATGCATGCAAATCAGGTGCTCTGACTGAAGTCAGACTGTATTAGCTACATGCTTGTTTCAGGTGTGTGATTCAGTCAATATTGCAGCTAAAGAGATCAGTGTGCCTCCAGGACCCCCCTGCTACCCGCCTGCGTACCTTCCCTCCAATCAGCGGGAGGGAAGGGACGTAGGCGGGTAGCGCCGATACAGAGGAGGCGGGGGAGCGGCGCTGACAGACACGGCATAGGTAAACATTGTGCTGGCGACACGCTGTGTGTCGCTAGCACTGCGGAGGGTATAGCAGCGGGCAGGGGGGTCTTGGAGGCACACCATGGGGCAACAGAGGCTGGTGTTAGTGTGCACAACCAGCCTCTGTGCCCCACTAACATAATTAAATCCCACCTCGGGTTCTCTTTAAAAAGAAACATCCATATCCCTCTCACTTAAGGTTCCCTTTAACAAAAACACACACAGCTGAGTGTCAAATTACCATAGGAATTATTGAAAACTGCAGACTGTCACAATTTACAATCTCTGAACTTATAACCTGGGCAATTTTGACAGACTAAAAAGTAGCGGTGCATGCATCACATGGGATTCAATCTTGCAAACACAAGTCATGTGCACTGAAAGAATTTTGATAAAATCAACTAGCTGTCAAGCTGCAATAAAATACGAACTCAACTCAAACTTGCATTGATTTGCTTCACAGTTCAGAGTATACAAAATACTAAATCTGTGAGGATACAGGTCTGCTGACCAACAACAAACACAAGCTAGTACTTGCTTAGCTGACTGTGCTCAGATGCAGTGATGAACACTGAAGTTAAATACAATTGTCACCAGCTCCTATTTCTAGACTGCTCAGTCGCTACTAATTGCTTGTAATGGGTGATCTGCACACTTCAAGCTTCAGAAAACAGCCTGGAGCAGGGCAGATTATGCTTTGTAATCTCTCCAGTCGGCACCATTATATTACATCTGTGTAAAAATTGCGCTGTCTGTGCCATTTTTATTTTTAACAATGAGTTCTTTTGGCTATTAATGAAATGTGTCCAAATTTTTTATGGCACTTCTTAATGAAAATGGCAATAGTGGGGTTATACTGCATCACTGGCACCTCTTAGGGCTCTTTCACATTAGGGCAGATTTTCTGTGTTTCAACGCAAAGGGTAAAGTTTGTGTTACCCAAGGTGAAATGAAAGTCCATAGACTTTCATTTTAGCTTTCACACATAACGCAGCCTTTTTGTGCGTTGCGTTACACTGCACCCAGGCGCAGTTTTTCGGCCGACGCTAGCTTTATGCGTTACAATGTTAGTCAATGTAAAACGCACACTATGCGCGTTTTTAATCCGTTAACGCAGGCAATCAGTCCCAGAATGCAACAGAGGAACAATGTAGAAAGTTGAAAACTAAAAGAAAAAAAAATTACCTGCGTTTTTCTATGTGCAGTAACGCACTGAAAACGGATTAAAAACGCACACTCACTGCAGTGCAACGCATATCAAAACGCAGTAAAAGGCATACAACAAAACGTATGCTTTGAGCGTTCTCCAACGCAAGCTCTGATGTGAAAGAGCCCTTAGCACTGGTATTGTTTAAAAGGAAATAAACATGGCAGCCTCCATATCCCTCTCGCTTCAGGTGTCCTTTATGCAGATGTAATAAAGCAAAGCAGAACTGAAAGTGGATATCCTTTACATTCAGATCCAGTTGATTGTCCACAGTATACAATGTTCTGAAAGTAAAAAAGTGCTTGAAAGGGTTAATAGGCACTCACTCACTCACTCCCTAAAGGGGCTCCCTGTCACTCACTCACTCCCTAAAGGGGCTCCCTGTCACTCACTCACTCCCTAAAGGGGCTCCCCTGGCACTCACTCACTCCCTAAAGGGGCTCCCTGGCACTCACTCACTCCCTAAAGGGGCTCCCCTGGCACTCACTCACTCCCTAAAGGGGCTCCCCTGGCACTCACTCACTCCCTAAAGGGGCTCCCCTGGCACTCACTCACTCCCTAAAGGGGCTCCCCTGGCACTCACTCACTCCCTAAAGGGGCTCCCTGGCACGCACCCACTCCCTAAAGGGGCTCCCTGGCACTCACTCACTCCCTAAAGGGGCTCCCTGGCACGCACTCACTCCCTAAAGGGGCTCCCTGGCACTCACTCACTCCCTAAAGGGGCTCCCTGGCACTCACTCACTCCCTAAAGGGGCTCCCTGGCACGCACTCACTCCCTAAAGGGGCTCCCTGGCACTCACTCACTCCCTAAAGGGGCTCCCTGGCACTCACTCACTCCCTAAAGGGGCTCCCTGTCACTCACTCACTCCCTAAAGGGGCTCCCTGTCACTCACTCACTCACTCCCTAAAGGGGCTCCCTGTCACTCACTCACTCCCTAAAGGGGCTCCCTGGCACTCACTCACTCCCTAAAGGGGCTCCCCTGGCACTCACTCACTCCCTAAAGGGGCTCCCCTGGCACTCACTCACTCCCTAAAGGGGCTCCCCTGGCACTCACTCACTCCCTAAAGGGGCTCCCTGGCACGCACCCACTCCCTAAAGGGGCTCCCTGGCACGCACCCACTCCCTAAAGGGGCTCCCTGGCACGCACCCACTCCCTAAAGGGGCTCCCTGGCACGCACCCACTCCCTAAAGGGGCTCCCTGGCACGCACCCACTCCCTAAAGGGGCTCCCTGGCACGCACCCACTCCCTAAAGGGGCTCCCTGTCACACACCCACTCCCTAAAGGGGCTCCCTGTCACTCACTCACTCCCTAAAGGGGCTCCCTGTCACTCACTCACTCCCTAAAGGGGCTCCCTGTCACTCACTCACTCCCTAAAGGGGCTCCCTGTCACTCACTCCCTAAAGGGGCTCCCTGGCACGCACTCACTCACTAAAGGGGCTCCCTGGCACGCACTCACTCACTAAAGGGGCTCCCTGGCACTCACTCACTCCCTAAAGGGCCTCCCTGTCACTCACTCACTCACTCCCTAAAGGGGCTCCCTGTCACTCACTCACTCCCTAAAGGGGCTCCCTGTCACTCACTCCCTAAAGGGGCTCCCTGTCACTCACTCACTGCCTAAAGGGGCTCCCTGTCACTCACTCACTGCCTAAAGGGGCTCCATGTCACTCACTCACTGCCTAAAGGGGCTTCCTGTCACTCACTCACTGCCTAAAGGGGCTTCCTGTCACTCACTCACTGCCTAAAGGGGCTCCCTGGCACTCACTCACTGCCTAAAGGGGCTTCCTGTCACTCACTCACTGCCTAAAGGGGCTCCCTGGCACTCACTCACTACCTAAAGGTGCTCCCTGTCACTCACTATCGGGGTCCCTGTCACTCACTACCTAACTGGAGGCGCCTGTCACTCACTAGCTAACCTGGGGGTCCCTGTCACTCACTACCTAACTTGGGGGGGCTACCATATTAAGGGGGCATTCTGCCTATTTATGTGAAATGCTGTCTATTTATGTGCCTCATGACTGCTGAATGTGTCTTGTTGGGAGCCTTATGATTTGTTGGGGGCCTCAAGATTGCTGAATTTGTCTTGTTGGGGGCCTCATGATTTGTTGGGGGCCTCATGATTGCTGAATTTGTCTTGTTGGGGGCCTCATGATTGCTGAATTTGTCTTGTTGGGGGCCTCATGATTTGTTGGAGGCCTCATGATTGCTGAATATGTCTTGTTGGGGGTCACATGATTGCTAACTGCGAGACTATGGGAAAAGCTGAATCCTTATCATATGAGACAATAGCATTAAACCTACTTTTTTAGCGTTTTAAAACAGAAAATAAAACTGGGAGGTTCTAAAAAATTGAATACATTTTTCAGGAGTAGGATGGATGAAATTGTTTATCTTCACAGTTTATTTTCAACTTGGATTTTCCATAATGTTCATGTATGAGTTAAAACGTTTGTACAGTATTTAGTTTAAATTGCTGTTGCCACTTTGCGATAGATACCGGTAAGTGACTTTTGGGTTGCAGTTTGGGCACTCGGCCTCCAAAAGGTTCGCCACCACTGTCCTAATCTGATGTCCCACCATTGCTAGGTTCATGTAAATTTGTCTCCACCCGTTACCACACCTATATTCTGGTCCATGGCCCACCCATTTTTTGGTGCGGCGCGATAAGCACGCCACACAACGTGATCGTCATATTTTTGGCACGCTAGCTGCAGTGTGCTGAATTCTGCTGCCTACAGTATGTACAGTATACGCTGTTCTCTAGTGCTTGCACTGTGTGCTGATTTACCTCCAGTGTGTACAGTGTAAGGTGTTACTCTGTGCCTTTATTGATTGTAAACCAGCTGTATTGTATGCTGATCCCTGCTACTTTCAGTATGTACAGTATTAGCTGTAAAGCCTGGTACACACATACAATTTTGATTAGCCAATTTTAGCTCTGTTCATAAAATTCATTGTCTGTTGGCCCACTTACTGCACGGGGGTGGGAAATTGGGGGTCAGTGATTGACCAATCAAAATTGTATGTGCGTATACATCTTTGATCTATGCCTATACTGATTGTAAATGATCGAAATAAAGGACAGGGGGCTCCGTCCAATATTTCGATGGGCAGGCCCGTTATCTGTAGCTTACACCGCTGCTAAGTTCATGTACATTTGGCCCCACCCATGGCCACGCCCACTCACCGCATGGCCACGCCCATTTTTTGCATGTACCTCCCCTCCTGGTGCCCACAGGTGCCACTGATCTCCAGGGACCCTAGAAACGCCCCTGTCCACAAATATCACATGCCTTGAGTGAGTCACATTTGGCCAGTTAAATCAACTCACTGAATGAGGAGTGGGTGGAACAATTTGCAACTCTAAATCTCTCTCCATAGATATATAAACAAGTCAATATTAAAGTATTTAGAAATAACTTTCAATTCTGTTATAAGATGGCAACATGTATTGTGTTTTTACCGATTTGCTTTACTTAACACAATATTGGACATAGGTCGTTTTTAAGTATGGTTAAAACATGTTAGATTGAGATTTTTCAATAAATTAGTGGAACTAATTTTAGTCTAGCTTAAAATAAAACATATGGTGAAATAGAGTTATGTAACTTACAGATGCATCGACTTACTTATTATTAGGCCATATTTTGTACAGGGTATTTCTACATCCCATACATATAAGTGGAGATAAAGATCTTTACAAGGAAAATAAGCAGCGCATACAGAGACTTACAGCAAGAGAGAAAGAAAGAAATGTGTTAGAATCCAATTAAATAATCTTTGATCAGCACACACTTTTGCCACTATAGATCAGTATAAACACAGAGTACCAACACAGGCCTAGTGCACACCCAAAACCGCTAGCAGATCCGCAAAACGCTAGCGATTTTTGAAGCGTTTTTTCTTATTATTGTGAAGTGTTTTGCAGTTTTGTGTAGAGTGTTTTTTGTGTAGCAGATTACAGATATTGTTACAGTAAAGCTGTTACTGAACAGCTACTGTAACAAAAACGCCTGCAAAACCACTCTGATCTGGCATTTTATCAAGCGTTTTGCGTTTTTCCTATACTTAACATTGGAGGCAGAAACGCCTCAGAAATCCAAAAAATGCTGCAGCCCGGGAGTATGCGTTTCTGCAAAACGCCTACCGCTCTGGTGTGCACCAGCTCAATGAAATACATTACCTAAGCATTTCCACATCCGCAAGCGGTTCTAAAAACGCGACCAAAACCGCTCGGTGTGCACTAAGCCTTAAACTGAACATAATGGTGGTGACTGCCAGTATTTTAATGTGGGTTTAGATCATTGATGTGAACACTTGTAATTGTTGTCAAGGACCCAATTCTAAGGCTACTTTCACGTTATGTCTGGTGCATTGCAATGGACAAAATCACTGCATCACAAGATGCACTGCAATGATATTCCTATGGGGCGATCACACGGAGTGTGGTGCAATGTGTTCCACTGGGATAATGCAATGCATGTTCGGTAGCATGCATAGTTATAGTGGCAGTGAGGCATACTTTGATTGTACTGTATGCCTCACTACATGGCTACATTGCTCTCTAAACATGCAATGCGACTTTTCGGCTCCATTGCAATTTGCATTGCAACAGACATAGGGCTTGATTCACTAAACTGTGATAACTCACATCACAGCCACGCTAAAATTTTTGCGCGCAACCACAAATTTGCGCGTGTGCAAAAACGCTAGTGCGGCCCTGATATGAATTATCATGGTTTAGTGAATCAAACCCATAGTGTGAAAGGAGCCTCTGACATTTTAGGCACACCTACAGTGGAGACAAATAGGCTTTGTCATTTGAACCGTCACCTTCAAAAATATTCACATTTTGTTGCTTTGCAACCTAAAATGAAGACACGCACAAATCATGTATTTCCAGCTGCATTTCCTCAATGCAACTTTTTACAATTCAGAAAATTCAAATCACTGAGATGGGGAAATGCAGACATCAAACCAACAAACGACATTGATTCCGGTGATACCTTTAATGACTGACTGTACAACGGTTTATTGCAAGCTTTTGAAACTTAATTTTCTTCTTCAGGCATTATACAGATCTGTATCAGAACCGTACAATACGAATCAGCATGGTTGTACAGAACTGTATTGCACAGTTGTACAATACGGTACCGATAAAGTTCTGTATAATGCCTGAAAAAGAAACGTAACGTTTTGAAAGCTTGAAATAAACCATGTACAATTTGTCATTAAAGGTATCCCCGGAATCAACGTTTGTTGGTTTGGTGTCTGCATTGCTGCTCCTTGACACCAGACCACACTTTACTTGAGATGGGAAAAGGATCACCCGACCACGTCAGTTATGGAGCCACATTTTGCCTTAATTACAGCCTTAGGTTTGTTGACATACTTTGCTGCCAAATTTACTCATCTAGACTGTACTGTGCTTGGCCAGGAATACTTCAGTGAAGGTGACTCAAATAGCTACCCTAACTGAGTTAATAAGTAGAAGAGGCCTTTTGCATACCCTTGAACTGTCAAGTGAGGATCAGTTGATTAATATTTTGATGACTTTGGTTAAATGAAAATGTGAGCGCTTAAATAGTTTGATCTAATCATGCTAAATAGATCAGTTCAAAATATTTAGATTCTTTTTGTTATAATTTTAAAATTATTTGTTTAAAAAGATTGCAGTAAAATATACATGTGTTGCCAATGTCAAGGAAAAGAAGAAACCCACACTGTAATAAAATTCTTTGTCGAAAAAAATACAATAAATATTTTTTGGTTGTTGTTTTTATTATATTATGATTAATATCTAATCTTCCAAATATCTTCATCAGTAGGGTTCTAACGCCAATCTGCCAGTTGCCTCCACTGACAATATGCAGCACAAGGCCTTTCTTCTTCATCTGGGACCCAGCAAGCCATAGCCAGCAAGTTATAGTACCTTATTCTACACTACGGTTTTGATTACCCATATATCCTTTAATATAAGTTGGCCTCATGTATAAGTCAACCCCAAAATTTTACCCTCTTAAGCTGTACTTTTTTATTGACTCAAGTATACTGTAAGCTTACCCAGAAAAGTTTACGGCTGCACTTGGGAACCAGGAGGAATTAACAGCTGCACTTGGGAAGGGAAGAAGAAGGGGTTAGGGACTACAATGCATAAGGTATTGCAGCCATTAACCCCTACTGGCCCATGAGAGCAGTCAATAATTCCTCCAAGTCCCCAAGTGCAGCAATTATTCACATACCCTCGGTAGTAAGCCGTGCAGCCCAGTATCCTCCCCTCTGCTTGTTAATTGTGGCCAGGACATTCAGACCTGTGTTTTTGTGGCATTTCCATAATTAAGAACGTGTCACTTGCCGCTGGGTAACTTAGCGCAAATAGGAATGTCACTACAGTACACACATTACTCAGTGTGCTCAGTGTTGTAGCCATTGGTTGGTAATGGATGCCTCCAAAACCTTATCATATCAAAAGTAGGGTACAGTATACAAAAGTAGTGCATTCCAAAAAAAGGTGATAGAGGGAGAGGTGTTATAAAGCATGCTGGCTGCTGCAGCTCATTCTGCAAAGGTTAAGAGAAAAGTGTTCTTCCCAAATCCTTGGCTATGAGTAACAAATTTAGGTCTGACTCGTGTACAAGTCGACCCCTATAGTTTAATTTAGTGAGTCAGACCTAAATTTTTAGACTTATTGTCGGGTATATATGGTAATTGCTAAAAAATATTGTGCTTCCTGTAAGAATGCTTTCTGCTGGAAAACATGGATCTTTTTACAACCTGGTCAGTTGGAAAGCCGACTGTCATTTTCTCAATTTGAGAATTTAGTTCAATTTTTTAAGTCCTGTTGACTTCTATTTCTGTCCGTTTCCACACATAGAAGACGTTCCATCGTCTACTACACACACACACTTATGACACTTGCCCTGTAGACTCCACATAAACCAACCTTAATTATTGCATTATATTGTGTGCACTGGTTTACCATATGACTAATAGCAAACCTTGAGTTATTGTTGTTTGGATAATGTGAAAAAGCCATGGCAACTGTGCTTTCCACATAACCTCTGGGACCATATTTTATACTACTTTGATTTGGCTGCGTGCATACTGCAGCTGGTGTTATTAGTCGGAGTGATAACAGTGTGATAATACAGTGGGTGTAACACACAACAGCAGGAATGCCTATAGAACCTTCATTTATTATACTTTGTGGTCATAAAAATATAAAGGCGTATACATTCAGTTTAACTGTATCTTGACACTTTTTTTTTAACTGCATGTTATTGGTAATAAGAACATAAAGACCCACAGAAAGAATTGGGACTTAAGTCAACTCAACTAACTAACCTATGGGAATGGATACAAAGAAGGCCCCCTTCCATTCCCTGCCACTTCTTTTCTTACTATGTTGATTTCCTTGTAGTGATGAGCAGAAATTAGGCCTATGCATATTTACATATCATAATTCACATTTATAAATCGTAATGTGAAATTTTGGGAAAAAGTGTAATTAGTTTTGATTAGTTACCAAACTAATTACTTACCAAAATGGCTACATATGTTAAGGAGAATACAAGGTACAAGTTAAAAAAAAAATTTTTTTCAAAAAGACTGATGTTTTTGAGAAAATCGATTTAAAAAATACAAAGGAAAATGGTTTTTAAACTGTCATTTTTCTGAGTTTACTTGGTATTTTTTATGAGTTACATGGTAGCAATAGCATGCATGGGGGCATTTGCTATCCACTGACAAAGTAGGCTCAAAATGACACGTAAATTACACACAAATTCATGCATAATTATGAATGCTTATACAAAATCAATAGAGTTAGTAATTATGTATAGGCGTAATTGCAAAAATTTACGTGAAATTTCACATAATCGTAATTAGCTGATTACGATCCTCACAATTTCCTTGTCACTCAGGACTGCTGTTACTTCAGTGAATATTAATGGTGCATACACACGCACTACGACCGCCAACTACGGGTCCATCAGACCCTCTCGCCGGGCGGACAGGGCCTCTGCCCATTTACCAGGGTAGAGATGGAAAAGATTGGCATGGACAGACAAATCTGCAGACTTTATTGTATCAGTGTAGACTTTGCTGATTGACCCGATTAGAAGCAACCTGGAGAGTAGAAGAGCAACCAAGATTAGAGAGTGACATCTAATTTAGGCGCCACCTTTTATCTCAACATGTATTTTTAATTTCTCAATATTAGAAAAATGGGCTTTAAGTGGCCACCTTTTTACAGTGGAGTTAAATACTGTGTGTAACAAAACTACAGTATATTACAGTATTGCTGAGATTAATGTACTGATTAAATGGAACAGAAAAAACAGGTTAAGATGAAGTTCTTTGCATTTATTGATATAATAATGAACACTTATTTGACTTGCCATGTGAAGAAAATAATGAGAAAATTGTTGATAAGTGTAATGCCTGGCAGATCTCCTGCTTTCTTTCAGCTGCTATACCCCAATCTATCACCACCTTTTTCACCCTATGTGGCGCGTCCCTGCTTGAATGGGAGGTGAGGAAATAACACCTGCCTGACTTCGGTTACACCCAGGCCTTGGAGGTGCAAGGTATAGCAGCTGAGGCCTAGAAAGCCAGAGTACCACCAGAGGTCACCACTGAGGCTAGCAACACAGTCCCGCAGTATCACATACACAGTTTAGCCAGGCCTTGGAGGTGCAAGGCATAGCAGCTGAGGCCTAGAAAGCCAGAGTACCACCAGAGGTCACCACTGAGGCTAGCAACATAGTCCCGCAGTATCACATACACAGTTTAGCCAGGCCTTGGAGGTGCAAGGCATAGCAGCTGAGGCCTAGAAAGCCAGAGTACCACCAGAGGTCACCACTGAGGCTAGCAACATAGTCCCGCAGTATCACATACACAGTTTAGCCAGAGCAGTCCAAATAATATATCTTGCAAAACTATTCAACAGTTCAGCAGTAACGGGTTATTACCTTGATTCAGAAGGATGAAGCTATCAACGTCATGTTGACACGAGTGCAGTGGCAAAGATGACAGACAAGTCCATGGGTAACAGGTAATCCAAGCAGCAAGCAAAGGAGTATCCAGTAAACAGGCAAGGGTCAGTCCAACAATCAAGGGAAATCCAGTAACTTAGCAAAGGTCAGTCCAGGCAGCAATCAAGGGAAGTCCAGTAACTTAGCAGAGGTCAGTCCAGGATGCAGGCAAAGGGTTATCCATAAAGGAATCAAGGTTAATCATAGCAGAGTAGTCAAATACAAGCCAAGTCCAGAATATCAAACATGAAACAGAGTGAGCACCCAGCAACTATACAAGGCTATGCTCATCACGGGCGATGGCTGGGAGCACTCTGTGGGTTTAAATACCACTTTAATCCAATCAGTGGCCGGCCACACTCCGCACATCCAATCACACACAGCAAGTCCTGCCTAGATGTCAGCTGACACTGTTCTGTCAGCTGACTATTGTTTATCTTTGCGGAGGCAGTACTGGAAACGTGCCCTCCGCCTATCTCAGTGTGCGGCCTGTGAGGTTTCGGCAGGGTCCTCAGCAGGAAACAAGCGCCGAGATCCGGAAGCGGCAGCTTCCGCCCGGATCTCGGCTGAATGCCAAGGCACATTCCTTATATAAAGATATTTATGTGGCAATAGTACTGAATATTTTTAGATTACTATGTTGGGGAAAGGGCACTGTGGTTTGACATAAAAAGTGCAGAAAAGCTAAAAACAAGTTTGACAAATTCAACTCCATTATGTGTGAGAAACTGGAACGTTCCTTACACACACTTGATGTGTGCATGGAAAAGGGGAGCAAGGAAAATTTGACTAGTAGAATAATCTGTAAAATGTTGGTATTGTAAGTCTCTACATGTAAATTATTGTACTAAAATATTGGAATACCAATCTTGAACTGCAACTTATCCTAAAACTATTCTCACACAGAACCCTCATTTACTGATGTCTAACCTGACCCCCCCCCACACACACACACACACACACACACACACACACACACACACACACACACACACACACACACACACACACACTTTAATGTACCCCATCACACCAAACCTTAACCATCTGCCCCACACATTACCCTTAAAAGCATTACCTTCCACCCCTATCTTTAACTGATCCATGCTGCTGCTATTATGATAATGTTGGGACACTGCCATAGGCGCCATTATAAATAGCGGCTATAGTGTGAAAAATTTTATTTATCGGGGGCCCACATTTCACACTACAGACGCTATTTAAAAGGCGCCTATGGCGGCACCTAAGTTTCTTATGATAGCAGGTGCCAACATTTCCCCCTTCACACTAGATAGTCATTATCCAAAAAGAATGAGCAATGCCCACATATCATTGGGAAAAGAGAGGCACAATGATGCAAAAAATACACTGATTGACAATGGTTATCGTGCATTGTAGACCGATCCATCTTAGCGGATCCATTTGGACAATAATTATTGTTAGTTTGCTGAAAACACATATCAGATGATAATAATCCCTTTATTTAAAACCCTATTCACATATTTTCAGATCCTCAGTTTTACTTTTCCAGTAGTTATTCAATCTGCCGACCTTCGTTGTGCTGTTGCTAAATTCACACAAGCCATGCTGCTGTCGGTTGTCATTCATTCACTGCATTAAATGCAAAGTCATTCAGCACCAATGGTCCATTGATGTGCAAATCCAGACTCTGGAGTCCCAGGTGGTCCTCAATCGTCATCCATAAAGATCCGCGCCATCTTCATGTAATAGTTTTCAATAAAAGTATTTTTATGAAGATGGTGCAGATCCCTATGGGTGACGATTAATTCACTGCATTGTCATCTGGGATCATTTGTTTGCTAATGAAGGCAGTAAATGTAGCTTAATGGTCTCTTTACTACTGAAAGAGGAACTTGAGAGGGAAAAGAAACAATATTTTGAGCTTCTGTTCTGATTCCCATCGGACATTGGGAGTGAGGAAAATTTTAGCTGGTGTGAAAACAATGATGGGTATTTAAAAGAATGAAGGCTTGCTTGTTATCTATGAATCTATGTTTGGCTGAAATTGAGAATATATATTTATCTGGAACCCTAACTTATGTGAACATTGAAGCATATATAAGTACGGATTTTGTAAGGTGCTTGATGTGTAATTTAGGTATACACTCACATGACTATTTATAGAAAAAAGCAATCAGAATATTTAAATGAAAAAATACCAGTTGTAAATTATAAAGACACCTGCAGTATATTTTGTTGCGCTTAATAAAATAAATGCATTAAAAGCATAGCATTGAATACTAATATGTTTATTGCTCTCATTTACATATGATCTCTAGGTTGACTGCAGTCTGAAATCTGAAAATGTCGGCAATGTTGGAGACATTATCATTGCTTTCATCTTTGCATGATGAAGTCAAATCTGAAAACTACATAGAACCACATTACAAGGAATGGTACAGGGTTGCCATTGATGCACTTATAGAGGGAGGTATTACTTCATATCAAGAGTTCCTTGCTAAGGAAAGGGCTCCAGAATTTCTTGCAGAAGATGAACTCAACTATATCACAAACCATGTACAGAAGCCCCCGGAGATAACAGACAGTTCACAGGGAGATTCAACTGATGACAATTCCTCTTCAGGGACTTATTGGCCTATGGAATCTGATGTTGAAGCACCTAATCTTGATCTTGGGTGGCCCTTTGTGACACCAGGACAAATAGGGCCTACGGATATCAAACTCTACTTCCATCCTCCAAGAGCACAGCCTCTTACAATCAAAGAAATGGTTAGGAAGATGATAAAGGACGCAAGGAAGGTAAGATAAACGTATTCATTGTTGAACCTATAACTCATACATACATCCTTATTTTACATGTTTATACTGCGTGGATCCTTTTCTGAAGCACTTAAAGAGAAACTTTAACCAAAGTTGAACTTTATCCCAATCAGTAGTTGATACCCCCCCTTCCCATGAGAAATCTTTACCTTTTGCCAAATAGATCATCAGGGGAGTCTGTGTGGCTGATATTGTGATAAAACCCCTCCCACTGTGTGAGGTCATGACCATGGTCATGACAGTTTTCTGTCTGTGAACCTTGTTGCATAGTGAGAAATAAACTCTGTTCTAACTGCCAAGTAAGCAGCATCTCCTTCTGTGTACATTGTTAGTGGGTGTAATTATAGATAATGGCAGTTGGTGCAGTCTAGTTTCTTTCTTGTCCTCTAGTAGTAAAGATTATGGCAAGCAGGCTTATTGTGTACCAAACGACATGGACATGTTACATGGCCAATATAAATCATTTCTTGATCGATCTTGTATATTTTAACATCTCACTTTGCAATGTATTTTCAGTAAAGTTCCTCTTTAACTGAGAACACACGTTTCTGTAGTATGTAACCCTGTGGAAGAGGTTGGGTGCTTTTTGTCTTCTGGGAGAGGCATGGTCCAAAGTCTGGAGTAAGTCTTTAATTCACCAACACCAGAGCTTTCTAATGCACACTATGTACAGAAAACAGGTATCAAAACAAAGACCTTACCGCTGAATGGGCTACTAATTATACTTAACATTGAGAAACTGCTCCATATGGTGCAAACTAATTATTTGTCCTCAAATCAAAAATAATAACTGAAAAATTGTCTTTTGCGGTCCATCATTCAAATACCTTAGTTATTTGGTCTACTGCATGCCATGTATTTCCCAGAGAAGGACAGATTTAAGCTGTCCATTCAGCCCTGTCATTTTCATTTGTGTCCGTGGAAAAACTGAAGCATTTTTTTGCAGATAAATTTGCAGTGTTGGTTCAATAGAGAACTGCATGTGGTGTGTGAAAAAAAAATAAAATAAAAAAAAAAAGGCAGCAGTGCTGTTCTTTTTTTTTTTTCAGAAGCGTGAAAATGCACATTGCTTCCAGTGCTCTGTGAATGTGCATTGGTAAGTATTATGTGACTATTTACTGAGCAGGGCAGGTTCTAGGCTTTTGCTCTCTGAAGCAAACTTGTCAGGATGCGACTGATATATATATATATATATATATATATATATTTCTTTTTTCTCTATTCTGTCCACTACATATAATATCTGACCATATAATTTAACAGTTAATGACACAAGATAACTGTCCACTCTAATCTGTTCAGAATGGATCCACCGCAAATGGCAACTGAGCCTTGGGCTATGTTTGCAGTGGGGCATGGTGGTGCAGTGTTCAATTCTGCAACATTTGCTCAAAGACTCAGAGTTGATATAGTGGTAGTAACTTTATGGGGGAGCACTGATCAGGCCAAGGTAACAACGTCATTCACAGAATGCCAGACCTTGTTCCAATTCACAAATAGCACTTTGGGCTCAATTCACAAAAGGGTGCTAACTCAGTTGGCACGCCTAAAAGCTTTGGGCGTGCTAACTAGGGTGCTAAGCAGTTAGCCTCTATTGATCGCGCGCAAAGTTTAGCGCTACATGTAGCGTGCCAAACGTTGCACCGGGTGCGATGAAAACGTTGCACCGGGTGCTCCTAAACCGTCGCACCGGGTGCGCCCGAAATGGCGCACTGTGTGACGTTTTGGGCGCACCCGGTGTGATGATTTAGCCGCACCCGGTGCAACCTTTTCATCGCACCCGGTGCGACGTTTGGCACGCTACATGTAGCGCTAAACTTTGCGTGCCCTAAAGGGC
Source organism: Hyperolius riggenbachi (assembly GCF_040937935.1). Classification (NCBI taxonomy): domain Eukaryota; kingdom Metazoa; phylum Chordata; class Amphibia; order Anura; family Hyperoliidae; genus Hyperolius; species Hyperolius riggenbachi. The sequence continues at coordinate 224,694,577 of NC_090649.1, forward strand.
TTTAGGCGTTATAAGGTGCTTTTAGGAATGCTAACTAAGTTAGCACCCTTTTGTGAAACAAGCCCTTTTTATTAAACATCAATGCATAAAACACAGTAAATAAAACTCATACACCTCTAACAATCACCTAACAAATCGGTATCCCAGTTCAACTACATTCGATCAGACAATTTTCCCTATGCTGCAATGTTGGTTTGGACTAGCATGCTCAATAAGTCATATGAGTTAATTAATCCTCTAGACAATTTGCATACTCAAAATTTGTTAGAATCACTGTAGTATACAAATATACATATTGCTCTCACCTTTCCCTGTGTCCGTAATCAGACATCATAAGGTTACCTGCCTGTGTGTGATAATTATCCAAGGACCGTCTCCTCGGGGCTGAGTAGGTGCAGTCTACAAGTTTTTCAACCTGTGTCTACTTTTCCTGTGACTGTGTACATGCAGTAATCAGAACACTGCTGCAGACGGAGACAGACAGCTTTTTTTTTTACGAACCATGGGGAGCTCAGGTAACAGGAAGAGGGAATGTCTACAAACTCAAAGGTTATCCATAATTCCTTATCTGTGTGGTGGGCACATGCAGTCATTAGAACAATGGTACAGAGAGCGGACATTTTTTTTTGTTTGTTTGTTTTTATGAACCCTTATCAGTTTGCCCCCTCGACAAAACCCCGAAATATGGTTTTGTAAGGAAACGCGGAAAGGCCGCCGTCTCTCGAGGTGAGGCGGCTGTTTCCGCGTCCAGCATGGCGTCACAACGCGGAAAAAACGCCGGAACAGCGGAATCCGCATCAGAGGCGGCCCCCGCATTAGATACATTGCATGACAGTACTGGTGTGGCTGGGACTGATAGTCCACCAAGATTCAGACTTACACGCGCGCGAGCACATAGGCAGAGTTTAAATAGCAGTTAGAAGGGAGTCGGCTGACCAGCTGGGTCAGCTGACAAATTCCACTGCTCTCATTGGACCAGCAATTAGGGAGGTCCTGGAAAGGTCCTAGAGTATATATACTGCTGGTTGTTCACTTGCTCTTTGTCTGGCGTGCGATCACACATGTGGGAGCACCCAGATCCGTAGTCAGATCCGCAAGTGTGCCGGGACCAGCTGGAGCTGTAATTCTACACTTAGCTAGATTCTGTTGATAGCTAAAGTACTAGTTTGATTGTGATTATCTGTTATGACTTTTGCCTGCCTTGACTATCCTCCTGAACTCTGATCTTGTACCTCGATATTTCTGATACTCTGTTGCCGAACCCCGGCTCGTTCCTAGACTCTGCTTCTGCCTCCTGATTTTGTACCCCGATATATCTGATACCCCGTTGCTGAACCCTGCCTGTACTTTGACTCCGCCTTTGCCTCCTGATCTTGTACTTTATCTGTCCGTGTGTGTACGACCTGGCTTGTCCGACCTCGAAAACCGACCTTACTGTTAGAGGCGGTTCCTCGCTCTGTTAGTAATCCTTCCTCCTGAAGGTTACTTCCAGTCTGTCCTTCCTACTGTCAGTCTGACTCCTCCCATCTTGGAGAGCTCAGGTCTGCGGAAGGAATCTGTGCAGTACTCCTTGCTGCACTGAGGCCTAGTCCTCTAAGTGTTACTGTTACACCTAACACTACACTCTACTCAGGCGAACAGAGGTTAGTTTGTATATCGGATTATCGGTGAGACTGCAGATCACTTATAATCTGGTATATATCTGTATTTCCGGTGATACTGCAGATCACCGGTAATCGGATACTCTCTGCGCCCACCGATCGTTACAGGTTTCAAGTAGATGCATGGTAGATCCGACTCTGTCAAAATGATGCAATTTTGTCAAGTGTGACACCTACAGAGAGAACAGCAAATCCTGGTGTGGACCTGTTTTCTTGTATACTTGCTTCATGGAGAACACAGAATCCTAGAGTGAATATTAAACTGGCAATGCAGAGGAGAGAAATCTGGGACATATACAAACACCACTGATGCTTCATTTGACAAAATCTTTGGTAAAATCAGTTGTTTGCTGCTTTACCACATGCAGTAATGCTTAGTGAACTGAGCCCTTAATCGTTTAACAGTTAATCTGTTACCTCTGCATCCTTATACATATGTAAAATGTTTTCCATTGACCTTGTTCACTTTCACTCCAAGTTCTGTTCTTATTTTGAAAGATTTTAAAAATATATTTTTGGTGTGCAATGGATTTACAAAAAAGAAAGAAAGAGAAAAATGACAGCATTTGCAGTTATAGAACATTCCTTTTTATACATTGTTGCTGTTAGCTTTAGTAGTGGCCAGTAAGTATATGGCTATCTAGCAGATGCTCTTTAGGAAGGCTGGTTCAGATGGACGCTTGCGTAGTGTTTACCGCAAGTGTTTGGAACGTCGCGGTAAACGCTCCCAATCAACTGAACGGGAGAGTTTACACCAAGCTTTTGCGCGCGTTTGCACGATCGCGGCATTCGGGTCCCGATTTTCGCTAGCGTTCGAGCTGCCCCTGGAAGCAACATGTAGCTTCCAGGGGGCGGCCAACCACGACAGCTAATGTCCCCCTAGGGGAAGAAAAAACGCAACCGCGTCAGAACGCGACGGACGCGGAGGCTACTGAAAGCCTGACCGCGCAGCCGCCACAACACCCTCAAACGCGACGCCGCACAAACGTCCGTCTGAACCAGCCCGGAATTTTAACAGCCTAAGGTAAATTTCATACTAGCAGCACCAATGGCATTGGATAGTAGGAATAGTAAGCCGCAGTGCTAGCAACAATCTTTGCATGTACAAAGTTTACTATACTGTGTTTATTGGATCTGGGTCAATAGTTTGGAAGGAAGAGTGAACCATTCAAGCAGAGATAGTATTCATGGCAATACAGCAAAGAGCAAGTATCTGGCCCTGAACACAGTACTATTAGGCTGCATTTCCACTTGTGCGGTGCGAATCGCCGTGGTAAAAATTCGCATGCAGATGCAAATTTCGCATGCGGGTCTATGCGAAATTTCATGTGAATTTCCATGCGAATTCGCATGGATGACGATGTATGCGAATTTAACCATGGCAGTGCTGGTGTGCTTTTCCATTGTCTCTATGCAAATTCGCACGGAAATTCGCATGAAAATACACATACCCAAACCTAATGCGAATTTCCTATTAAACACATTGTCTGCAATTCGCATAGTGGTATGCGGTATGCGAATTCAGATGGCTCTGCCATGCAAATTTTTTCTGCACAGAAAAACGCAAAGGAATCCTGACAAGTGGAAACAGTCCCATTCACTTGTTTTGCTATGCGAATTTGCATGCGAAAAACACATGCGAATTCACAATAGTGGAAATGGGCCCTCAAAGGGAACCTGAGGTGATTATGTGTCTCTAATACTTTCAGCCATAGACCCTGAACAAACATGCAGAATACCTGACTGAAGTCTGACTGGATTAGTTGCATGCTTGTTTCAGGTATGGGATTCAGATACTACTGATGCCATAAAGATCAGCAGGGGTACCAGACAACTTGCATTTTTGAAAAGAAAACAAATTTGTCAGCCTCCATATCCCCTCTAATGATGGGAATACACTGCTCAATTTTGCCACTTGATTCTCTTGCTCGATCAATTCCCTGCTCGATTCCGCAGGCAATTCTCGTATCTTCCTCTCATTTTTCTTATCTTTTTCCATTGTGGTCAATGCGGAATCAAGTGGTGAAACGATCGGGCGCGAGATCGGACATGTCGGAAATAATCTATCGAGCCATCTAAATGGCTCAAAAATGAACCGTGTATTCCCAGCATTACCACAGATTCCCTTATAAAGGAAGTTAACAGCTACAGCTGCACACCTTTGTTGGGTACTGGACCTTTGAGAATGAAACCACAAGTTCATGAAATCAGCAAAGTAGTTGATTAGAAGCCCACACATTTATTACTAAGTATGAAGTATCCTAATCCATTACCGCATTCTTAAAACATCCAATAATTATTTGGGGCCACAAATGTGATTGTCTGTCCTTGTTCAACCCCAATTTGAGTTGATTCAGCAATGACCTACTTTTTCAAACACAGATTTCCTTTAAGTGGAATACTGTATACTTATGCATTAGACATTGTTTAATTTACTTGCTTATGTATTTAGCTTAAATTGTTATGGTTAGCTGCTCAGGTTTTAGCTTGCAAATATGTTTAACAATGCCATAATACAATGGAAAAAATGCTACATGTTTTTATGTATTTTAAACACTAAAGCTTTTAATCCAGATTAGACAATGCAAGCACGATTATAAATGATGGCTTTTATTGTTGAAATAAATACCATAACTCAACACTGGAAAAGTAAATTATAGTGAAATTCAATATGAAATATGTAAATGTACCCAATCTGGACAAAGAGCAATGCCTTATCCCCGCCCCCACACAGAATAGGAGAGTTGGTAAATACAGATCTAGGTAAATGGTATTATAAGTCTTTTGAAGTAATACATAACAAACCGCCAGTGACCATTTAATAGAGTAATTCAAAGCAATCTGATTTGAGACATTAGTCAGTGACTGCAGCTCACTGCCTGGTGTGTGCTTTGTCCTACTTTTATTAAAGGAAAGAATACAGACTTGTGTTTAAGCTCAAAATATGTTAGATTGCTTATTAATGCTTGACAAAGGGGCCATTCAGACTAGAATTTTCCTCTAGTCTTCTTATGCAGGTGAATTTGCGTTATGTAATGATGTCCTAATGCTGATTATAATGATGCAATCAAGCAGATAAAGATTTACTACATATATATTTCTATGCCCATTCATGGTACTAATAATAACCTAGTCATATAATATTAGTAATCAATGGAGTTGCCACCTCATATTTTGACATCAGAAACATATGAGCTAAGCACCTTTCTCTGATCAACTTAAGCTCAGGCAGTGTCTTTTAAAATGACTGTAAGTTAGGCGTGCATGAATAAAGGGCGCCGTGAAAAAAGGGTACGACTGGATAAATGAAATGGCGCCGGTGGATAACGAAATCTGATAATGATGAACATAGTTGTTAAACTTGGTGAACGATAAATACAGTTGTAAAAACAGACGGGAATTACTAACGACAAGATATTAACATTAAAAAATGTCATGTAATTCTGCAATACAGCTTAACCCAACCCTACTCTCACACAGAACCCTCCCCTGGTGGTGCCTAACCCGAACCCCCCCCCCCCCACCCCCCGGTGGTGCCTAAAACTAACAGCCACCCAGGTGGTGACTAACCCTCACCACATTATTTTGTTTGTATGTACAGATTTTACCTCATCAAAGATTTTACAGTTTCTATGTGGAAAAGGGTGTTTCTGTAGAGGGAGTGGTTAGGGTTAGGCACCACCAGGGGGGTGGTGCCTAACCCTAACCACTCCCTCTACAGAAACACCCTTTTCCACATAGAAACTGTAAAATCTTTGATGAGGTAAAATCTGTACATACAAACAAAATAATGATAAACACTATAACGTTGCAAGCTTCTAAAACAATAGCATACTTCAAAAACTTAAATTTTCTAATGTTGTTAATGATATTTCTTGCAACACCATTTTTTCAGCTTTTTTCGCTGTATTAATGATAATTGCATTCGAGTCTATGGCAGCGCCCTTTTATCCTGCTACTGTAAATTAGACCTGAACCATATAAATTGAAGATATCCTAATAAAAGTAAAAACCTGAGGGTAACATTAGAAAGAGTTGTATGAAAATCACCATTTTGTGTTCGAAAGATACACCGAGAAATACATACAAGTCAGGTGTAAAGCTCTACCCTTTGAATGTGTAAGGGCTCAAACCCACTAGCAGCCTTTTCTAATTCTAAGCGATAGTGATTTGAAAAGCTCTTGCTAATGCAATGCTATGGTGATTTTTTATAAAATCACATTGCTCTAGTGGGATCACACTCATAGCATTACATTAGCAAGTGCTTTTTAAATCACAAGCGCTTACAAAAGGCTTAGAAAAGCGCTGCTAGTGGGTTCCAGCCCTAAGCCGGCTTGCTTATTGATCATTTAATATAATGGCTGGCTTAACCTCCCTGGCGGTAAGCCCATGCTGAGCACGAGCTATGCCGCCGGAAGGCATCGCTCAGGCCCCGCTGGGCCGATTTGCATAATTTTTTTTGCTACACGCAGCTAGCACTTTGCTAGCTGCGTGTGCAATGCCATCGCCGCCGCTACCCGCCGATCCGCCGCTATTCGTCGCGCCGCGGCTGACCCCCCCCCCCCCAGACCCTGTGCACTGCCTGCCCAATCAGTGCCAGGCAGTGCTGTCGGGTGGATCGGAGTCCCCTATGAAGTCACGACGTCGATGACATCGGTGACGTCATCCCACCCGGTCGCCATGCCGACGGGGGAAGCCCTCCAGGAGATCCCGTTCTTTGAACGGGATCTCCTGATCGCCGGAGCAGCGGCTATCATGTAGTGAGACCTTGTCTCGCTACATGAAAAAGAAAAAAAAATTAAATAAAAAAAAACGGATTTGCTGCCCCCTGGCGGATTTTTAGCAAACCGCCAGGAGGGTTAACCAAACACTGAAGAAGCTCTAGTCACTTTGTTCGTTTCCACTTTGGTAAATTGAGGAAGTAATGAGAATGGAGACATGCTAGCCTACCTGAAACCAATACAAATACATCAACAATTCAAATAAGAGAACAACCCCACAGGGATAGAGGAAATGAGATCTGCAAGAATGCCCTACTATGTTTAAAGCTGGAGGATGAAAGTTCTGGCCTTCCCACTAATGTGTAGATGTGTAGCGTTGCCCAAGGTCAATTTGCTGGTCGTTTGCAAACTTTTGCATAAAGGTCTGCAAACACAGAGTTTACAGAAAACTGCATTGAAATCTATAAAAGGCGAGCTTGGTTTTAATCACTTTCCATTTTCAGGGCAGTCGTCCAAACTACTATTAAAAAAAAAAAAAACAACAACAACAAAAAAAAGAGAAAAAGCAGCTGCTATGCCTTTACATACAGTAGATGTATTGTTTAATATCTGAGAGGTGTATGTAAGGTTACCGACTGGAACTATTTTCACAGATTATAATATTTTAGGGGCCAGGTGACAAGAAGCTGGAGATAAGGAAAGGCCTAGCTGTGGTGCCTGCAAAAACAGCTTAAAGAGCTTAAAGAGGAACTTCAGCATAAACAAACAAACTGTCATACTGTCATACTGCTGCATATATTCAGCAGTGATGCACTGGGAGACATCTCAAGCTCACTCCAACCTGGATTATCGCAAATTCTTTCTGTTTTAAGAAAGCAAACTTTTGTTATACTCTCATTAAGTTACATTAGTTATGTTAATTAAAATAGATAGGTAATATAATCTCTTACCCACCCCGTTTTAAAAGAACAGGCAAATGTTTGTGATTTCATGGGGGCAGCCATCTTTTTGATTGAAAGGAGGTTACAGGGAGCATGGGACACAGTTCCAACTGTCCTGTGTCCTGATCACCCCTCCCAGCTGCGAGCTAGACTTCAAATCTCACATTTTAAACCACTTAACGACCGCCTAACGCCCCGAGCGGCCAGGGGGGTGGTGCCTAACCCTAACCACTCCCTCTACAGAAACACCCTTTTCCACATAGAAACTGTAAAATCTTTGATGAGGTAAAATCTGTACATACAAACAAAATAATGATAAACACTATAACGTTGCAAGCTTCTAAAACAATAGCATACTTCAAAAACTTAAATTTTCTAATGTTGTTAATGATATTTCTTGCAACACCATTTTTTCAGCTTTTTTCGCTGTATTAATGATAATTGCATTCGAGTCTATGGCAGCGCCCTTTTATCCTGCTACTGTAAATTAGACCTGAACCATATAAATTGAAGATATCCTAATAAAAGTAAAAACCTGAGGGTAACATTAGAAAGAGTTGTATGAAAATCACCATTTTGTGTTCGAAAGATACACCGAGAAATACATACAAGTCAGGTGTAAAGCTCTACCCTTTGAATGTGTAAGGGCTCAAACCCACTAGCAGCCTTTTCTAATTCTAAGCGATAGTGATTTGAAAAGCTCTTGCTAATGCAATGCTATGGTGATTTTTTATAAAATCACATTGCTCTAGTGGGATCACACTCATAGCATTACATTAGCAAGTGCTTTTTAAATCACAAGCGCTTACAAAAGGCTTAGAAAAGCGCTGCTAGTGGGTTCCAGCCCTAAGCCGGCTTGCTTATTGATCATTTAATATAATGGCTGGCTTAACCTCCCTGGCGGTAAGCCCATGCTGAGCACGAGCTATGCCGCCGGAAGGCATCGCTCAGGCCCCGCTGGGCCGATTTGCATAATTTTTTTTGCTACACGCAGCTAGCACTTTGCTAGCTGCGTGTGCAATGCCATCGCCGCCGCTACCCGCCGATCCGCCGCTATTCGTCGCGCCGCGGCTGACCCCCCCCCCCCAGACCCTGTGCACTGCCTGCCCAATCAGTGCCAGGCAGTGCTGTCGGGTGGATCGGAGTCCCCTATGAAGTCACGACGTCGATGACATCGGTGACGTCATCCCACCCGGTCGCCATGCCGACGGGGGAAGCCCTCCAGGAGATCCCGTTCTTTGAACGGGATCTCCTGATCGCCGGAGCAGCGGCTATCATGTAGTGAGACCTTGTCTCGCTACATGAAAAAGAAAAAAAAATTAAATAAAAAAAAACGGATTTGCTGCCCCCTGGCGGATTTTTAGCAAACCGCCAGGAGGGTTAACCAAACACTGAAGAAGCTCTAGTCACTTTGTTCGTTTCCACTTTGGTAAATTGAGGAAGTAATGAGAATGGAGACATGCTAGCCTACCTGAAACCAATACAAATACATCAACAATTCAAATAAGAGAACAACCCCACAGGGATAGAGGAAATGAGATCTGCAAGAATGCCCTACTATGTTTAAAGCTGGAGGATGAAAGTTCTGGCCTTCCCACTGATGTGTAGATGTGTAGCGTTGCCCAAGGTCAATTTGCTGGTCGTTTGCAAACTTTTGCATAAAGGTCTGCAAACACAGAGTTTACAGAAAACTGCATTGAAATCTATAAAAGGCGAGCTTGGTTTTAATCACTTTCCATTTTCAGGGCAGTCGTCCAAACTACTATTAAAAAAAAAAAAAACAACAACAACAAAAAAAAGAGAAAAAGCAGCTGCTATGCCTTTACATACAGTAGATGTATTGTTTAATATCTGAGAGGTGTATGTAAGGTTACCGACTGGAACTATTTTCACAGATTATAATATTTTAGGGGCCAGGTGACAAGAAGCTGGAGATAAGGAAAGGCCTAGCTGTGGTGCCTGCAAAAACAGCTTAAAGAGCTTAAAGAGGAACTTCAGCATAAACAAACAAACTGTCATACTGTCATACTGCTGCATATATTCAGCAGTGATGCACTGGGAGACATCTCAAGCTCACTCCAACCTGGATTATCGCAAATTCTTTCTGTTTTAAGAAAGCAAACTTTTGTTATACTCTCATTAAGTTACATTAGTTATGTTAATTAAAATAGATAGGTAATATAATCTCTTACCCACCCCGTTTTAAAAGAACAGGCAAATGTTTGTGATTTCATGGGGGCAGCCATCTTTTTGATTGAAAGGAGGTTACAGGGAGCATGGGACACAGTTCCAACTGTCCTGTGTCCTGATCACCCCTCCCAGCTGCGAGCTAGACTTCAAATCTCACATTTTAAACCACTTAACGACCGCCTAACGCCCCGAGCGGCCTTTCCATGCTAGTTCACGGAGACTGTCTCCGTGAACAGCGTGCGAGCCGCTGATCGCGGCTCGCACGCATAGTGTAAACATCCGGGGAAGAAATCCCCGCTGTTTACATCACACGGCGCTGCTGCACAGCAGCGCCGTGACGTAGATCGGCGATCCCCGGCCTCTGATTGGCCAGGGATCGCCGGCATCTGATAGGCAGAAGCCTGTCCTATCCGGCGCAGGACGGAACTCCGTCCTACGCCACTCACAGGTACAGGGAGAGGGAGGGAAAGCCGGGGAGGGCGGAAAGCGCTGCGGAGGGGGGCTTTGAAGAGCCACCCCGGAAAGTGCAGGCAGCCGGCGGCGATCAGACCCCCCCAGCAGGACATCCCCCTAGTGGGGAAAAAAGGGGGGAAGTCTGATCGCCCTGGCTATTTCCTGATCGGTGCTGCGGGCTGGAGAGTCCACGCAGCACCGATCAGAAGAAAACCCCGTGGTCCTTAAGTGGTTAAAAACTAATTTGCACCAAAACAGCAGAATGAGAACACTAACATCAGAAATCCCATCATGCTTTGCACAGCATCATGGTAAAAATGCCTGAATAATTTTCTTCTGTGCAGCTAAAAATGTGGCTTGGGTAAGAACAACAAAGTTCTGATGCTGTAAAAGAATTACAAAGCCTTTTCAGTGCTGCTGAGTAGATTTTTAGTCTGGAGGGTCACTTTAAAGATGGCAGCTCCTCTGCAGACATTGCAGAATAAGAGTTTAGAGGGATATCAACATGTAAGCTACAACTGCTCCCATTTGGAAAATCAGTTCAGGTGTATTTTAAGCCTCTGATCATACACATACAAACACTTTTTAGATATAAAGAATCCATGGACTGGTGTCATGCTTAGGAAAGCTTATTAAATCATTACATAACAATGGAAAAGGGTGTGTTGACAAGATACTTATGGTTATAAAACCCTGTGGCAAAAATGTTCAGCTGCTGTCAAACTTTACTGACAAGCTACACCATCAAGAACCTTCCAATTTATCTATTAACAAATGTTTAGATTGTTAAATCAGCCAAATGCTACCTTAACATTTCTTCAATGCGTCTGCAGTCATTTCAAATAAGCACACCCAGTAATTAGAAGAATGAACACTTCAAGTAGAGTTACTCCCAAAACTTTAAAAACTACCTGCAGAAAGAAGATATGATCCTATACTTTGCAGTCACACTGGTGACTGAAACTCCTCTTGGCAGGTCTATTTCCAGTCCTTTCTTTGCCTTTTCATTATTGTGACGGGTCACTAATTCTATATTTATCATGGTGGCTGGCTGCATCCCAGCTCTTCCAGTCACAGGAACTCTGTGTAAGCACAGGAAGCAGCTTTGATTGATGGAGCTGAAGCCCTCTCACCTGTCCCTTAATCCCCATGACTGAAAATGTAGGCAGCAGCATGAGAAGAAGATTTACTGAGCCACAGAGAAGCCAGGTACTATTATGAAGAAGGAAGATGAGGGTCCAGGCTGTTAAGTGGAGATAATTGAGAATGGATTTGAGTAATAAGTTAGATTATGGTGTGAGAGTTTATTTCAAAGCAATTGGATTTAACTTGATCCTTTTCAGCTTGTTTTGTTTGCATAAGTTTTGCAAACTGCCTGAGACTATAATGATCGCATGTATGGCCAAATTAATGCTTCCTGGTCTACACACTGAAAACGTTTACCACAAGCATACTGTTAGCAAGCTGCATTGTCTTGTTACTTTATATTACAGTATAATCCATTTAAAGTAGACTCGAAATTACCTGGCCAAGTAGTTTATTATATCAGAAGTTTACTATTTAAGAATTTGTCATACTCAATGCAATATTCATGCAACAGCTTGCACAGAAAGGTACCAACAGTTTGCACCACATGCCTGTGCAGCCTGAATGATACTGTAGCATTGCAGCCATGCACAAACAAGTCTTCCAATGCAACGTCAGATATGGTACAGGTACAGTACTGTAAATACACAGCAAACATGCAAAAGCTAGTCTCAGATAGTAGGTAATTCCCTCAGTTCAACAAGCAAGCTTGTAAATGCACAGAGAGATGGCGTCTAGGCTTGATGAAGAACAGTAATGCACAGTGCTCAATATGCAGGGAATTTGCATGCAGCAATAAGGCAGCAGCTTACATAGGAAGCATTGGTCTTACCAGTTGATGCTGCTCACAGTCTTAAGTCCATGCACCACCCAGGTAATTTATGCGGGCCTATTGTACTCTACAGATAGTGAGCAGATAACAGATGGAAGCTGGCCCATCCACTGACCATGGCACATGGGTCTAATGAGGCATGTACCCTCCCAGTTTCCGCTATACACATATATACATTACTGCAGGGGAAAAAAACAGGTTTACTACAACTGAAGTTTGATTATATTTGTATTCACTATGCCCAGGGCCAGCGTTACACAAATGTACTTATAATGGCACTTGGCCGAGACCTGGACATGTATTTTACTATACCTGAAATATTATATCTGATATATTGTAACAGAGAACATGATGAAAAAAATATGTTCTGCCCACAGCAAATGGTCCTTCATTTGTATCATTTATAAACCTGGGCTGTATTCTTTACATTTTAACCTCTTCGGGACCAGCACCCTCTGCCCCCTTAAGGACCAGAGGGTGCTAGTCCAGTAAACCGCCGCTTCCCAACAAATCGACATGAAAGTCCCTCTGTCCCCGCCGCAGGCTGCTCTCTCTGCCATCGCTATGACGGCAGAGCGCTGTGTGCCGGTCAGGAGCCGTTTTCATTGGCTTCTGACCCTGTCACTCCATGTAAGCCAATGGGAACAGCTTACATGAATGACAGGGCCAGGAGCCAATGAAAATGGCTCCAGCCCGGCTCACAGTGCTCTGCCGCCATAGAGGCTGCAGGGCAGCACATTTCTGCGGAGACCGAGCGGCGACAGCGGCGGAGATGGGCGGGGGCGCGCGGTGAATGGGACGTAGAGATTACGTCCGGTCAGAACCGCAGCACCCCCTGCCCGCCATAGATTTATACTGCGGCGGTCCGCAGGTAGTCAAAGTCAATTGGTTGCTTCAAAGAGAAAAACACATGATTTACCTAGTACATTTATCTACATGAGGTTCTAGCAGCAGTGGGGCTGCATGGTGTGCATGCAGAGGTTCAACTACAGGACTATCACGCTATATTGGGCCCCCGCCTCTCCCTTTGCTTTTTTTCTCCATGATTTAACAACTGCAGGACTATGTTATGGACTAATAAATCACAAGTTGTATGTACCAGCAGCATAGCTTATTGCACAGCTATGGTGCCAATGCCACAACCCAAATGAACATTGATATTTACTCACAAATTAAGTATTAAAACTTGCAGCACATAATTACAAGCAGCACTTTTTCTGGCAGCAACAACTGTAGTACAAAGCTCTTGGTTATGAAGAAGAATTAAACCACACTAATCAGGGTACAACTCATCAATAAATTACTTGACTGCATTTTTTCCATCTGTAAAGGCAATTTAGATCATACATCCCTTGCGGTGTAGAAGCTGCCATTGTCTGCATACCTCCCAACTTTTTTAGATAAGAAAGAGGGACACAAGCCACACCCCTAATCACGCTCTCGGCACCCCCCTAGTCACGCATAGCATAAAGATTACATAAGGAAAATGTGTTTTATAATTCAAACCTCACTGGTCCTTTCTATCCTGGTTTATTTCCCTTCATATTTACACACAAACATAAGAAATATATCAATTTAAAGGATGGGAATAAGGATTACAGTCAATTAAGCATATGTTTAAGTGTAAAATACATATATTTACATAGATCTGTACATCAGTTCTGAAAGAGGGACAAATGAGGAAGAAAAAGGGACAATGGGACATGGCTCGCAAAGAGGGACTGTCTCTCCAAAAGAGAGACAGTTGGGAGCTATGTGTCTGTATCCATGTTATTTTGATTTAATTCAAGTGGAGCCAAAGCAAAAACTTTTTCTTTTGGATATATTAAGCAGAAAATAGAACCTTTGATTTTTTTGTTTTTTAAGTTTCTGCGTGAATTATGCTTTGTGTGATTGTGCTTTCACTTGCTGTCTCATTGACAGAGTCACAGAGAACAAGACACAAGTCACTATCTATCCCTTTGACAGGGTCTCAGAGAACACAAGGCAAGGGGATTACTCCCCGATGGAGACACTGTCTGCTCTAATAACCTGTGGTTTTAATCCATCCTTCACTTCTCCATTCTGTCCAGAGCTAAATTTAAAAAAAAAAGGTACTTTTAACCACAATAATATAAATCATTCTTGCTTGAGTAGATTTTTGACAGATTGCTGTAAAAACTCTTTAGTGAAAAGTCAGAATAGAGGCAAGAAGTATTAATATTTATAAAGCACTGTTTTTACTACTAATACATCTTGCAATATCAGGGCTTTCTACTTGGAAATCACATTTCCAGACTTTCTTTATATTTGACCGCTTACCGACACTTGCTTGTATAAGAAATCAGATTCTGATGACGAAGCCTTTTGAAAGTCATGGGTGACTTTTTCAGAGATTTGTCAGGAATATATACACTTTTGAATGTATGATAAGAACAACATTGCAGATAACAAATTAAAGTACACCTGACGTGAGAGGGATATGGAGGCTGCCATATTAACTTCTTCTTGAAGGGAACCCCAGGTGAGAGTGATATGGAAGCTGCCATATTTATTCTCCCCCCATGAAGTTGCATCTGAGCATGGCAGTTGTCATCCTCAGACAAGACATGAGATTTTTGGCTGCCAGGTACCGCTGATGCGCATCAAGCAAGACACATGCTGAGTTACCAAACCCTAAAAATCCAAAAGGGGCTGGAAAAACTTTTACCACAGTTCATCACCGCCACCACTTTAACCAGCAATGGCCAAATACCTGATAAAACTATAGTATATTGAGTGTTTGACTTTTACTGGCATCACTGACGGGTTGGATGTATTGTTAGACCGCTCTTGTCACCTGACAGCACATGAGCTCTTTCAGAAACAAACATCAAAGCTAATGCATATCAAAGAAAATGGAAATACACTTGCTGAACTGACTAGCCAAACAAGGACCCTGATAAGCCGTACGATGAAAAATGGGCGTACAGGTGCCCTGGAAAAATTGCGCCGCCATAGGCGTCCATTATAAAAGCTGGGATTTGTGGCAATGAGAGGAAATCTGGGCCAGGGAGGTGCCCAATAAAATAGCAGGCACCGAGTCTTCCCGCTATGTAAAGTCACAATTTGCATAGCAGGAAGATTCAGCACCCACTGTTTTATCAATTTTTGTTACCCATGATCTTCTGATAGGCCAAGGAGTAAGATATGTGCTTGCCAAGGTGTCAAGCCTGAGAGTCAGTGGGACTAAATGCCCATATTCCCCTGAAACTACATTTATTTGAAACAAAAGATCGGTTAGAATGTACAACTAGGATTTGCAAAAAAAAAAAAAAAAAAAAGATGCTTCCAGACTTTACAATACGTGTCAAACATCTGCCCAAAAAGATGATCCAGTGTGTTGGAAATTTTCAGTTACAGTTATGGGCTGTTATGTATCTTTACAGGGAACTAATGAATATGTCTGATCTGTTCATGTACTATACCTACATGCTGTGAGCACATACTTCCACCTTCGACTACTATATCATCTCAGTCACGGCTAATGACATTGACAACATTTGAGTTTTATTGCTTGTTTGAATGGATGCTAGAATGACACATGACCGTCAGTCCCCTGCTAGGCCTAGTCTGGTATCTGAGTAGGTATACAGGCAGAGAATGGTAGGAAAGCAAATTTAGTAATTATGGCTTCCATGTTTTCATTTCTTCAGGTTCTGTTTAAATTTGAACTACAAGAAGGATGCCTTATGAGATCTATCTAAATATCTATGCAGGGGCGGACTGACAACTCATGGGGTCCCCGGGCAACAGGAGATTATGTGGCCCCGTGTTGCCCACCTTTCATGTTTTTTTTAATAGAGTAAGATATAATAATTTACTGACAACAGCGTGGCGCACTGCAAATTGGGTGTGGTCATGCAACAGAATGTGGGCGTGGTCATGGATGGGGCAAAATATACATGACCTTAGCAGTGGTGTAAAAGTTCTGCCGGGGAAGTTTGAGCTCTGCCACAGTGTATCCCCCAAAATACATGTAATCTGACAGCATTTCACCAAAAATAAACACAATTTGGCAGAAGTTCCTCCAAAATAAAGATATAAAGATAATATGGCAGTCATTCCCCCAAAATAGACATAATCTGGCAGCAGCGGTTCTCCCAACATACACATAATTTGGTAGCGATTCCCCAAAATACGTGTAATCTGGCAGTGGATCACCCAAAATACATATAATCTGGCAGCAGTGGTTCCCCAAAAATACACATAATCTGTAAACAGCGGTTCCCCCAACATACACAATCTGGCAGCGGTTAGTGTTGGGTGAACACCTAGATGTTCGGGTTCGCGAACGTTCGCCGAACATCGCCGCGATGTTCGGGTGTTCGCGCCGAACTCCGAACATAATGGAAGTCAATGGGGACCCGAACTTCCGTGCTTTGTAAAGCTTCCTTACATGCTACATACCCCAAATTAGCAGGGTATGTGCACCTTGGGAGTGGGTACAAGAGGAAAAAAAATATTTGAAAAAGAGCTTATAGTTTTTGAGAAAATTGATTGTAAAGTTTCATATATAGTGTGGCTGAGCGGTGTACACAGAGTGGCAGTAAACACAATGCTATATAGTCTGGCTGAGCGGTGTACACAGAGTGGCAGTACACACAATGCTCTATAGTCTGGCTGAGCGGTGTACACAGAGTGGCAGTACACACAATGCTATATAGTCTGGCTGAGCGGTGTACACAGAGTGGCAGTAAACAATGCTATATAGTCTGGCTGAGCGGTGTACACAGAGTGGCAGTACACACAATGCTATATAGTCTGGCTGAGCGGTGTACACAGAGTGGCAGTACACACAATGCTATATAGTCTGGCTGAGCGGTGTACACAGAATGGCAGTACACACAATGCTATATAGTCTGGCTGAGCTGTGTACACAGAGTGGCAGTACACACAATGCTATATAGTCTGGCTGAGCGGTGTACACAGAGTGGCAGTACACACAATGCTATATAGTCTGGCTGAGCGGTGTACACAGAGTGGCAGTAAACAATGCTATATAGTCTGGCTGAGCGAGGTACACAGTGGCAGTACACACAATGCTATATAGTCTGGCTGAGCCGTGTACACAGAGTGGCAGTAAACAATGCTATATATAGTGTGGCTGAGCGAGGTACACAGTGGCAGTAAACAATGCTATATATAATGTGGCTGAGCGAGCGGTGTACTACTGTTCCCAGCAGCGACACACAATGACTGGGGGGGACCCTGGCTAGCGTGGCTGGAGAGCGAACTACCCTGCCTGCCTACCCAAAGCTAAACCCACAGAGAAATAGCGGAGAAATGACGTGGTTCGGGTATTTATTTACCCGAACCACGTGACCGTTCGGCCAATCAGAGCGCGTTCGGGTCCGAACCACGTGACCCGTTCGGCCAATCACAGCGCTAGCCGAACGTTCGGGGAACGTTCGGCCATGCGCTCTTAGTTCGGCCATATGGCCGAACAGTTTGGCCGAGCACCATCAGGTGTTCGGCCGAACTCGAACATCACCCGAACAGGGTGATGTTCTGCAGAACCCGAACAGTGGCGAACACTGTTCGCCCAACACTAGCAGCGGTTCCCCAAAAATACACATAATTTGGCAGCTGTTCCCCATAATACATTTAATCTGGCAGCAGCAGTTCTCCAAAAATAGTTAATCTGGCAGCAGTTCCCCCAAAACAGGTATCCCCAGTATAGGTAACCAGGTCTAAAGGTATCCCCAGTGGAAGTAACCAGGTCTATAGGTGTTCCTAGTACAAGTATCAAGGTCTATAGGTGTCCCTAGTATAAGTAGCCAGATCTATAGGTGTCCCCAGAGTAGATAACTAGGTCTATAGATGTCCCCAGTTTAGATAGCCAGGTCTATAGATGTCCCCAGAATAGGTAGCCAGGACCATAGGTGTCCCCAGAATAGATAGCCAGGTCTATAGGTGTCCCAAGTATATGTAGCCAGGTCTATAGGTGTCCCCAGTATATGTTGCCAGGTCTATAGGTGTCCCCAGTATATGTAGCAAGGTGTATAGGTGTCCCCAGTATATGTAGCCAGGTCTATACAGTAGGTGTCCCCAGTATATGTAGCCAGGTGTATAAGTGTCCCCAGAACAGGTAGCCAGTTCTATAGGCGTCTCCCCCCAGGAGGGGAGGAGTGCAGTGAAGGAGAGTGGTGGGCACAGTGGTGGGGAAGGTACCTTCACCTTGGGGCACTTGGGGCACACTTTTACTTCCTCGCTCTCCCCTCCGGTATTTTTAAATGTCGTGGCTGACAGTGGGCGGGGACTTACCGCTGTTCTTCCAGACCAGCTTCAAGGGAGCTCTGCTCTGTGCGCCACTAGTCTGGTCTTGAGTAGACCACACTAGTGGCACACAGAGCAGAGCTTCCTTGCGGCTGGAAGAACAGCAGTAAGTCCTCTCCCGCTGCCAGCCGCCGAGTCACCTACACTTAAAAATACCAGAGGGGAGAGCGAGGAAGGGGAGAGCGAGGAAGGGGAGCCCCAAGGTGACGGAAGGGGGGAGATGTCCCCCCTTCCCCACCAATGTGCCCACTGCTCCCCTTCACTTCTCCCCTCCTGCTCAGGGTGCTCTGGTGGGCCCCCCCCCCCCCCGACCATGGGCCCTTGGTCCATGCCCAAGTGCCGGAATGGTCAGTCCACCCCTGTATTTATGATTGTATTGTTTATTTCTGGATTATGGGTAAAAAGAAAAAAAAAAGAAAAAAAAAATCGGTTGATTCTCTGCTTGTGCTGGCTCTGCAAACTTTGTCAGCGGTCACCAGCAGGATTATTTCTGAGCACAAAGGTTCCACTGTCCAGCTGGAAACTTTGCAATCCCTAATATTTTTTACCAGATTGTAAGCAAACAAAAGGAATTCAGAAATAAATTGCTATAATTGATATAGCCTATGGGGTAATTTCTCCTTTAAATAAAAATGCTATATGAAGTAAAAAAAACTCTTGGAAAGAAAAGACTTTATTACACCATCTCCTGAATGATGCTTCCCATTGTAATTGTGCAGTTTCTTTTCCCCATGTGACAGCCAGGAGGACTTAGAGAAGAATTGCTGCCATAAAATGCCAATGACGCTCTGGTCTAAGAGAAATGATAAGCGTCAGCTTTACTTTCCACATGTTGGATTATTTTTCATTTTGCTGAGAGCTATGCTTTTTGAGCCAATGTTATCATTTCCCCTAAAGGTTATTGCATTCTACACACAGTATATGTGTTTTACACACTTTTACTACGTTAGCATTTGCTCTGTATGACACAGATTACATTTTTTATGTGGGTTATGACCAGTATTTTTTTTTGGGACGCTGGAAATGGCTTACTAGTAATTATCTTCTATTACACAGCACTAGATGTATTTCACTTTGCAATGTTTTTAGTAAAGGATTTGCACATTCCAATTTATCAGCTGTGTAAAATTCTGCTGGCTTTAGATCTCTGTAATATAACTTGTTACCCCGTCACAAATGGAAGAAAAAGTATTATTTAAAAGGAAAAAAATCTACAGCTGCCTGACTGCTTGTAGACAGACTTGACACGCACCCCATGCCAAGGTCATGCCTGTGCACTAGAGATTAGTTATCACAGGAGCATGGCTTCAACCAACATGCAATCACTCTTCCTCCTGCATGCATGCCCATATGACTAGAGAAATTGTGGTGGAGACTGACTTTAAAGTGGATCCGAGATTAACTTTTACTCCTTGCATAATTGTGTTCCTTACATATAGTTTATAGGGCATTCCTCAAGCCAAATACTTGTTTTGTTTTGTTTTAATACCCTAATTTCCTATAAACCAAACAAGCCAGAGTGCCTTGGCGCTTGCAAGGGATTGTGGGATTTCAGTCTGGGCAGGTGAAAAAGGTGTTATTAGCTATAGATTTCAGAGGCAGAGTTTTCACAATCTGAGAGCTGCAGTGCAGATACAGATCAGTTGCCTGTGTAATGGAGGAGATAAGAGTGGAGTTTTCACAGAATATGCAGATTAGCATGCCTAGATACAGATTAACTTGCCTGTGTGTGTAATTGTGTAATAGTGACAAGCAGAAAACATGTCTGCTCCCATTGTATCACAGGAAAAAATATTAATATACTGTTGAAGCTGTTTGAAGATAAATTTGCTGTGTAAACTATCTAAACTTTAGATAAGATATATAGACAAGTCACTTGTTATATTTAGTTTTTCATCTCGGATCCGCTTTAAGTAGTTCTTACCTGTTAAACGAAAATCAGATCTTTGGACAGCTGAGGAAAGTCCCATTCACCATTATTAGGTCAGGCGTGGTAAAAAGACTAACAGTGAATGAAAAAGAAACATGGTTTGTTTAAATTACTAAAATGATATTCCAGCTACGGAGAAGGGGGAAGATATCTCCATGCTCAATAGTATTCCATCAATTTTCCCTTGGAATTAAGAGGAACGAAAACTACAGTCACTGCAGAAAACATAGTCCCAAAAATGATAGCAACTGCACAAAACATAGCCCTGACAGGCGGTTTATCAGCTGGTCATTCCTGTTTTCTCCACTCTCATTCAGAAGCAATACATCAATGAAGCTCCTATTCAATAGCATTTTGAAACTGTGTCTAAACAGATTTTCATACATAACATTTTTTTTTTATAATGTGTGAATCTAGAGTTCCATTTTCAGTCCTGTTAAAGAGCATTCACACGTGTTTTAGATTTTAACTACGTCAGTCCAGGAAAGGTTAAACCAGGCATGGGCAAACTCGGCCCTCCAGCTGTTAAGGAACTACAAATCCCACAATGCATTTGCCTTTATGAGTCATGACTGTGGCTGTCAGACTCTCTGCAATGCATTGTGGGACTTGTAGTTCCTCAACAGCTGGAGGGCCATGTTTGCCCATGCCTGGGTTAAACCATGCCAGCTGCCTGGCACTCCTGCTGGGCTCTTTGGCTGCAGTAGTGTCCAAATCATACGCCTGGAAAAAGTATGCTGCTAATACAGTCAGACTTCAGTCACAAACATCTGTCTGCTTGTGTTCAGGGTCTGTAGCTAAAAGTATTAGAAGCAGATAATCAGCAGGACAGCCAGGCAGTATGCATTGTTTAAAAGGAAATCTTTGCCAGGACACTATTTGCTTGGAGCTGGTATAGTTTCCCTGTTGAGTTAATGGGTTTCCCTATCAAACTTTGGCATTGGACTGTGGTAGAGAGAGAGTTGGAGAGTTGGAGCTTTTCTGAGAGACCGCTAGTAACATGAATTATTCAGTGTAATCTGTAAAGCAGTATAGAAATTGAGATCATAAGAGAAATGGAGATTGACTCATAGCTAGTTCTGGTCTGACTGAGTCTGTGTGTTGTGTGCTCAGCAGAAAATCAGGTCTGTGGCTGTCTGTGATCTAGAACCATCTGAATCATAGCTAGACACAATTGCAAAACCTTTGGCACAGAAGACATTTCATCTGTATGCTGGTTTTAGCCGGAAATCTACTTCATAAATGAGACAAGTGACATTTTTATCCTCTTGTTCCTTGTTCATTAATTCTACTGAAAGCTCCACACAGGATATTTCATTCAACATGAATTTGCCTTTGCCACCTATACTGGGTGACGCCTTGACTACCTATACTGGGGGTGCCTAGTATAGGTATACTGGGGTACGCCTTGACTACCTATACTGGGAGTGCCTACCTATACTGGGGGACGCCTTGACTACCTATACTGGGAGTGCCTACCTATACTGGGTGACGCCTTGACTACCTATACTGGAGGTGCCTACCTATACTGGGGGACGCCTTGACTACCTATACTGGGGGTGCCTACCTATACTGGGGGACGCCTTGGCTACCTATACTGGGGGAAGGTGTAAAGGTGCACCTTTGCTTATCTATCTATACTGGAGGGCTACATATTTTTTTTTCGTGAAGGGAGGGAGCCCTTGGCTACCTATTATTATGGGAGAAGGGCACTATGACTGGGGGTGGGGGGCACAAATTATGTGTCGCTTTGGGCCACAAAAATCTTAGCAACACACATCTGGCAGTTGAACAGGAGATTCAACAATAATGAGGAACAAGATAGACACTGGAGGAAACAAAGAATGTAGAAAGGCAAGTTAAAATGAAAGGGACAACACCACCTAATTACATTTAATGGACCACTGACATGAAAAATTGCAATGACGTAACTAGGGGAAGAGGCAGCGATGAGCTGGTGACACCCAGAGCCCTGTCCAGCCACCTGTATCCAATGTGCTCAGTTCCCACAGCTGAGGCAATGAATGCAGAGTATTGCGCGTGCCAAAGCCTGGCTGATATCTCTCCTGCATGCCTTTGTCTGACCTCCAATCACCACTCAGCCCTTCCCCAGAGTTGGTACCTCTTCCTCCACTCGTGCAATCACATGATGCAGGAAGAGATGCCGGACACTAGGAGGAGAGCTGAGCAGACAGGAGGTCAGAAAACGCTGCATGGCAGATTATTTGCGATATCAGCATGGATTACACTCACGCAATACTCTGTGTTCATTGCCTTAGCTGGTGGAGCCAAGCACAGTGGACACAACGAGGCCCACAAAATCCACCAGGTGCGGGGTTTGGGGGACACTAGACTAGCTCACAGTCTAATCTAACCATAGTCATAGTCTAATGTCCTACCATAGTCCTAATCTAATGCTCCTTCTGCAGCGCTTTACAGAGTACATAGCCATTTCCCCCAGAGGAGCTCACAATCTCATCCCTCCCTCATATTAACCACCCTGGCGTTCTGATTAAATCGCCAGGGTGGCTGCGGGAGGGTTTTTTTTAAATAAAAAAAAAACTATTTCATGCAGCCAACTGAAAGTTGGCTGCATGAAAGCCCACTAGAGGGCGCTCCGGAGGCGATCTTCCGATCGCCTCCGGCGCCCAGAATAAACAAGGAAGGCCGCAATGAGCGGCCTTCCTTGTTTTGCTTATATCGTCGCCATAGCGACGAGCGGAGTGACGTCATCGACGTCAGCCGACGTCCTGACGTCAGCCGCCTCCGATCCAGCCCTTAGCGCTGGCCGGAACTTTTTGTTCCGGCTACGCTGGGCTCAGGCGGCTGGGGGGACCCTCTTTCGCCGCTGCTCGCGGCGGATCGCCGCAGAGCGGCGGCGATCAGGCAGCACACGCGGCTGGCAAAGTGCCGGCTGCGTGTGCTGCTTTTTATTTGATGAAAATCGGCCCAGCAGGGCCTGAGCGGCGACCTCCGGCGGTACTGGACGAGCTGAGCTCGTCCAGACCGCTCAGGTGGTTAAACAGAGGTAGCTGTCGCACTCACTCCTTTCCCTTTTATTGGGGGGGGCTGTCTGTGAATAAATCAGCATCGGGTGTTAAATACCCTAGGTATGACACTGAAAAACTGTAATATTTAAAATGCATTATACACATACAGTGCATCTGAGATATACATTTGTTTCTGAGTAAAATGCACCGTGAATGTATTTTTCCATATGTTGCAGTCACTTACAGCAGTGTTCTCATAACCCTGTCCTCAAGGCCCCCCAACAGTGTGTGTTTTGTGGAAAGCCAAAGATGGAGTTAATCAGCACTGCAGAGACACTGATTACCCATCCTGTGAATGTTTGTGGTTTCTGCAAAACATGTACTGTTGAAGGGCCTTGAGGACAGGGTTGGGGAACTCTTACTTACGGTAGGTAATAAAAATATGACAGATCTGGCTTTGGACAAGTACATCGCCTCATGGGACATTCTCAGAATTCATTTTATTCTTTACAAAAGCACTCCCTGTAAAAGGCCTATAGATGCCTGCCTGCCTCCCTACTCCTTCACATACTATTTTGGCAGTTGGACTAAACTACTGACATTCTGTAAGTGCTTTTGAAAATAAAGAAAAAAAACGAGTAACTCCCATGAAGAAATAGACTAATCCAAAACTTGTCAGATTTTTACTACCTACTTTAAAGGGACTCCGAGCACGTCTCATGGGCATACCTTTAAAGAGAATCTGTATTGTTAAAATCGCACAAAAGTAAACATACCAGTGCGTTAGGGGACATCTCCTATTACCCTCTGTCACAATTTCGCCGCTCCCCGCCGCATTTAAAGTGGTTAAAAACAGTTTTAAAAAGTTTGTTTATAAACAAACAAAATGGCCACCAAAACAGGCAGTAGGTTGATGTACAGCATGTCCACACATAGAAAATACATCCATACACAAGCAGGCTGTATACACCCTTCCTTTTTAATCTCAAGAGATCATTTGTGTGCTTCTTTCCCCCTGCAGCTATCTTCCACTGAAGTGTCAGGCTGTTTCTTCCTGCAGAGTGCAGACAGCTGTGCCTGTATGTAATTCCTCAGTATGTGAAAGCCCAGCCAGCTCAGAGGACGATTTATCCAGCTTGTAAAAGATAATAGAGCAGAGAGAAGCTGCACTAATCTAAATAATACACAGGCAGTGTGCAGAGAGGGGCCTGGAGGTGGGAGATGCATCACAGAACCACAACACTGAAGAACTTGGCAGCCTTCCAGACACAGCCTGACAAGTCTGACAAGAGAGAGATAAGTTGATTTATTACAGAGATGGTGATAGTAGAACATGCTGCAGTAAGCCAGAACACATTAGAATAGCTTTTGGAACTTGTAGGATGATAAAAAACAGGATGCAATTTTTGTTACGGAGTCTCTTTAAGACTCCGAACAGTACTGCAAAGTACTTAAAGATGCATATCTTTCTGTAGCTTGTGCTCTCCTCTTTCATTTGATGCCTGAATTGCCATTCTACACCAAATAGTTTTCGTTGGATTTCAATTTAAAAATTGCGGCACCATTTTGGCTATGTTATAACTTCCGGGTCACCCCGTCTTCTCTGTTAGAGAAGTGCATCACTGAATGAAGCAGGAAGAGGAAGTGACACGCATGGCCATTGCAAGAGGCTCCTCAAGAGGGGTCATAGCACGACTGTTGGAAGTCGTCTGGCTTAAAGGGAACCTGTACTGAGTAAAATTATTTAAAACACATGAGGTAACTTGAAATGAACATTACATTGTTACCTTGCCATCAGATCCTTTCAGAAGCGCACCATTTTCTTATGACAATGATCCCTTCCAGTTCTGACAACATTTTGTCAGAACTGAAATATATCAGTTGCTGTCAGTTAGGCCCGGTTCACACTGGCGTTTATTTGCGGACCGCAGCCGGACTGCAAAGTCCGCAAACGGAACGGACGATTAAGGGTCCATTTTTAATCAATGGACCCGTGCGCACTCGTCCGTCCCTCCGGATCCAGATGCAGTCTGCGGTCCAGCCTGCGGTCCGGAATTTTCCAACATGCTCCAATTTTCCGGACCGGTCCTCCGTCCACCACCGCCGGACCGGATCCAGACAAGAAATCGAGCACAACAGGAACTGAGGGGAAATGGAAGTGCACAACACACTTCCGGATGAAAGCCGGACATCCTACCCCACTTCCTGTGGGGTTCTCTATGGTTCAGGCGGCCATGTGGACGTACCCAGCGCTGGACAGTCCCCAGCCTCTCCACAGCCACCCAGAACACAGCGGAGGACAGGGAAGGACCCGACCATCCAGACGCAGGGCCCCACGGGACAAGGAAGATGATGTCCGCACAGCAGGCTCTCCCCAAGAAGGACTCCAGCGCTTTTCCAGACCTTCCAGGCACCTCTTTGAAAATGGAAACGGATCCAGGACGCACGAAGAATGGAAGAAGATCTGGATGAAAACTGAACATGACCTGACCGGATCCTGATGGCGAACGGATGTTCTCAGAACGGACCGGATCGGAATGGATCCGTGCCACCGGTAAGTATTTCATCAACACACTAGTGTGAACCGGGCCTTATTTAATAGTTGCTGTCAGTTATAGCTGAGAGGACAACTGATATGCCCGGTAATGTCCATGTTTCCCTATGGCTCAAGTGGGAGATATTACAGTTTAATAGTGTGCTGACCAGGAAGCTGTTATGAGGAAATGGCCATTTTCAAAATGAAGGACGGAGAATTCCCTTGATCAAAGTGGACATACAGGACGCGGGAAAGGAGAAATAGATTGAGTAGTAGACTACACGGGGGGTAAGTTATTTTGACTTTTAATTTTCAGTTCAGGTTTTCTTTAAAGGCATGCCCATGAGAGGTGCTCGAAGTCCCTTTAAGTGAGAGCAATATAACTAAAAATGATAGTGCATTTTACTTTGGAAAAAATGCACATTTCATATGAATGCATAAACATGTATTTTACATTTTAAAATTTTTCATGGTAGCGGTCCTTTAAAATATTATTCTCAGTTTATAAACCTATCAATGCATCTTTATGCTGTTAATAGACCATATACATGGATTATAGGTGTAAAGAGAGATCAGCTCTTATTAAATTCAAATATCCTCCTAGGTCATATTCTCCCAACTTATCAATAAAATGCTTTTTAATCCGCTAGCAAGCAATACTCAAATTATTTTGGACAGCTTTTTTCAATATACACATTTTTTAAAATACATATAAAAACATATACAATTAAGAAGTAGGTTTCTTCCATAGTAAAACGAGCCATAAATTATTTTTCTCCTATGTTGCTGTCACTTACAGCAGGTGGTAGAAATCTGACAGAACTGACAGGTTTTGAACTAGTCCATATCTTAATGGGGGATTCTCAGCAAGCCTTATATTCTTTATAAAAGGACATTCCCTGAAAAGGATTTATGCAATGATGCTGGGCAGCCTCCCTGCTCGCTGCCCATTTTTGTGGCAGTTGGAGAGAGCAACTGCCATTTACTAAGTGCGTTTGAAACTAAACAAAACCTGAACATTTCCTGTGAGTAGATGGGCTTGTCCAAAACCTGTCGGTAATGTCAGATTTCTACTACTTACTGTGACAGCAACATAGGAGAAAAGTAAATTATGACTCATTTTACTCTGGAAGAAACATACTTCTTATTTGTATGTGTTTACATTATTTGTATGCGTTGATATTTATTTTCTCGCCTTGCAGCACTGGGTCCCCGGTTCGAATCCTAGCCAATTTCCTCTGGGAACTCTGTACAGCGTTGTGTAAGATGTCAGCGCTTTCTAAATAATAATAATGTAAAATTTTACAATTTTTGCAGTAGTGGCCCTTTATAGGAAACCTGTAGACTTTAAAAAAAAAAAAAGTTCTAATTCATTTTCTTCAGTCACCATCCACTGCGTCCTCGCTTCTGTCGCTGGGAGTGTACTGCACATTCGCAGTAGAGATTTTCTCATGCTGCGTCTGCGCAGGATGCTCTCAGCCATGGGAGAATGTAGGAGGACCAGGGCCGCGCAGGCGCAGTGGACATCGACTTGTAAGTCGGCGAGAAGAAAAATGAGCTGCGGTGGGGGACCAGAGGATTGTTTCGTAACGTCATGGGCACAAAGTGGCTGCAGGGGGCTGGCAGAAGCACCAGGTAAGTGATTTTAGAGCCTTCAGTTACACTTTAAGTTTTCTCCTAGGTGATATTTCCACACCTTACTGCCTTTTAAACCACCACTAATGCCTTTTAAGCCACCAACAAGCAAGACAATACTTAGAAAGTATTTTTTCACCTAATTTTTGGTACTTTTTCAATTGCAGAGTGCTGAATAGTGCTGAAAAGTGATTTTAAAAAGAAGTTGAAAAATGATCTTCTAGATATCTCCTACATCTACATAAATGCCAGATTTTAAGTGACAAACTGAAATAGTTCTAAGTCCTTAAAGGAAAACATGTAACTAATACATATAAGTACTTGTTTTAAGGCAAAATTGGGCCAAAACTCACATCTAAAAATGTAGTATGCAAATGTAAAAGCATCCAGAAAAGGGAACTATAATGAAAACATTTTGTGAGTTACTTATTGACCTGTTTCCCATATATAAACACACACACCTACATTATATGTTTTCTGTCTGTTGTAAACAAGTATGATGACTAGAAAAATAATTATGAGTGTTGTTTTTCTACAGTCCAGAAACTCAGAAAGAGTGAATCATTAACAGCAAAACCAATTAAAAGATAAAGCAATAATTATTCATTTGAACATCTTCATAAGTGATTAGAGGTTTCAAAGAATGGTGCGTCAGTAATTGCTAATTCTGATTATGGAAGCTGCATGAGACAACAAAAAAATAACACAGAAACCATATAAATTTCACATGCTATGGGACAAGTTCTGCAAAACACAGTGGGGCTACAGATGTCCTACTTTCATTATAATAACTAATGTATTCTCTGATAAATGGGTGGAAAAATATGAGACATTGGGTATAATTTTCTACAGAGACAGGAGGGCGCCCTGCTACGCCACTGTATGGGGGATAGTTTGCATACTTTTTTTTCTTTTTTAACTTTTTCACATTTGTTCGGTTTAAAATTTTTTTTTTTAAATAAAACAAACTCAAAAACTATTCTGTATCATGTCAGGAGCATTAAAGGGCTGCTTACTGTCAGTCAAAAGTTAGTTCTTAAAGAGGAACTCTACCTTGTGCATTAACCCCCATGGCGGTATAATTCTTTCCAGATTTAAGGTCTAAAAGCGGTACAATTTTTTTGCACCCTTTCAGACCCTCAAACCTGGAAAAAATGATGCTGCCAGGGAGATCTGCACAGCCCCAGCAATCACTCAACTCCCTGGCTCCAGCGCTGCAGTTATGCCTCCATCCTCCAGCTGGCGCTGCAACTCTAAAGTGAGATTGACGACTGTCATCAAGACGACAGCCGGTGATCTCATCAGGAGGAAGCAGAGCCCCGGAGGAGAGGAAGAAGAATGGCGTCAGACGTCGGGATCCCTGGGAGGTATGTAGAAATGCTCCTGCTGCGTGCATTGCTCTGCATAGAGCCTCAGGTGGCTACCCCGTGCAGAGGTCGGGATTACCGTTCTGAGCTGCGGTTTTCTGCCCCGACCCTAGCTCGGGGTTACCGCCAAGGAGGTTAAAGGTATCCCCGTAATTATAAGTATGTGCAATTATTTTATAAATACTATTTTCACATGTCCTAATGTGCTATGAGCCATTATTTTAAACAGAATGTTCTGTATCATGATAGTATTATACAGTAAGGGCTGTTTTACACAGAGAAACTGCAATTCGATCAGGCTTCTCTCGTTTTTCAATGCAACGATTTCGCCATGATCTGATGGGTGCACGGGTGCGATTGTGATGCATTTGTGATTTATGGCAGTTGGGAAAAAAAACAGGAGGGTAAATATTTTGAATTGCCAATTCATGGAAAATTCATATAGCTGCGGAATTGCCATGCAATTTTCTTGCACTCCTATGTTTTGTAAATATGAAACATGCAGCAGGCACAACAATTGCAATAAGGGAAAGCCTTATAGCAAACGAAGTGCACTAATAGAAACTTCAACACATGGGCTATCATTCATAAAGCATTTCCGCATGCGGAAATGCTTAAAACAGCTGACTTTACCGACCACTCGGCAAAGTCAGCATTCATAAAGCCTCTTTCCGCATGGAAAAATGACACTACCGAGCAGAGTGATAAATCACCGGCTTGTGCGATGATTATCGGTACAAATGTAGCAAAATGTTCATTCATAAAGAACACCGCAAGCGGTGTGAGGTCGGGAAGTTCCGCTCCCTCTGATGTGGCGATATCAATGTAAGTGAATGGAGACACACAGACCTCCCAGGCAGCTGCAGCAGAGCGGAACACGGAGAAATGTATCAACTCGGCAGCTTCCGTGTCTCCGCAAGCCTACCGCCTGCCTACCGCCAGCTTAGTTCGGGAAATCTCCGCACTGCTTCCGCACATGGATACATCTTCATGAATGCCCACCCAGAAGTCTAAAAATCCGTCAGCGGTGTTTTCCCGCACTGATTCTGTTTACCGACAGCCTGTTCATGAATGATAGCCATGGTTTCCATTAGTGCAAAGTGTACGTAGCGTTTTGCAATCCAATCACAATATGATATGAACAACTTTTACAGCTTACACCCTTAAATCCAAAATTCCTCTTGGAGCTCACACATCCTCTAGGACTCCTTTCTGGACAATGCCTTCTAAAAGCCCATCCCTACTGTTTGGGTTCAGAGTCAGTGCGGTTTGGGATTTGTTAAGAGTCCACAGCCTTTATTTGGAATATGAGCAACTAGGCTCAGAATTCCACATATCTGTTAATATGACCCCACTAAATAGGTTTTCATTAGACAAAACAAGACAAGACAAATAACATTTATATAGCGCTTTTCTCCTGGCGGACTCAAAGCGCCAGAGCAGCAGCCACTAGGACGCGCTGTATAGGCAGTAGCAGTGTTAGGGAGACTTGCCTAAGGTCTCCTACTGAATAGGTGCTGGCTTACTGAACAGGCAGAGCCGAGATTCGAACCCAGGTCTCCTGTGTCAGAGGCAGAGCCCTTAACCATTACACCATCCATTAGATTCAATGTTTCTTATCAAATTTAATGACTAATTTATTTTTTAAAATGACAACGTATATGGGTAATGGTAGAGGATAATTTGAAAACACTGTATGTTTAAAAGGGCACGGCTATCTCACTTATTGATTTTAGCTGCTGTACAGAAATCTTGACACCAGTGGCATACCTAGGGCATTTGACCCCCCCCCCCCCCCCCCAAAAAAAAAAAATGATGGGAAGGTTAAGGGGTTTGGTGCCGCTGCAAATTTTGGGGGATTTTTAGGGAAAAAGAGTTGTCAGGATATGGATGGAGCCAACCATTATCAAACTCTGTACTCTATACAGTGCTGCAGAAAATGTCAATGCTATATAAATGAATAATAATGATATGGTAGGACATTAGACTATTACTATGGTACAATTAGATTGTGAGCTTCTCTGAAGACAGTCAGAAAAGGGGGACATACGCAAGAGGGGGATGCATAAGAGGAGGGGGGATCAAGAGGTAGAGGCACAAGACAGAGAGTCTGGTGGGAGAGGAGAAATGGCGGGAAGACCTCTCTCCAGAGCCCATATGCAATTAGTTTTTTCTCCTAGGAGATCATTTTTCAACTTGTATTCCTAATAATTTTCTGTCCTTTGCAATTGAAAAAGTACCATAAAGTATGTGAATAAGTACTTTTAAAATTATTTTGAGCTTTTTCTCGCTTGCTGGTTGTCTAAAAGAATTGTATGTACAAGTTGTGAAAACATCACCTAGGTGAAATCTCAGGTGAAAATTTTAATTGCATATGGGCTCAGGACTGCAGACATCACCGGTGCTGTTTGGCAGGGACATGCTGTTAAAAGAAGCCACTAAAATCTGAAAATAGGAAAGGGTCATGGGGGAAGACAACAGGGTGGGAGGGGGAGCTGGGAAAAAGATAAGCTTACCTGTAATCAAGTTAATCTAAATTGCCTGGAGCTTGCTTCTCACTACAGAAGTCGGCTGTCAGCACCTGTATAACTGGCTTCTGCAACAGCAGACTGCTCTGCATTGTTGATTAATTACTCTGACCAAAATACATAATCAATAGTCCAGGGCACTCTGGTATTACAGCACCAGTGCACCTGTCTGCTAATGACAGGCAACTTCTGAAGCACTAAAACATTCTTCCAACTCTTCCTGCTTATGTCCCAGCTGCAGCACAGTAATCATTCTCTCTACTCACCCAGCTGCTCTGCACATTCACTCACTGCAGGATGTGTGTAGAGAGCAAGGAGACACATTGCCCATGGCACAGGAAGGGAGAGGGGAGCAACATCTAGTGCAGGAAGTAGTACAGTCCCCTGTACTGCC
The DNA here is from genome assembly GCF_040937935.1 of Hyperolius riggenbachi. NCBI lineage: Eukaryota > Metazoa > Chordata > Amphibia > Anura > Hyperoliidae > Hyperolius > Hyperolius riggenbachi. The sequence goes on from NC_090649.1 coordinate 224,726,138, forward strand.
TGCCTCTATTTTCAAGAATGTTGCCCAAACTATGAAAAAATGTCCCAGGTGGAAGAACACAGTGGCTGAGCAGTTAGGTCATAGAAAAATGACGATAAATATTAAAAATACTGATATTCTACTACCGTTATTGTGCGCCCTTATAAATATGCAGCTTTTTCAAATGTATGCACTATTAGTGTGTCGGTACAGCTATTCTGACAAAGCCATTTAACAAGTGTCAGAAGCGGGAAAATTTAGCACAGTAGTAGTAGTTCACACTTGGGAAAAATCTATCTCAAATTATGTTAGTTATTTGTGTTACGACATGTATACCTCACCACTGGCTGTTACATATGGACATTTCTTCTGTAGAATTTTGTTTCTGCCTAGGCATAGATTTTAAGTTTTAGCACTACTGTGGGAGTAGAGTTCATAATAATGATAAGGCTCCTGCTCAAAGGGGCCATAAAATTGGCCAAAGACATGATAATGATACTTTTATCTGTAGATGGTAGGCTGGCTGCTTTTCCATCTGTAAACTAACCAACAGATGCTACAGAGCAATATTGTTTTAATTGACAAGCTTCAAACAAAGGTGTGTCAATACAGCAGGGAACATAGTTTATGCATTCTCCAACAAGTGATTTTGCCATAGATACGTGATGCTGACACTTGGGTAAAACATCTGTCCCAGTGGATGATGTTTAGCTGAAAAATATATTGTTCACTGACCAACTTTACTGTTGAATAAATGAAGCATCTTAATAGTCCAACATATCATGTTCATGTGTACCTTAAGGCTCCCGGTCCAAAGCCCACTGCCGGGCCACAGGCTGTGCTGAGTCAGGCCGTGCACCTCTAACTTAACTGTGCAAGAAAGTTGGGAATAGCGTCACTGAACTCAGCAGGATGCCATAGAGAAGCAGAGCCGTCTGCAGCCATTGTTACTGCTGCCACCTGGTGTCTGTAATTTGTAATGCAGCATGCTTTCTGTCTGTATCTACACTAGGTGGTAGCAGTGAGGATAGCGGAGATGCTCTGGTCTCTTGACAGCCACAGAGTTCCATCTGCACCGAGGTGAGCAGTTGGAGCTGGAAACTAGTGCAGGAAGAATAGAAGGCTTAGGAAAGGCGGGAAGTTAGTGTGGGGAGGAGGGAAGGGTGAATTGAGTGTGGGGAGGAGGGAAGTGAGTGTGGGGAGGAGGGAAAGGGTGAAGTAAGTGTGGGGAGGAGGGTAAGGGTGAAGGGAGTGGGGGGAGGAGGGAAAGGGTGAAGTGAGTGTGGGTAGGAGGGAAAGGGTGAATTGAGTGTGGGGAGGAGGGAAGTGAGTGTGGGGAGGAGGGAAAGGGTGAAGTAAGTGTGGGGAGGAGGGTAAGGGTGAAGGGAGTGGGGGGGAGGAGGGAAAGGGTGAAGTGAGTGTGGGGAGGAGGGAAAGGGTGAAGTGAGTGTGGGGAGGAGGGAAAGGGTGAAGTGAGTGTGGGGAGGAGGGAGAGGTGAAGTAAGTGTGTAGAGGAGGGAAGGGTAAAGTGAGTTTGGGGAGGGAGGAAGGAAGGGTGAAGTGAGTTTGGGGAGGAGGGAAGGGTAACATGAGTGGGGGGATAAGGAAATAGTACAGGGGCTGTGGGGATGAGGGAAGGCTGGAGGCAGTGGCGGACACAGCCAGCAGTGGGCCCCTGTGCAAAATTGTAATTGTGGGCCCCCTACGACCTGCAAAATATGGGCATGGCTACAACCTGCGGCGCAAAAAATAGGTGTGGATAGAACCTGCGGCGCGTAGCGCCGCGGCTAAAAATGGGCGTGGCAATGACCGGACGAGGGCGGAGCTAACTAACTTAAAGCGAACCCGGGGTGAGGGTTTATTTCCTTTTAAACAATACTAGTTGCCTGGTGGCCCTGCTGATCTATTTGGCTGCAGTAATAAACTGAATTACACCAGCAACAAGCATGCAGCTAACCTTCTCAGTTCTGACAATATTGTCAGAAACCCCTGACCTGCTGCATGCTTGTTCAGGGTCTATGGTTGAAAGAATAAGAGGCAGAGGACCAGCACGGCAGCCAGGCAACTGGTATTGCTTAAAAGGAGAGAAATATGGCAGCCTCAAGATTATTCTCACCTCAGGTTCCCTTGAAAAGTGCAACGCAAAGACAGTGGGCTCAAGTTTTGGTGACCCTTTCCCCAGAGAATTCACATAATTGTGCAGGTTTTCTCAAGAAAATACACATCATGTCGGCAGATATGCCCAGAAAATACGTGCAATCAAGTCGGCAGATATGCCCGGAAATAAGTGCAATCATGTCGGCAGATATGCCCAGAAAATACGTGCAATCATTTCGGCAGATATGCCCAAAAAATACGTGCAATCATTTCGGCAGATATGCCCAGAAAATACATGCAATCAAGTCGGCAGATATGCCCAGAAAATACGTGCAATCAAGTCGGCAGATATGCCCAGAAAATACGTGCAATCATGTCGGCAGATATGCCCAGAAAATACATGCAATCATGTCGGCAGATTTGCGCAGAAAATACATGCAATCATGTGGCAGACCTGCCCAGAACATACACCTGCTACTAATATAAATAAAAAAACAAAAACATTTACTCACCTGCAGCAGCAGACCTCCTGTCCCAGCCTCCATCCGGCGCGCAGCTCCCATGGGTGGTTGGGTGGATAGGTAGCCTGGTGGGTGGGTGAGTGGGTTGGTAGCCTGGTGGGTGGGTAGGTAGCCTGGTGGGTAGGTAGCCTGGTGGGTGGGTTGGTAACTAGCCCGGTAGGTAGGTAGCCTGGTGGGTGGGTAGGTAGGTAGCCTGGTGGGTGGGTGGGTAGGTAGGTAGCCTAGTGGGTGGGTAGCCTGGTGGGTTGGTTGGTAACTAGCCCGGTAGGTAGCCGGGTGGGTGGTTAGGTAGGTAGCCTGGTGGGTGGGTAGGTAGGTAGCCTGGTGGGTGGGTGGCTAGGTAGGTAGTCGGGTGGGTGGGTTGGTAACTAGCCCGGTAGGTAGCTGGGTGGGTGGTTAGATAGGTAGCCGGGTGGGTAGGTAGGTGGCCGGGTGGGTGGTTAGGTAGGTAGCGGCGTGGGTAGGTAGGTAAGAAGCCTGGTGGGTGGGTAGGTAGCCGGGTGGGTAGGTAGGTAGCCGGGTGGGTAGGTAGGTAGGAAGCCTGGTGGGTGGGTAGGTAGCCGGGTGGGTAGGTAGGAAGCCTGGTGGGTGGGTAGGTAGCCGGGTGGGTAGGTAGGTAGGAAGCCTGATGGGTGGTTAGGTAGTCGGGTGGGTAGGTAGGTAGGAAGCCTGGTGGGTGGGTAGGTAGCCGGGTAGGTAGGTGGTTAGGTAGCCGGGTGGGTAGGTAGGTAGGAAGCCTGGTGAGTAGTTAGGTAGTCAGGTGGGTAGGTAGGTAGGAAGCCTGGTGGGTGGGTAGGTAGCCGGGTGGGTAGGTGGTTAGGTAGCCGGGTGGGTAGGTAGGTAGGAATCCTGGTGGGTGGTTAGGTAGTCGGGTGGGTAGGTGGTTAGGTAGCCGAGTGAGTAGGTAGGTAGGTAGCCGGGTGGGTAGGTAGGTAGGTAGCCGGGTGGGTAGGTAGCCTGGTGGGTGGGTGGGTAGGTAGCCGGGTGGGTAGGTAGCCTGGAGGGTGGGTAGGTAGCCGGGTGGGTGGTTAGGTAGTCGGGTGGGTGGTTAGGTAAGAAGCCTGGTGGGTGGGTAGGTAGCCGGGTGGGTAGGTAGGAAGCCTGGTGGGTGGGTAGGTAGCCGGGTGGGTAGGTAGGAAGCCTGGTGGGTGGGTAGGTAGCCGGGTGGGTGGGTAGGTAGGTAGGAAGCCTGGTGGGTGGTTAGGTAGTCGGGTGGGTAGGTAGGTAGGAAGCCTGGTGGGTGGGTAGGTAGCCGGGTGGGTAGGTGGTTTGGTAGCTGGGTGGGTAGGCAGGTAGCCCTTTTAGTAGCTATCCGAGTGGGGGGCCCGACTCCCATCCTCCCTCCCTTCCTCACCTCGGAGGGCCCCCCTCCCCATATGCGCGGCGGGAGAGCGAGCGGCAAATACAGGAAGTCTTCGGCTCTCCAGGCAGATGCTAGAGGGCTCCGCCGCTTGGTCTCCAATCTGTCTCCAAGTTGGAGACATATTGGAGACCAAGCGGCGGAGCCCTCTAGCGCCACTCTTTGCCGCTCTCCCGCAACGCATACCGGGAGGGGGGCCCCGAGGTGAGGGAGGGAGGGAGGATAGGAGTCGGGGCCCCCCGGGGGAAAAATAATAAAAAATATATATATTAAAAAAAAAAAAAAATACTTAATGGGCCCCTGAAGAAAACGGAACTTCAGGGGCCCTCGTGCGGCGGCACGGCCTGCACGGCTGTATGTCCGCCACTGGCTGGAGGTGACAATGCCAGTAGATAGATTAGGTAGGTAGGAAGCCCAGGCAGTAACCCCCTCTCTTTCACTGCCTGTCAAACCAAAGGTACCTTGTGCTGGTGGGTTATGCAGCACACTCATCTTTTCCAAAGTGCTGAGGGTGATGAGGATGGTGGTTGGGTAGGGCTGGTGCTGCCAGGACTTTTTTTATGTAATGACACTGCCCCCCCCCCCCCCCCCCAGTCATTCGCTTGCACCTGCCCGGTCTTGAGAAAAATTGCCTGAGAAAAGGTGCAACAAACTGGGTTACTTTTAAGGACAACTGAAATGAGATGTATATTGAGGCTGTCATGTTTATTTCCTGTAAAGAAATACCAGTGCATACAGTATATGGCAGTTTGGCGCAGGATGAGCCGAATGACAAATTGAGGGGGGGGGGGGGGTTATCGGTTGAAAAGGGCACCTGAGCTGCCTGTATGAAAAGGGCGCCGCCATAGACATCAATGTTATTTCTGGAAATATGGGTTACAAGGTGTAGAAAAGGGGGCCCGAGTTTTGATATGGGCTACACCAGGCGCCTTTTTTGTAGCCGAAGTTTATATGGGCTAAACCAGGTGCCTTTTTTGTAGCCGAAGTTTATATGGGCTACACCAGTCGCCTTTTTTGTAGCCGAAGTTTTTATATGGGCTACACCAGACGCCTTTTTTTGTAGCTGAAGTTTATATGGGCTACACCAGGTGCCTTTTTTTTGTTTTCGAAGTTTATATGGGCTACACCAGTCGCCTTTTTTGTAGCCGAAGTTTATATAGGCTACACCAGTCGCCTTTTTTGTAGCTGAAATTGGTATATATGGGCTACACTAGGCGCCCTTTTTTACAGGCGCCCTTTTCATATAAACCCAGGGGGGTGTAAAATTATATTCCCCCTCCGAACCGTCACAACTTGGAGGGAGAAGTAATTCAGGGTCTGGCAAAACTAACATTAGTGCTATAGCTGCACCAAGCTTTGGCACGCCCGGATGCTAAAAAGCCCTGCTTTGAATACCTGTTGCTTGGCTGCCCTTCGGGCAACAAGCATGCAGCTAATCTTGTCAGATCTGACAATAATGTCAGAAACACATAATCTGCTGCATGCTTGTTCAGGGTCTAAGGCTAAACGTATTAGAGGCACAAGATCAGCCAGTGCTGGTCGTAATGGAGAAAGCTACGCTTACGGATCATTACGCGTAATTTTACGCTATTACGCATTACGAAATTACGCTTACGGCATAGACATTCAATTTCGTAACATGTCTGTAATTACGCATAGCACTTACGCAATTACGCGTACGTATACCGTAATTTTCAGATTATTATGTTATAGGCTTACGCGTAAAATCCTACTAGCAATTAATGCGTAAGGTCATGCTGCCAAGCGGAAAAGTTGACGCATGGATCAATGTTAGGTAGCCGCCAACTTTAAGGGTTATAGGGCAAAGCCCCCTTAAGTGCTAAGAGCGTCAAATTTGGAGAATATATTAAGGAGATCAGAAGGAATAAGAGGAAAAAATTTTTTTTCAAAAAGACCTTATAGTTTTTGAGAAAATCGATGTTAAAGTTTCAAAGGAAAAATATATACATTTAAAAACCCGCCGACTTTAACGGTTAATAGCAAAGCCTGCTTAAAATTTAGGAACACCAAATTCACAGGGTATATTAAGGGGATCAGTGGGAATAAGAGGAAAACATTTTTTTTCAAAAAGACCTTATAGTTTTTGAGAAAATTTTTTAAGATTTTTAAGTTTCAAGGGCGAAAATGTCTTTTAAATGCGGAAAATGTCAGTTTTTTTTGCACAGGTAACAATAGTGTTTTATTTTCATAGATTCCCCCAAGTGGGAAGAGTTTTACTTACTTCGTTCTGAGTGTGGGAAATATAAAAAAAAAACGACGTTAGGTCCCCCCTCCCAGACCTCTTTAACCCCTTGTCCCCCATGCAGACTGGGATAGCCAGAATGCGGAGCACCGGCCGCGTGGGGCTCCGCACCCTGACTATACCAGCCCGCATGGTCCATGGATTGGGGGGTCTCGGAAGGGGAGGGGCAGCCAAGCTTTCCCCTCCCCCTCCGAGCCCTTGTCCAATCCAAGGACAAGGGGCTCTTCTCCACCTCCGATGGGCGGTGGAGGTGGAGGCCGCGATTTCCTGGGGAGGGGTTCATGGTGGCATCTGGGAGTCCCCTTTAAAAAGGGGTCCCCCAGATGCCCACCCCCCTCCCAGGAGAAATGAGTATAGAGGTACTTGTACCCCTTACCCATTTCCTTTAAGAGTTAAAAGTAAATAAACACACAAACACATAGAAAAAGTATTTTAATCGAACAAAAAACATAACCACGAAAAAAGTCCTTTAATATTCTTAATTAACCATTAATACTTACCTGTCCCTTTAAAAGCCAGTTCCCACGCAATATCTTCGGAAATATACTAATCAGTTACAATGTAACAAAGTTATTACAATGTAACAACTTTGTTACTTTGTAACAACACCGCACCCGACGTCACTCGCCGCTCACCCGCCGGCCGCCGCATACACGCTAGTCCCCGCCGGCTCCCGCCGTCCACTCCGCCCACACCTGTCACCCATATACATGCTGGCACCCATGGGTGCCAGCATGTATATAGGTGACATGTGGGAGAGGCGGGGAGGGCAGCGGAGCCGGCGGGGACTTAGCGTCCCTTCACCCGACGAGCTCTGAGCTATATTAGCTCAGAGCTCTCGAAAGCATCTTTGTATTTGGGCTCCAAGGAGCCCCATTGGTCCTTAGCAGACCAATGGGGTTCCTTCAAATCAGAAGGAACCCTATTGGTCTGCTAAGGACCAATGGGGCTCCTTGGAGCCCAAATACAAAGATGCTTTCGAGAGCTCTGAGCTAATATAGCTCAGAGCTCGTCGGGTGAAGGGACGCTAAGTCCCCGCCGGCTCCGCTGCCCTCCCCGCCTCTCCCACATGTCACCTATATACATGCTGGCACCCATGGGTGCCAGCATGTATATGGGTGACAGGTGTGGGCGGAGTGGACGGCGGGAGCCGGCGGGGACTAGCGTGTATGCGGCGGCCGGCGGGTGAGCGGCGAGTGACGTCGGGTGCGGTGGTGTTACAAAGTAACAAAGTTGTTACATTGTAATAACTTTGTTACATTGTAACTGATTAGTATATTTCCGAGGATATTGCGTGGGAACTGGCTTTTAAAGGGACAGGTAAGTATTAATGGTTAATTAAGAATATTAAAGGACTTTTTTCGTGGTTATGTTTTTTGTTCAATTAAAATACTTTTTCTATGTGTTTGTGTGTTTATTTACTTTTAACTCTTAAAGGAAATGGGTAAGGGGTACAAGTACCTCTATACTCATTTCTCCTGGGAGGGGGGTGGGCATCTGGGGGACCCCTTTTTAAAGGGGACTCCCAGATGCCACCATGAACCCCTCCCCAGGAAATCGCGGCCTCCACCTCCACCGCCCATCGGAGGTGGAGAAGAGCCCCTTGTCCTTGGATTGGACAAGGGCTCGGAGGGGGAGGGGAAAGCTTGGCTGCCCCTCCCCTTCCGAGACCCCCCAATCCATGGACCATGCGGGCTGGTATAGTCAGGGTGCGGAGCCCCACGCGGCCGGTGCTCCGCATTCTGGCTATCCCAGTCTGCATGGGGGACAAGGGGTTAAAGAGGTCTGGGAGGGGGGACCCCACGTCGTTTTTTTTTAATATTTCCCACACTCAGAACGAAGTAAGTAAAACTCTTCCCACTTGGGGGAATCTATGAAAATAAAACACTATTGTTACCTGTGCAAAAAAAAACTGACATTTTCCGCATTTAAAAGACATTTTCGCCCTTGAAACTTAAAAATAGATTTTCTCAAAAACTATAAGGTCTTTTTGAAAAAAAAAATTTTCCTCTTATTCCCACTGATCCCCTTAATATACCCTGTGAATTTGGTGTTCCTAAATTTTAAGCAGGCTTTGCTATTAACCGTTAAAGTCGGCGGGTTTTTAAATGTATATATTTTTCCTTTGAAACTTTAACATCGATTTTCTCAAAAACTATAAGGTCTTTTTGAAAAAAAAATTTTTCCTCTTATTCCTTCTGATCTCCTTAATATATTCTCCAAATTTGAGGCTCTTAGTACTTAAGGGGGCTTTGCTATTAACCCTTAAAGTCGGCGGCTTTTTTATATTATACGGGAGCGTAATATTACGCGATTACGGCAGACTGTGTAATTTCAATGGGAGTTTACGGTCTTACGCGTAATTTGTTACGCGTAAAATGTAACCCCACGGTCTACGCGTAATTAATTACGCGTAATACCGTAACCTTACACGTAAAGCTTACGGTGCATTTGTAGTGAATTACGATGCGTAATTACGCTAATGCGTAATTTCGGCCCAGCACTGAGATCAGCAGGATAGCAAAGCAGCTAGTATTGCTTATGCTTAAAAGGACATACATGGCAGCCTCCATATACCTGTCATTTCAGTTATACTTTAGGTAGCTATATTTAGCATCACTTTTTAATTTAGAGGATTTTTGCACTCTCTAAGCCCCTTATACTCATAGTGGTTCTGGCTATGTCACTGTGAATTATCTGGGTATTTTGTAGAGTAAGGTATCTACAATTTCAAATGTGTAAGAAAAGTATTTAAAGACTTGCTCTCTTATTTATAATATGGCTATATCAACCCCCACTGTAAGTCAGTAATGCACTAATTGCAGTGCACACTGGAGTATTTGGGAAAAATGTTAATTGAAACTGCTTTCCTGCTCATACAGCTGTAAAATTATGCTGTACACTGATTGCTATACATTTACTGAACTGTAAAGGTGGCCATACACTCGTTAGATTTCTGATCTATCTGATGTGTTTAGGAAATTTTTTTACTAGGAACAGATTTCCAATAGATTTCAGTTTGAATTCCATTGAAAATCAATCTGATGGCATTTTTTGCCATCAGATTTCCATTAGGGCCAATGCAAAATGATAAGCAATCTCAACAGATCAACCTAGATTTTCCAGCCTGCCAGATCGATTGAAATCGATCGAAATCGGCCACAAATCGGTCGATTGGTCAATCGATTTGTAATCGACCAATCGTCTGAGTGTATGGGCCCCTTTAATGCCATCTGAAATCACTGAATACAAGGATACTGTGCACTCAATTTTGTAATGTAAATAATGTTAGGGGAGGCAGCATCAGTAAAGTAAATACTATGCATTAAAGGTTAGGAGTGGACATAATTTTAACTAATTTCAAGTATCCTTAAGTATAAGTACTCTTCATTTTAATGTCCATTTAAACCATGTTGTTTGTGTCTGTTTATTCTTTCAGCAGTCATAACAGACATAACAGTCTGAAACCTAATTTTAAAAAGTTTTAGCTTGCTGAAAAGTGTACTGTAAAAATAGTAAAAAATATCCCTGGACATGAATTTCAATTAAAGCATATAATCTTGATGCTAAACACTATGTAACTACTCAGCTATTTCAGAAATGGCCCATTGCCTCTTTCTATTGTTGCATACTGTAATCACCTTCCACAGCATAGAAAATAATTAACTGTTGCAGGACACTCAATCAATGCTGTCTGATGAACACACAATGAACGCAACTTTTTCCATACTTATTGTGGTGTGACAGATGTCATTAAAATTACAATGCCATTGCACATGGAACAGTGCTTTTAAATGCGAACAGCCAAGCTGAATAAAACTCAAAATAAAATTCTGTTGTATACCATCACTGACTTCATATAAATTTGCTTGAGAAAGCAATAGAGTCCCCTTGAAAACCTATAGGAGGTATCCCACTAAAAACCAACTTTAACTAAAAATCAGTGTTATTATGTAGAAACTTTTGCCCAGACTACTTACATAAATAACTTTTATTTTAAAAAATGTGTTTTAAAGGCTCTTTTCTATTAGCATAATTTTGCAAATTCTGATTGCTTGCAGATTGCAAAACGCTAGGTCGATGTGATGTGTTTGCAATGCATTTATTCCCATTAACTAACATCGGTCTTAAAGCAAATTTGTGCATTTGCACTCCAGTACAAAGTATAAGAGCATAGGAAAATCACTTTGCAATCATGGTGCTATGTGATTTTTTTCTTTTTTTTTTTTTTTGCAATCTGGTAATTACAAATGTTTGCTGCTCTTTTTTTTTACCATCACAAACACAATTTCTGCTGCACAATTGCTGGATTCCATGAAAATTGTGGCAATAATGAGGTTCATCTAGTCCTGTGTATGGGCTGTGTGCTTGCTGGCACTTGGCCTAGGAAGTGAAGAGACACCCCACCACAGTCAAGTTACTCTTGAGTGCGGCTGTGTCCATTTTATTTACTTTTTTGCCACCAGATAACACCACCCCATGTCAAACGAGGACACGCATGGGTTTACAACTGTCCCCATTTGATTGCATGTAATTGCAGTCAAAAGGCCCTCATTGCTGGCCAATAAGGGCACAGATCAGCCTCCTGTGTGAAAGAGGCCTGTTACAATAGATGGCCAGGGCAGGGTCAAGCATTCAGACATTTCTCTCAACTTCATGAAGGCTGCTTCCACACAGGGACGTTACAGGCGCACGTTAGTGCAGCCTGTAACGCTCCCCAACTCACAGCAATACAAAGTCAATGGGGCTGTTCACACTGCCCACATTGCGTTACATGTAACGCTGCACGTTCTTCAGAACGTGCAGCATACTATAGCGTTCCAGCGGCTTAAGCACATGCTCAGTGTTGTCGCGGAGAGGAGGCGGGGAGAGGCTGCTACGTAGCCGCGCACATGGCTACTCAATATGCACTGCACTGGTGGCCGCTGATTGGCTGGCGGTACCACGTGATGCGTAGTGTTTCACTCCGCATCACGTGGTCCCGCCGGCCAATCAGCGCCACTCTCACTGCCCTAATGCGGAAAGAGCTGCTTAACGCGGCTCACTCAACGTCCTCTACTAACACCGGCAGGCATTGCGTTAGGGGACGTTATGCGACCATAACGTCCACTATAACGCAACGTCCCGGTGTGTAACTAGACGAAGAGTCACAGGAAAATACAACAATAAAAAGTAAGACATGATCATGAGCACAACTGTTGCCATGCAATCAAAAGGGATTTGGCATGTTTCACAATGTTTGCCCCTCTGTCAAATGTAATTTTGACAGGGAAGAGGGGAGAATTTCACTTGCTCATCCCATCAAAAATTTGATATACTTCCTAGCAACTTTAGAAAATTGCATTGTAATGGCTGTACATTGAAATTAGATAAGATAATGGATATATTGCAGTGGTGTAGCAATAGCCATAGCAGACATAGCAGCTGCTATGGGGGCCTTGAGCAGCGGGGGCCCAGGTGGTACATCATGTATTCATTATTAACTATATTTTGTTCCTTTGCTCTATGACTTTGCCTCAAACCATGGACTTTAAGCAATGTAGATTGCATAAGAGATGGGCCAAACCCCCAATTCTCGGTTCGCAAACCGGGTTTGCGAACTTACGGCAAAAATTCGGTTTGCGTGAAGTTCCGTGAACCGCAATAGACTTCAATGGAGGGGCGAACTTTGAAAAAAAGAAACACTTATGCTGGGCACAAAAGTGATGGAAACGATGTTTCAAGGAGTCTAACACCTGGAGGGGTGAATAGACGCCAAAGTCCCAGGGAAAAATCTGGATTTGACGCACAGCAGCATTTTAAGGGCAGAAATCACATTGAATGCTAAATTGTTGGCCTAAAGTGCTTTAAAACATCTAATTAGAGTACTGCTTCACACTGACACACCAAACTCACTGTGTAACGCACCGCAAACAGCTGTTTCTGTTGTGACGGCCGTGCTGGACTGGTGCACACCATGGCGAGAGTGCAGGCCATGGCGGTTTTCAAGCCCATATGGTCACCGGGCTGAGGTAGCTGAATGACAGAACAGTGACTGTCCAGCTGATCAAATTTGGTAGGCATGTACACGCACCAGAAAAATTATTAAAGCGGCCTTAAAAATTGGGGAATCCGCCTACAGTCCTGGACCCTGTTGGTGGTGGCGGAGAAGGCAGTCAACCGGCCTGTGGACAGAGATGCTGTGTGGGGACTGACTTAGTCTTGGGGCAGGCAGTCAGTCACATGGCGTGAAGGCAGAGATGCTGTGTGTGGCGACTGCCTCAGTCTTCGGGCAGGCCTGAGCGTGCTTTGCAGACCAAGCATCCGTGGTCAGATGGACCCTTGACCCAACGCTGTGTGCCAGAGATGTCACCACTTGCCTTTCAACATCATGGTATAGTTTAGATATTGCCTGTTATCTTCCACTGCGGTGTGTGGCTTTGCTTTTGTGTGCTGCTTTTCATCAGGTGGTCATCCCATTGCAGTTTGTGCTTTGTAACCATGTGCCTTCGTAACGTAGTTGTCCCTACGTGGGTCTTGGTCTTTCCACGGCTCAATTTTCGGTGGCAGAGAGTACAGATGGCATTGCTCTCATCTGAGGCAGACACACAAAAAAATGTCCACACCGCTGAGCCCTGGGGTGATGGCACTTTGGTGGTGGCGGCTGACTGAGTGTTAAGTGGGGTGCCAGAATCAGAGCAGGAGAAGGAAGATATGTCACGCTTCCGTGTGGAAGCTGAGAAAGATGAGGTGTTCTGTTTTAAATAGTCAACTACTTCCTGACAATATTGGGGGTTGCCACGTGCCGTCTTCTGAACACTGTACTTTGGTCGAGGGCAGCACGAAATCACGACAGTGTGACCTCGAACAGACCTGCTAGGTGGCCTGTCTCTTCCTTTTGTTTTGTCCATGTTGGGGGGATGAAGTGAAAGGTATGCACTGACTTGACTAATACAATGTGCAGTCACACAAGTGCAGTTAAAGGAATACTATCGATGTATGCATTTATTTTTAAATGCTGTATGTTGTAGCACACATTAGGGCAAGTACTAGGAGCAATTTGATTCCTCACACAGCTGTTCCTCTCAGCTGTAAAATCCTCCGTCAGTTTTGGCGTCAGTGTTGGATACAAAATGTATCTAATACTGAGCTGAGCTCCCAGAGGGCTAGACCATGTCTCTGCAAAAGGGAGATGCTATCAACTCCTCAGTTTATAGTTTAATTATCACCTTGCTGAAAGAATCTTGTTGATATGGTGGTAAGGGGTTAAAGATTCTAGCAATGTGTGTTTATTATCTTTGCTTCTCTTTACTGATAAAGATACTAATAATGCTAATTGTAGACAGTGGTCTGCCCCTCTCAGCAGCTTGTAAAGTGGATGCAGCCTGGAGTGAATGCCTCAAGCAGGCAGCCAGTCTGAGTGTAAACACAGACTACTGGTATAGCTAGTTATATTCCAGCAATATTCCAGCTCATTTAGTTACCTGTTACCACCTCAGATCAGCCTGTTTCTCCTCATGTCTGCTGCATGCTGTGAGTGACACAGTGAAATATATTTGTGAGCTGTGTGACAGAGTAACCAAGCAGCTCAGGGGGACCCAAACTACTATGAGCTGTGTGAGAAATGAATTTTTAAGCAGGGATAGTGAGAGAGAGACCTGGGTGAATAAATAAAGTGCCCTTAGCACTAGTGGTAATGTGTACACTAATAGAGTATTAAAAAAAAAGTCGTTTCAATCGATAGTACTCCTTTAACAGGTATGTACAGAGTGGTATATCACACTGCGTGCACTCACGTAGGTAGGTGGGTGCACTGAACACAACAGGTAAGTATATGCAGTAATGGGTATTACAATGTGCACCTGTCACACACAGACAGGAAGCGGACAGGCACAGTGACACTGCGTGTGCTCAACTCACGTAGGTAGGTGGGTGCACTGGGAACACCAGGTAGATAGGTAGGTATATGCAGTAATGGGTATTACAATGTGCACCTGTCACACACAGACAGGTAGCGGACAGGCACAGTGACACTGCGTGCGCTCACGTAGGTGGGTGCACAGTGAACAACAGGTAGGTATATGCAGTGATGGGTAATGTTCACCTGTCACACACACAGGTAGTCACTGAATGTGCTGGCCTGGGCCTGGCAGTGGCACACACAGTATGAATTCTCAAGGCTGTCTATGCAACACAAGTGTCAGTGGGACACACAGTAAAAAAAGAGATCACAAGAACAAGATTAACTCTCAAAAGAGCTGTTGTGGGGTGCTATTTTAGCAATAAAAATCAGCAAGTAGACAGCTAAGAAGCCTACAAGAGCCTAACTAATCTTTCCCTATGAGAGAGTCTGCAGCAGCTGTCCCTTCTCTATTTACTGCAGGCACACGAGTGAGTATAATGGCCAGCGATGCCTGCATTTTATAAGGGGGGGGGGAGTGGCTCCAGGAGGGAGTGTAGCCTGATTGGCTACAACGTGCCTGCTGACTGTGATGTAGAGGGTCAAAGTTGACTCTAATGGTGCACTATGGGGGCAAACCGAACTTCCGGTAAAGTTCGTGGTTCTCCGCGATCGCGAACCCCCGGAAGATTGCCTGGAACCGTTCGGGCCATCTCAAGAATGCCTACATATGATGGCCCCATGAAAGTTTTGCTATGAGGCCCCATTATCTCTAGCTATTCCACTGATATATGGTTATTCGTTTTCACATTTAATCATGCTGTACTGAAACAGGTTTCATTGAAAGTGCAGTTATTCTTTAATATTATTTGAAAAATGCTTTTCCATCTGTGATTTATGGCCTAGAATTAGAAAATATATAAATATGACCTTGCTTATAGACAGTATGTTGCTTGACATTGTGATATTCCGGTGTGTGGTAGGTTCAATTCACTTGTAGCTGAATTTTCTAAGGCACTGTGTAACTGAGCAATATGGATCATAAGTGATCCTGTAAAGTTCACCTGAGTTTATTCAAAATGACATGTTAAAGTTTCAACTGGTTCCAGATTTGTGTTTTAGACCCCCTCAAGCCAATTTTCTTCTAACACCTTCCAAGTTCTTTCTTTTTGTCTAGAATAGCTCAACTCCTCTAGGTCCAACAGCCATCTTTTCACTTAGGCCATCTGTGAACAGTCCACTCTTTTGTAAACATCATCGGCTTGATTCACAAAGTCGTGATAACTCTTATCACATTTGCGTTATAGCGCACGTAACGTTTCTCATGGGCAAATGCAAATTTGCACGCGAAATTGCTGCCGTTTTCACACAAAAACGCACAAAAAAACATAATTATCACGGCTTTGTGAATCAAGCCCCCTTTGTGTAATCTGTGCAATAGCTGCCTCTTGTGCAGCATACCCACCTTCATGTGCAGCCCTGGTAGACATGTACAAAAGCCCCTCTCATGTACAGACTTACTCAGTCCCCATCTCTATTCCTTTTTGGAGCACTCCCTGCCATGTGCAGGATATTTCTTTTGTTCCAATTGCTGCCCCTTTGGTAGCTGCTCCATTATGCTGCAGTCTATGTGGCCTATGCTTAAATCCATCCCCGTTGGCAACCATTGAATGCACTGTATTAGACCATGATGAGGGTGCTGAAGTGAGGGTTATTCAATTGCAGGGTTGCTCGTAAACTACGCCAGCGCGAATCTACGCATCATAGTTCGTAGGCGAAGTTTAAGAACTACACGTACGCATTTCCGCGTAGTCGTAGTCCCGATATGCGAAGCTTCGCTTGCTACGCGTAGTTGACGTATGTATTGCAAATTCAACTACGCGTTCGGTAACTGCATTTATATGGGTCATTGCGCAGAAATTTTATTGCCCTTTATACGCATACAATTCCGCATTGGATGGTGGAATGTATGCTTATATTAGTTTGTGTATGCGCATAGTTAGCAGATTATTGCGGAAATTTTTCCGCATAAGGGCATAAGCAGTCGCATCAACTACGCTACGCAATTTGTGAAGCTTGCGTATTTTAATGCGTAGTCTACGGTATGCTAACATAGCGAAGTGGCTGATTTCGGAGCCATAGATTGCGAAGCGTATTTGCGTAAAAATACGCATAGTTCCAGCGTAGCGAAGTTGGCTGACTACGACCATCCCTGTTCAATTGGTTCTTGTGCTATTGCAGTCACTTGCATACTCTTACTGCGAATACTTTCAGCTGCTTTTATGTGGTTAAAATTCTCGAAACTGTCAGAAACCACCTAGCATGTTTCCTAACATATTGCAAAACATGTTTTCTTCATGATCATCTTCAAAAATGACAGTATACAAATAAAAAGGTGAGTTCTGAAAGTTTTCCACCCTGTTTAATGAGAACTGAGTCAGATACTGTGACAGCCCAACCCTGTGTGAATGCTCAAAGTAAGCTTCAAGCATTTTGCCAATGGCATTTTGTATTGTCCTTTCTAAATATGAAAAAAAAGTATTTACTCAGCTTCTGTTTGGACTAGGAGTGGATACTTAAAATAAATAAATAAAAACTACTTGAATTTGAATCTTACACAGCAAGAATACCTGGGGAGGGGGAAGCTCAGTCAAGCCAGAATTGAACCAGCAAGCTCAGGATTTCAGTTTTGTGATATTGGCAGTTGAGCTACCAGAGGAAACAAGGATGCAGTCTTTTCTGATTGGCTAGTTTACCTAGTTGACACTCATCATGTGATTGTTCATTGATTGTTTATTGTTTAAGTGTCTGACTGTAGGTGTGTTAGGTCTTTAAAACATCTAGGTAAGCATGTACAACAGTATTGCACATTACACGGGTGTAGGTATGGCATGTGCCATTGGTGCCTCTTACCGATGGCACTGCTCCATAACATCCTTGGTGTTCTCCATACAGACACTAGTTTTCAGCTGGAGGACGTCTGCTGCCTGGTTACATCTTTTAGAGGGACATGCTGCCTGTTATTTGGGGGAGGTATGTATAGGTCATATCGCGATACTCCATTCTCACAGGCTATACTTAGCATCAACTTTGACACAACTAATTCAACCGACAATACATGTTGAAATATTTGGGGGGGGGGGTTTCAGTGTTTGCCATAGGCACAGTTTTCCCTAGATACTGTAAATCTCTCTTACACATGGGTGATAAACTAAATCAAAGTATCCCCTGATCAGGACTTTTTTTTTTTTAAATTTTGAGACAGAAGGCCTCTTTTTCACACTTACCTAGACAAGGAATGGTCGCTAAATGTCCATGGAATACAGATTTCCAAGTTTCCGATCAGACATGGGCTTAGCGCAGAAATCGGTAGTGGAAATCGCTATTCCACAGAAATACTACATTACTGTCACTTGGAAATTTTAGCCCAATCACAGAGCTCGAAAGCATATAACTAACCACAGGCTGCAAAATGTTTCCATGGAAATAGTAATACTGTGGACATTTTAGACAAATCTGAAGACTCTGTAAAACTCAGTAGCATCCGAGTCTTGTGATTGGTCTAAAATGTTTATGTTATTCTGATTTCCGCAGTAAACTACCACACTCTCTGATTGGTCCAATACTACAGAGTATTTCCCACCTTTGAGTATTGTAAATTTTAGGCTAATCACAGGACTCGGAAATACTCGGTAGTATTGGACAAATTAGAGCATTTTCGGTACTCAGCATTTCTGACCATCTCTAACCTAAACATTTTAAAGACAATATACACCTTTATCCAGGACCTTCATTAGTTAGTGTGTATAATGAGTGTTAAATCACTAGATTGTGAACTAAGGGATTACCTTTAGTTGTAGCTATCC